>NC_137454.1:373577762-374177762 GCF_964235325.1 Thermobia domestica
AGTTAGTGTTGTTCCGCCACCAACGAATTTTGAGGTCATTCCCATCACATCGTTTTGTGCGTGTTTTGTGCCGTTTAGTGCGCCTATTTCCACGTTTTGTGCGCCATCGGAAGTGGGTCAAAATGGGCTTCCAAGGTGGGGCAAAAGTTACCCACTGTTCCGCCACTAACGAATTTCGAGATGGTTTCTTTTGCATCGTTTTGTGCGCGTTTTGTGCCGTTTTGTGCGCCTATTCCCACGTTTTGTGCGCCATCGGAAGTGCGTCAAAATGGGCTTCCAAGGTGGGGCAAAAGTGACCCACTGTTCCGCCATCAATGAATTTCGAGATGGTTTCTTTTGCATCGTTTTGTGCCGTTTTGTGCGCCTATTCCCATGTATTGTGGCGCCATCGGAAGTGGGTCAAAATGGGCCTGTAAGGTGGGGCAAAAGTGACCCACTGTTCCGCCACTAACGAATTTCGAGATGGTTTCTTTTGCATCGTTTTGTGCGCGTTTTGTGCCGTTTTGTGCGCCTATTCCCACGTTTTGTGCGCCATCGGAAGTGCGTCAAAATGGGCTTCCAAGGTGGGGCTAAAGTGACCCACTGTTCCGCCATCAATGAATTTCGAGATGGTTTCTTTTGCATCGTTTTGTGCCGTTTTGTGCGCCTATTCCCATGTATTGTGCGCCATCGGAAGTGGGTCAAAATGGGCCTGTAAGGTGGGGCAAAAGTGACCCACTGTTCCGCCACTAACGAATTTCAAGATGGTTTCTTTTGCATCGTTTTGTGCGCCTTTTTGCCGTTTTGTGCGCCTATTCCCACGTTTTGTGCGCCATCGGAAGTGAGTCAAAATGGGCTTCTAAGGTGGGGCAAAAGTTACCCACTGTTCCGCCACCAATGAATTTCGAGATGGTTTCTTTTGCATCGTTTTGTGCGCGTTTTGTGCCGTTTTGTGCGCCTATTCCCAACTTTTGTGCGCCATCGGAAGTGGGTCAAAATGGGCCTCCAATGTAAGGCAAAAGTGACCCACTGTTCCCCCACCAATGAATTTTGAGATGGTTTCTTTTGCATGGTTTTGTGCGCGTTTTGTGCCGTTTTGTGCGCCTATTCCCACGTTTTGTGCGCCATCGGAAGTGGGTCAAAATCGGCCTCCAATGTGGGGCAAAAGTGACCCAATGTTCCGCCACCAATGAATTTCGAGATGGCTCTTTTGCATCGTTTTGTGCGCGTTTGTGCCGTTTTGTGCGCCTATTCCCACGTTTTGTGCGCCATCTGAAGTGGGTCAAAATGGGCCTCCAAGGTGGGGCAAAAGTGACCCAATGTTCTGCCACCAATGAATTTCGAGATGGTTTCTTTTGCATCGTTTTGTGCGCGTTTTGTGCGCCTATTCCCACGTTTTGTGCGCCATCGGAAGTGGGTCAAAATGGGCCTCCAAGGTGGGGCAAAAGTGACCCACTGTTCCGCCACTAACGAATTTCGAGATGGTTTCTTTTGAATCGTTTTGTGCGCGTGTTGTGCCGTTTTGTGCGCCTATTCCCACGTTTTGTGCGTCATCGGAAGGGGTCAAAACGGGCCTCCAATGTTGGGCGAAATGACCCACTGTTCCGCCACTAACGAATTTCGAGATGGTTTCTTTTGCATCGTTTTTTCGTGTTTTGTGCTTTTTTGCGTGCTTATTCTCACGTTTTGTGCGCCATCGTAAGTGGGTCAAAATGGGCCTACAAATAATTCGCATCAAGTTATTTCTGTTGCGCCACCAACGAAATTTGAGTTCGTTTCCATCACATCGTTTTGTGCGTATTTTGTGCGTTTTGTGCGCCATCCGAAGTGGGTCAAAATGGGTCAACAATTTTGGCGGAAGAAGTTAATTCTGAAGTTGTTCCTATCACATCATCTTTGCGTGTTTTGTGCCGTTTTGCGGTCCTATTTTCACGTTTTGTGCGCCATCGGAAGTGTTTCAAAATGGGCCTCAAAAGTGGTAAGAAAGGGCCCCGTTAACTTGTTCCCCCACTTTTAAAATTTACTCAGAAAAGAATGCCAAAGTTTTGTACTAGTTTTGTATCGTTTTGTACCACCAATAAATAGTTTTGTACGACGTCCATTAACCAGTAATGGACAATTCAAAGTGGGGAACAAGTTAACGCCTGTACCCCCACTATAACGAAATTTCCCGAAAATAGTGTCAAAGTTTTGTACTAGTTTTGTACCGTTTTGTACCACCAATAAAAGTTTGTACCACATCCTTTAGCCAGTAATGGACGATTTAAGGTCTGGACTAACGTTAACCTGTTCCCACACCATAACGAATTTTTTCCGAAAATAGTGGCAAAGTTTTGTACTAGTTTTGTACCAGTTTGTACCACCAATAAAAAGTTTTGTACCACGTCCATTAGCCAGTAATGGACAATTTAAAGTCAGGACCTAGCGTTAACGTGTTCCCCCACCATAACGAATTTTCCCGAAAATAGTGGCAAAGTTTTGTACTAGTTTTGTACCGTTTTCTACCACCAATGAAAACTTTTGTACCACATCCATTAGCCAGTAATGGACGATTTAAAGTCTGGACCTATCGTTAACTTGTTCCCCCACCATAACGAATTTTCCTGAAAATAGTGTCAAAGTTTTGTAATAGTTTTGTACCGTTTTGTACCACCAACAAAATGTTTTATACCACATCTATTAGCCACATCCATCCATCTGAGCCCACCGTTAACTTGTTCCCCCAGCATAAGGAACTTTCTCGAAAATAATTTCAAAGTTTTGTACTAGTTTTGTACCACCAATAAAAAGTTTCGTACCACCTCCATTAGCCAGTAATGGACGATTTAATGTCTGCACCCAGCGTTACCTTGTTCCCCACCATAACGAATTTTCTGGAAAATAATTACAAAGCATTTGCTAGTTTTGTACCACAAATAAAAAGTTTTGTACTACGTCCATTAGCCAGTAATGGAGGATTTAAAGTTTGGACCTAGCATTAACTTGTTCCCCCAACAAAACGAATATTCCTAAAAATATTGGCAAAGTTTTATGCTAGTTTTGCACCGTTTTGTACCACCAATAAAAAGATTTGTACCACCTCCATTAGCCAGTAATGGACGATTTAAATTCAGGACCTAGCGTTAACTTGTTCCCCCACCATAACAATTTTTCCCGAAAATAGTGGCAAAGTTTTGTACTGGTTTTGTACCGTTTTGTACCACTAATAAAAAGTTTTGTACCACACCCATTAGCCAGTAATGGACGATTAAAAGTCTAGACCTAGCGTTAACTTGTTTCCCCACCATAACGATTTTTCCTCAAAATAGGGTCAAAGTTTTGTACTAGTTTTGTACCGCTTTCTACCACCAATAAAAAGTTTTGCACCACCTCCATTAGCCAGTAATGGACGATTTAAAGTCTGGACCTAGCGTTAACTTGTTCCCCCACCATAACGATTTTTCCTGAAAATAGGGTCAAAGTTTTGTACTAGTTTTTTACCGTTTTTTACCACCAATAAAACGTTTTGTACCACCTCCATTAGCCAGTAATGGACGATTTAAAGTCTGGACCTAGCGTTAACTTGTTCCTCCACCATAGCAAATTTTCCCGAAAATAGTGTCAAAGTTTTGTACTAGTTTTGTACCGTTTTGTATCACCAACAAAAAGTTTGTACCACCTCTATTAGCCACTAATGGACGATTTAATGTCTGAACCCAGCGCTAACTTGTTCCCCACCATAACGAATTTTCTCGAAAATAATATCAAAGTTTTGTACTAGTTTTGTACCAACAATAAAAAGTTTTGTACCTGTCCCCAAATGTCCCAAATTTTAGATTTTATTGTGGAACTCGAACTTGACCTCTGAGTTCTATATTCGCCGATTTGCATCAATGTGCCATCATTACATAAAGAAAGTGATGTACTGTTTTGTACCAAGAATAAAAATGTTTGTACCAGTCCCAAAATGTCCCAAATTCAAACTTCTAATTTGCGACACATAAACAAATCTCAGTCCCATAAACACATATATCAATGATAATGGTCTCATTAGATAAAGAAAGTTTTGTACTGTTTTGTACCAACAATAAAAAGTTTTTTTTGTACCTGTCCCCAAATGTCCCAAATTCCACATTCTAATGCGGAACACTAAGGTCAAGTTGGAGTTCCACATAGCCCGATTTCTATCAAAATCGTCTCATTAGATAAAGAAAGTTTTGTACTGTTTCGTACCAACAACAGAAAGTTTTGTATCTGTCCCAAAATGTCGCAAATTTCATCTTCTAACGTGAAACGCCAACAGCCATCTCAGTTTTCTAAATAAGAATTTACAAATAAAAGTTGTACCAGAGTTTTGTACTCATTTTGTACTGTTTTGTACGAACAACAGAAGTTTTGTAGCTGTCCCAAAATGTCCCAAATTTTAGATTTTAGTGTGGAACTCCAACTTCACCTCTGAGTTCCACATTTGCGATTTGCATTAAAGTGATGTCATTAAATAAAGTTTTGTACTGTTTTATACCAACAATAAAAAGTTTTGTACCAACCCCAAAATGTCCGAAATTAAGGCTTCCTTTATCTAATGAGACAATTTCGAAAGAAATCGGGTATGTGGAACTCTGTCTTGACCTTAGTGTTCCGCATTAGAAGATGGGAATTTGGGACAGATACAAAACTTTTTATTGTTCGTATAAAACAGTACAAAATTTCTTTATCTAATGATACCATTATCATTGATATATGTCTTTATGGGACTGAGATTTGTTTCTGTATCAAAAAAAAAAAGAATTTTGAATTTGGGACATTTTGGGACTGGTACAAAACTTTTTATTGTTGGTACAAAACCGTACAAAAGTTTCTTTATGTAATGATGCCACTTTGATGCAAATCGGCGAATGTAGAACTCAGAGGTCAAGTTGGAGTTCCACACTAAAATCTGAAATTTGGGATATTTTGGGACTGATACAAAACTTTTTATTGTTGGTACAAAACATTACAAAACTAGTAAAAATCTCTGGTATAAATTATTTTTGTAAATGGCGATGTAGAACTCCATCTTGACCGACCTGAAGCTAATAGTGGTTCCAGACATTCAATCGTCCATTAATGTCTAATGATGGAGTACAACATTTTTGTTAATAGTACCATATAAAAAAACTTTGAAAAAATTCGTTAAGGTGGAGGAACAAGTTAACGCTGGGTGAAGACATTAACTCGTCCATTACTGGCTAATGGAGGTGGTACAAAAGTTTTTTTGGAGGTACAAAACGGTACAAAACTAGTACAAAACTTTGACACGATTTTCGGGAAAATTCGTTATGGTGGGGGAACAAGTTAACGCTAGGTCCTGACTTTAAATTGTCCATTACTGGCTAATGGACGTGGTACAAAACTTTTTATTGGTGGTACAAAACTAATACAAAACTTTGACATTATTTTCGAGAAAATTCGTTATTTTGGGAAACAAGTTAACGCTGGGTGCAGACATTAAATCGTCCATTACTGGCTAATGGACGTGGTACAAAATTTTTTATTGGTGGTAGAAAACGGTACAAAACTAGTACAAAACTTTGTCACTATTTTCGGGAAAATTCGTTATGGTGGGGGAACAAGTTAACGCTACTTCCGGAATTTAAATCGTCCATTACTGGCTAATGGATGTGGTACAAAACTTTTTATTGGTGGTACAAAACGGTACAAAAGTAGTACAAAACTTCGCCACTATTTTCGGGAAAATTCGTTATGGTGTGGGAACAAGTTAACGCTAGGTCCAGACTTTAAATCGTCCATTACTGGCTAATGGACGTGGTACAAAACTTTCTATTGGTGGTACAAAACGGTACAAAACTAGTACAAAATTTTGCCACTATTTTCGGGAAAATTCGTCATGGTGGGGGAACAAGCGTTAACTTGTTCCCCCACTTTGAATCGTCCATTACTGGTTAATGGACGTGGTACAAAACTTTTTATTGGTGGTACAAAACGGTACAAAACTAGTACAAAACTTTGACTTTCTTTTGTGAGTAAATTTTAAAAGTGGGGTAACAAGTTAACGGAGCCTGTAAGAAAGTGACCCACTGTTCCGCCACCAACGAATTTAGGGGTGGTCTCTTTACTATCGTTTTGTGCGTGTTTTGTGAGGCTTTTTGCGCCTATTTCTACATTTTGTTCGCCATCGGAAGTGGGTCAAAATCGAGCTAGAAATATGGCGTAATAAGTTCTGCCAACAACGAATTTTGAAGTCGTTTCCATCACATCGATTTGTTCGTGTTTTCAGTCGTTTCGTGCGCCTGTTTTTGGGCCTTAAATGTGGAACGAAAATGACACTCTTCTGCAATATCAAATTCCCAGTTTGTTTCCTATCGTTCAATGTTTGTTTTGTGTCTGTATGTGAGCCTATATTCATGTTGGGCCGCGGTGACTCAGTGGTACAGCGTTCACCTCTGGTGCATGGTGTCGTGGGTTCAAACTCTGCTCCCACGAAGTGAACTTTTTTGTGGACAAGCCGTGTGCATGGGTTTCCTCGGGTTCTCCACGTTTTCTCCCACTATCTTCATTCCACCATTTCATTTATTTCTCATAATAACCGCCTTCTTTAGCTTAACCGGCAGAACCATGGGACGTAAAACTAGGACTAATTTCATTTCATTTTCTATTTGCATGTTTTGTGCGTCACCGGAAGTGGGTTGAAATGGGGATAAAAAACTTCGTCAAAAATCACCCCTGTTCTCCCAATATCAGACTTCGAGGTTGTTTGCTTCGCATCGTATAGTGCCTGTTTTGCGCGCCTATTTCTACGTTTCGTGCGTCACCCCTAGTGGGTCAAAATGGGTCCCCAAGGGGGGACGAAAATGATCCACTGTTCTGCCAATATCAATTTTCGAGCTTCTTCCTTTCGCATCGTTTTGTGCCGTCTTATGCGCCTATTTTCACGTTATCATCGTCACCGGAAGTGGTTCAAAATGGGCGTACAAATATGGGGGAACAAGTTAATGCTGCTCCGCCATCAACGTATTTTGAGGTCGTTTCCATCACGTCGTTTTGTGTGTTTTGTGAGGTTTGTGCGCCTATTTCCACGTTATGCGCATGCCCGCAGAGACAATTAATCGATTGTAGAAAAACGCATCTTGCCATCTATTACCATTGTTGTTCTACAGTGATCAGTGATTAAGCCATTCTATAAGAATTCCGATATTTACAAATAGTAAAACGATGTGATGGAAACGACCTCAAAATTCGTTGGTGCCGGAACAGAATTAACTTGTTGCGCTATATTTGTAGGCCCATTTCGACACACTTCGGGTGACGCACAAAACATGGGAATAGGCGCACAAAACGGCACAGAACACACACAAAACGATGTGATGGAAACGACCTCAAAATACGTTGATGGCGGAGCAGAATTAAGTTGTTCCCCCATTATCGTACGCCCATTTTGAACCACTTCCGGTGACGCAGATAACGTGTAAATAGGCGCATAAGACGGCACAAAACAGGAACAAAACGATGCGAAAGGAAGAAGCTCGAAAATTGATATTAGCAGAACAGTGGGTCATTTTTGTCCCCCTTGGAGGCCCATTTTGACCAACTTCCGATGGCGCACAAAACCCCACAAACACACACAAAGCGATGTGACGTAAACGACGTCAAAATTAGTTGGTGGCGGAACAGCATTAACATGTTCCGCCATATTTGGAGGACCGTTTTGACCCACTTCCGATGGAGCACAAAACGTGGGAATAGGCGTATAAAACGGCAAAAAAACACGCACAAAATGATGTGATGGAAATGACCTCCAAATTCTTTGGTGGCGGAACTTTTTCCACCATATTTGTAGGCCCGTTTTGACCCACTTCCGATGGCGCAAAAAACGTGGGAATAGGCGCACAAAACGTCACAAAATGATGCAAAAGAAACCATCTCGAAATTCATTGGTGGCGGAACAGTGGGTCACTTTTGCCCCACCTTGGAGGCCCATTTTGACCCACTTCCGATGGCGTACAAAACGTGGGAATAGGCGCACAAAACGGAACAAAAGGCGAACAAAACGATGCAAAAGAAACCATCTCGAAATTAATTGGTGGCGGAACAGTGGGTCACTTTTGTCCCACCTTGGAGGCTCATTTTGACCCACTTCCGATGGCGCACAAAACGTGGAAATAGGCGCACAAAACGGCAAAAAACGCGCACAAAACGATGCAAAAGAAACCATCTCGAAATTCATTGGTGGCGGAACAGTGGGTCACTTTTGCCCCACCTTGGAGGCCCGTTTTGACCCACTTCCGATGGCGCACAAAACGTGGGAATAGGCGCACAAAACGGCACAAGACGCGCAAAAAACGATGCAAAAGAAACCATCTCAAAATTCATTGGTGGCGGAACAGTGGGTCACTTTTGCCCCACCTTACAGGCCCATTTTGACCCACTTCCGATGGCGCAAAAAACGTAGGAACAGGCGCACAAAACGCGCACAAAACGATGCAAAAGAAACCATCTCGAAATTCATTGGTGGCGGAACAGTGGGTCACCTTTGCCCCACCTTGGAGGCCCATTTTGACCCATTTCCGATGGCGCACAAAACGTGGGAATAGGCGCACAAAACGGCACAAACGCGCACAAAACGATGCAAAAAAAACCATCTCGAAATTCATTGGTGGCGGAACAGTGGGTCACTTTTGCCCCACCTTGGAGGTTCATTTTGACCCACTTCCGATGGCGCACAAAACGTGGGAATAGGCGCACAAAACGGCACAAAACGATGCAAAAGAAACCATCTCGAAATTCATTGGTGGCGGAAAAGTGGGTCACTTTTGCCCCACTTTGGAGGCTCATTTTGACCCACTTCCGATGGCGCACAAAACGTGGGAATAGGCGCACAAAACGGCACAAAACGCGCACAAAACGATGCAAAAGAAACCATCTCGAAATTCATTGGTGGCGGAACAGTGAGTCACTTTTGCCCCACCTTGGAGGCCCATTTTGACCCACTTCCGATGGCGCAAAAAACGTGGGAATAGGCACACAAAACGGCACAAAACGCACACAAAACGATGCAAAAGAAACCATCTCGAAATTCATTGGTGGCGGAACAGTGGGTCACTTTTGCCCCACCTTGGAGACCCATTTTGACCCACTTCCGATGGCGCACAAAACGTGGGAATAGGCGCACAAAACGCGCACAAAACGATGCAAAAGAAACCATCTCGAAATTCATTGGTGGCGGAACAGTGGGTCACTTTTGCCCCACCTTGTAGGCCCATTTTGACCCACTTCCGATGGCGCACAAAACGGCACAAAACGCGCACAAAACGATGCAAAAGAAACCATCTCGAAATTCATTGGTGGCGGAACAGTGGGTCACTTTTGCCCCACCTTGGAGACCCATTTTGACCCACTTCCGATGGCGCACAAAACGTGGGAATAGGCGCACAAAACGGCACAAAACGCGCACAAAACGATGCAAAGAAACCATCTCGAAATTCGTTAGTGGCGGAACAGTGGGTCACTTTTGCCCCACCTTGGAGGCCCATTTTGACCCACTTCCGATGGAGCACAAGACGTGGGAATAGGCGCACAAAACGGCACAAAACGCGCAAAAAACGATGCAAAAGAAACCATCTCAAAATTCATTGGTGGCGGAACAGTGGGTCACTTTTGCTCCACCTTACAGGCCCATTTTGACCCACTTCCGATGGCGCAAAAAACGTGGGAACAGGCGCACAAAACGCGCACAAAACGATGCAAAAGAAACCATCTCGAAATTCATTGGTGGCGGAACAGTGGGTCACTTTTGCCCCACCTTGGAGGCCCATTTTGACCCATTTCCGATGGCGCACAAAACGTGGGAATAGGCGCACAAAACGGCACAAAACGCGCACAAAACGATGCAAAAGAAACCATCTCGAAATTCATTGGTGGCAGAACAGTGGGTCACTTTTGCCCCACCTTGGAGGCCCATTTTGACCCACTTCCGATGGCGCACAAAACGTGGGAATAGGCGCACAAAACGTCACAAAACGCGGACAAAACGATGCAAAAGAAACTATCTCGAAATTCGTTAGTGGCGGAAGAGTGGGTCACTTTTGCCCCACCTTGGAGGCCCATTTTGACCCACTTCCGATGGCGCACAAAACGTGGAAATAGGCGCACAAAACGGGACAAAACGCGCACAAAACGATGCAAAAGAAACTATCTCGAAATTCGTTAGTGGCGGAACAGTGGGTCACTTTTCCCCACCTTGGAGGCCCATTTTGACCCACTTCCGATGGCGCACAAAACGTGGAAATAGGCGCACAAAACGGCACAAAACACGCACAAAACGATGTGATGGGAATGACCTCAAAATTCGTTGGTGGCGGAACAGCATTAACTTGTTCCGCCATATTTGGGTGCCCATTTTGACCCACTTGCGATGGCGCACAAAACGTGGGAATAGGCGCACAAAACGGCACAAAACGCGCACAAAACGAAGCAGAAGAAACCATCTCAAAATTCATTGTTGGCGGAACAGTGGGTCACTTTTGCCCCACCTTGGAGGCCCATTTTGACCCACTTCCGATGGCGCACAAAACGTGGGAATAGGCGCACAAAACGGCACAAAACGCGCACAAAACGATGCAAAAGAAACCACCTCGAAATTCATTGGTGGCGGAACAGTGGGTAACTTTTGCCCCAACTTGGAGGCCCATTTTGACCCACTTCCGATGGCGCACAAAACGTGGGAATAGGCGCACAAAACGGCACAAAACGCGCACAAAACGATGCAAAAGAAACCATCTCGAAATTCATGGGTGGCGGAACAGTGGGTCACTTTTGCCCCACCTTGGAAACCCATTTTGACCCACTTCCGATGGCGCACAAAACGTGGGAATAGGCGCACAAAACGGCACAAAACGCGTACAAAACGATGCAAAAGAAACCATCTCGAAATTCGTTAGTGGCGGAACAGTGGGTCACTTTTGCCCCACCTTGGAGGCCCATTTTGACCCACTTCCGATGGCGCACAAAACGTGGGAATAGGCGCACAAAACGGCACCAAACGATGCAAAAGAAACCATCTCGAAATTCATTGGTGGCAGAACAGTGGGTCACTTTTGCCCCACCTTGGAGGCCCATTTTGACCCACTTCCGATGGCGCACAAAACGTGGGAATAGGCGCACAAAACGGCACAAAACGATGTAAAAGAAACCATCTCGAAATTCGTTAGTGGCGGAACAGTGGGTCACTTTTGCCCCACCTTGGAGGCCCATTTTGACCCACTTCCGATGGCGCACAAAACGTGGAAATAGGTGCACAAAACGGCACAAAACGCGCACAAAACGATGCAAAAGAAACTATCTCCAAATTCGTTAGTGGCGGAACAGTGGGTCACTTTTCCCCACCTTGGAGGCCCATTTTGACCCACTTCCGATGGCGCACAAAACGTGGAAATAGGCGCACAAAACGGCACAAAACACGCACAAAACGATGTGATGGGAATGACCTCAAAATTCGTAGGTGGCGGAACAGCATTAACTTGTTCCGCCATATTTGGAGTCCCATTTTGACCCACTTCCGATGGCGCACAAAACGTGGGAATAGGCGCAAAAAACGGCACATAAACGCGCACAAAACGAAGCAGAAGAAACCATCTCAAAATTCATTGTTGGCGGAACAGTGGGTCACTTTTGCCCCACCTTGGAGGCCCATTTTGACCCACTTTTGATGGCGCACAAAACGTGTGAATAAGCGCACAAAACGGCACAAAACGCGCACAAAACGATGCAAAAGAAACCATCTCGAAATTCATTGGTGGCGGGACAGTGGGTCACTTTTGCCCCACCTTGGAGGCCCATTTTGACCCACTTCCGATGGCGCACAAAACGTGGGAATAGGCGCACAAAACGGCACACAACGCGCACAAAACGATGCAAAAGAACCACCTCGAAATTCATTGGTGGCGGAACAGTGGGTAACTTTTGCCCCAACTTGGAAGCCCATCTTGACCCACTTCCGATGGCGCACAAAACGTGGGAATAGGCGCACAAAACGGCACAAAACGCGCACAAAACGATGCAAAAGAAACCATCTCGAAATTCATGGGTGGCGGAAGAGTGGGTCACTTTTGCCCCACCTTGGAAGCCCATTTTGACCCACTTCCGATGGGGCACAAAACGTGCAAATAGGCGCACAAAACGGCACAAAACGCGCACAAAACGATGCAAAAGAAACTATCTCGAAATTCGTTAGTGGCGGAACAGTGGGTCACTTTTGCCCCACCTTGGAGGCCCATTTTGTCCCACTTCCGATGGCGCACAAAACGTGGGAATAGGCGCACAAAACGGCACAGTACGCGCACAAAACGATGCAAAAGAAACCATCTCAAAATTCATTGGTGGCAGAACAGTGGGTCACTTTTGCCCCACCTTGGAGGCCCATTTTGACCCACTTCCGATGGCGCACAAAACGTGGGAATAGGCGCACAAAACGGCACAAAACGCGCACAAAACGACGCAAAAGAAACTATCTCGAAATTCGTTAGTGGCGGAACAGTGGGTCACTTTTGCCCCACTTTGGAGGCCCATTTTGACCCACTTCCGATGGCGCACAAAACGTGGAAATAGGCGCACAAAACGGCACAAAACGCGCACAAAACGATGCAAAAGAAACTATCTCGAAATTTGTTAGTGGCGGAACAGTGGGTCACTTTTCCCCACCTTGGAGGCCCATTTTGACCCACTTCCGATGGCGCACAAAAACGTGGAAATAGGCGCACAAAACAGCACAAAACACGCACAAAACGATGTGATGGGAATGACCTCAAAATTCGTTGTTGGCGGAACAGCATTAACTTGTTCCGCCATATTTGGAGGCCCATTTTGACCCACTTCCGATGGCGCACAAAACGTGGGAATAGGCGCAAAGAACGGCACAGAACGCGCACAAAACAAAGCAGAAGAAACCATCTCGAAATTCATTGGTGGCGGAACAGTGAGTCACTTTTGCCCCACCTTGGAGGCCCATTTTGACCCACTTCCGATGGCGCAAAAAACGTGGGAATAGGCACACAAAACGGCACAAAACGCACACAAAACGATGCAAAAGAAACCATCTGGAAATTCATTGGTGGCGGAACAGTGGGTCACTTTTGCCCCACCTTGGAGACCCATTTTGACCCACTTCCGATGGCGCACAAAACGTGGGAATAGGCGCACAAAACGCGCACAAAACGATGCAAAAGAAACCATCTCGAAATTCATTGGTGGCGGAACAGTGGGTCACTTTTGCCCCACCTTACAGGCCCATTTTGACCCACTTCCGATGGCGCACAAAACGGCACAAAACGCGCACAAAACGATGCAAAAGAAACCATCTCGAAATTCATTGGTGGCGGAACAGTGGGTCACTTTTGCCCCACCTTGGAGACCCATTTTGACCCACTTCCGATGGCGCACAAAACGTGGGAATAGGCGCACAAAACGGCACAAAACGCGCACAAAACGATGCAAAAGAAACCATCTCGAAATTCGTTAGTGGCGGAACAGTGGGTCACTTTTGCCCCACCTTGGAGGCCCATTTTGACCCATTTCCGATGGAGCACAAGATGTGGGAATAGGCGCACAAAACGGCACAAAACGCGCAAAAAACGATGCAAAAGAAACCATCTCAAAATTCATTGGTGGCGGAACAGTGGGTCACTTTTGCCCCACCTTACAGGCCCATTTTGACCCACTTCCGATGGCGCAAAAAACGTGGGAACAGGCGCACAAAACGCGCACAAAACGATGCAAAAGAAACCATCTTGAAATTCATTGGTGGCGGAACAGTGGGTCACTTTTGCCCCACCTTGGAGGCCCATTTTGACCCATTTCCGATGGCGCACAAAACGTGGGAATAGGCGCACAAAACGGCAAAAAACGCGCACAAATCGATGCAAAAGAAACCATCTCGAAATTCATTGGTGGCAGAACAGTGGGTCACTTTTGCCCCACCTTGGAGGCCCATTTTGACCCACTTCCGATGGCGCACAAAACGTGGAAATAGGCGCACAAAACGGCACAAAACGCGCACAAAACGATGCAAAAGAAACTATCTCGAAATTCGTTAGTGGCGGAACAGTGGGTCACTTTTCCCCACCTTGGAGGCCCATTTTGACCCACTTCAGATGGCGCACAAAACGTGGAAATAGGCGCACAAAACGGCAAAAACGCGCACAAAACGATGCAAAAAAACCATCTCGAAATTCGTTAGTGGCGGAACAGTGGGTCACTTTTGCCCCACCTTGGAGGCCCGTTTTGACCCACTTCCGGTGGCGCACAAAACGTGGGAATAGGCGCACAAAACGGCACAAAACGCGCACAAAACGATGCAAAAGAAACCATCTCGAAATTCGTTAGTGGCGGAACAGTGGGTCACTTTTGCCCCACCTTGGAGGCCCATTTTGACCCACTTCCGATGGCGCACAAAACGTGGGAATAGGCGCACAAAACGGCACAAAACACGCACAAAACGATGTGATGGGAATGACCTCAAAATTCGTTGGTGGCGGAACAGCATTAACTTGTTCCGCCATATTTGGAGGCCCGTTTTGACCCACTTCCGGTGGCGCACAAAACGTGGGAATAGGCGCACAAATCGGCACAAAACGCGCACAAAACGATGCAAAAGAAACCATCTTGAAATTCATTGGTGGCGGAACAAGTTAATGACGCCGTTTCAGAGTCCTGGGGTACTTCTGCAACAGTTTTTATAGAGGTAGTTGGTGAGTACTTCAAATTATATGCCCGTAGCCAAACTCCTTCTATAAAAATTATTGCGTGAATACCGCAGGATTCTAAAACATGTATTTTTACATAAGGCCACATAGTTCCTAAGTGAATTCTTGACCCGACTACGGTAGGTCCAATAGTTTTGAAGTATGGACCTTTAAAGTTCATTTTTCATGTTTTCGGCAGTCTACACCGTATAACTCCGGGAGGAAACATTTATGCACCCAGGTTGGTCTAAACTTTTTGTCTTATCTTGGTGTCAGGAATCACCTCCCAAACGTTGTCGGTGTTGTTTTGAAATACCCTGTATATAGTTATTTTACGAAGATTCACAGATTCAAAAGCTTCAATAAGGCTAGGTAATTAATGAAGTTTACAATGATTTTCCCAAACCTCCTATTGCTACAAGGTGCAAAGTATGCTAACCTGCAGAAAAAAATACATTCTTTATCGTGACAGCTACTATAAAATTTTGAAAACTTTTCCTCTATAGGAAGATACAGATTTTGTCTTAAAAACCCTGCGAAATTTCATCTCATTTCTCAACGTATTCCCAGATCAATAGAAAATCATAATTCCATTTGCGGGCTATAATGAGATTTTTTATGAGATAACTGTAATAAATTCGATTATAACAAGCATTTAATCAATTTTATCTTCATCACAAACAGCCATTTTTCAATTTGTCCTCTTTCTAGTATATTCTCCCTTAAACTATGTTTCCTAACCTTATAAAATTACGTAGTTTTAGACCAAATATGCAGAAATCTAATTTTCAGTGCAATTATATATTTTTAACTATTTTATTGCTGAAAAAAAATATTTAGCATTTTTTCTGACATTTTAATTGAAGTAGCTGAACTGTGTAGAAGCTTACGTGCGTAGAATTTCAATATCATTTTGATGTTCGTAGTATTTGCCGCAGGCGACGTAAAAGTTTTCACAAACTGTACTGATGTTTGCGTCATTGTATTTATTGCATTAACACACAAAAGTGACCTTCGTCATTCAAAATTCATTATTCAAGCCTCGAGAGCTAATTTCTGGGCTGCTGTAAGCAACACACGTGGGGTTTCGAGTGCATTACTATTCTCTTCGGAGCTCACAGCATTGCGCAGAGTTGTTCGTAACAAGGTAAGGCAATTCCGGCAAATATATTATGAGGGTCAATTGCTGCTTTTTCATCAATTTTGAGGTACTGTCCTTTAGCCACACCCCAAGCGAGAAGGAAAGCCTTAGTCAAAAAGACTGGTCACTTAGCTTTATATCAAAGGGAATTCTACTTTCTCAAGAATTTCTGTTTTTAGTGGTTCAGTGAATTAAAAAAATGAAAAGTTAAGATCCAATGTGAGTAATGTATAGGATATATTTTAATCTATATTAAAAAATTGAAAGTAACTATGTTTGTGACTCTTAATCTCTTGAACCACCCGACAACTCTCGATCAAATTTTCAACATAGATGAGGTTCAGGCCTGCCATGGTTTTTATCTATTCAATTTGACGATAGAACTTAGGGGAGGGGCAGGAGGGGGAGATAAAGAAAAGAAATAACATTTTAATAACTCTTGAACCACAATACCACTCTCGATCAAATTTTCAACATAGATGAGGGTTGGGCCTGAGATGGTTGTTGCACTTTGACGCAGCAACGTAGGAGAGGGGGAGAGACATTTACGTAAAATGGATCGAAAATGGCCAATATTAATGTCGAATTCATAGTTTTCGACACTTCTGAGCCGTTTAAATCCAAATTCAGCCACGCAACATGGGGGAGAAGGAAGGGGCGAAATATAAAAATGATCGATATCAGAAAGTGCTTTAGTAACAGTAAAAAGTGAGTGACTAACGGAACACATTACTAATCTTTTTTATAAATTTAACCCAGCGAAGCGAATAATTGATGCTAGCATAAATAAAAATAGCTTTTAAAAATAATACTTTTACAAAATGCATCAAAATGATACAATAACTTTTTCGGTATCCCTCCTTCATAATTTCGGTGTTGCATAACTTCGGTGTTGTAACACAAAATACAAAATCTCAAATTCACTTTCCTTATTAAATGAATGCGATTAATTTGCTATAACACTTCTTCAATTCAGTCTGTCCTCTCGTTACCTACGGTAGTCAAATACAATAGGAAGTTCGTAAAATAAATTCCGTTTCGATTTTTCTCCGCGGAAGCGCAACGATCGCAGTTCCGCTCATTCGCACTAGTTACTCTTGATCCAACCAGAATGAAATGATGCCATTTTGAGATCGCTCTGTGTTGTATATCGTTCGTAGTAATTGTTTATAATAGCAGCTTTGATAAAAAAAATCCCGCCGCTTGTGAAATTAGATATGTGATTCGTTTTCTGAATGCGAAGAACGTAAAACCAAGTTATATTCGTCGACAAATCTGCGAGGCTTACGGAGAAAATGCAATGAGTAATTCAATGGTGAGAAGATGGGTCCGATGAGTTAAGGAAGGACGTGATCAAATGCATGACGAAGAACGATGTGGGCGTCCATTTGTGGTGTCTGATGAACTGGTGAGTGTAGTCGAAGAAAGGATTAAGAACAACCCGGTTTAGGTTTACGGTTAATACTCTTCGTCTTGAATTTCCAAAAATTTCACGAACAGTACTTTACGAGATTGAAAAACTGGGTTTTAGTAAACTTTGCGCACGTTCAATGCCTAAACTTCTTATTGAAAAACACAAAAAATAACGGATGGGCAGCGCACTTGCTTTTCTGACACGTTAGCATGATGGTGGCGAGAACGTTTTATCGCAGATGGTCACGAGGGATGAAATTTAGGTTGCTTATGACACCCCTGAAACGAAACGGCAATGCATGGAATGGAGGCTTACCTCATCCCTAACAAAGGCTAAACCAAAACAATGCTTGACACCCCTAAAAGTCATGTACACAGTGTTTTGGGACAGTAAAGGACTGATTGAATTGTTACCACGAGGTGCAACAATCAATAAAGATGTTTATTGCGAGACGCTTAAGAAACTGCGACGTGCAACACAGAGCAAGCGCAAAGGAATGCTCTCAAAGAGTGTGGTTTTCATTCACGACAACGCCCGACCACATACTGCGAGTGTGACCAAACGACTGCTTGAAAGTTTTGAGTAGGACATTGTTGGCCATCGTCCGTTCAGTCCCGACCTCGCTCCTAGCGACTTCGATGTCTTTCTGCATCTGAAGTCTTTCTTTGGTGGTAGGCGCTTCAACAAGATGACGAGTGAAAAGAACATATTACCACATGGTTGGCAACTCAGGCGGCAACATTCTATGACGCAGAAATACATAAACTTATACCACGCTATGAAAAATGCCAGGCAAATTACTGGAGCTATGTAGAAAAGTAGTTTAAGTGTTATTGATTTTTCTGCAATATTGCTTTCTTTATCTCTACACGATTTTTTCAATTACTAAACGGAATTACTTTCCGGACAAAATTCGTAGTTAGTTTCCATAGCTTTGGTTTGTGTTGCGTTGTGTCTGGCTCGATTTTCGATAAGAAAATAGGATTTTAAATATTAGTTAAAGCTTCGTGAAACAATTCGGAGCCAGAGATGTCCAAAGTCGTGTGTCCAGTTCTCGCGGGTCTGCGATTTGAACTCAACCGGGCTTGGGCTCAATAATTAAGCTCGAGCCCAATTGAGGATAGTGAGCCCGAATCCGTGTGAGCCAGAGTTCCAATGAAATGAGTGAGCGAGCGCTCGAATAAGGGTGAGTGTAATTGAGAGAAGTAAGTCCAACCCCGAACGAGCCCGAACGTATGTAATTTGTACGTAATAAGCGTATATTTCTCATGTAATTAACAGGTAAACTAGTGTTCAGCGTATCCCAAATTCAATGGATGTTCAAACATGTGACCTCTGTACGTTAAAGCAATCCATCACTAAGTGATTTCTTACACGTTCATAATTTCACACCTCTTCGACTGTGATGATTTCGCACCCTTCAACACTTATGGGATTATGTGCGTTGAGTAGACTAGGATAATTTGCATTGGTCTCTCGTATGCTCACAGTTTTTGATGGAACTCGCACTGAGACTCGTGAACCAACGCTCACGTGTCCAATAGTTGAGCACGAGCCGGAGTGAACGCAAGGTACAGCAAGGTTAGTGAGCACAAGCCCAAGCCCCATTAAAATAAGTGAGCGAGAGCCCGAGCGAGTGCGAGCCTGGTTGAGGAAAGTGTGACCGAGTGCGAGTGAGCCCGAGCGAGCGTGATCCGAATTTAGAGAAGTGAGCCCAAGCAGAAGTGAGCCCAAGCAGAAGTGAGTGCGAGCCTAATTTAGAGAAATCAGCCCCAGCTCGACTGACCGCGAGCCCAATTGAGAGAAGTGAGCCCGAGCACAAGTGAGCGTGAACCTAATTAAGACCAGTGAGTCTAAGCGATTCCAATGCAAAGTACAATCTATGTTCGGAGCTCCTTATATTAAGAGAACTCTGACCATGCATCATTCAATTGAACGAAAGTATTCTGAATGGACAGCATTTTATGGGCTATAATTAATTATACAAAATACTTTCTTTGAGAGAAATACGAGGCCTATCAGGAAAGTAAAGATATAAACGCATTTGAATGTTATAAGCAAAATGTATAACAAAGTTGGCAGCACTGGTAGTAACCTTGATCGAAACTACAAGCATTGGAAGTGCCTTGCTGCGCTAAGTTCTTGTACGAATCAAAGAGCGGTAATCCTGTACAAATCAAAGAGCGATGCCCTTGACCAACCGTCATACCATCCCGACCTCGCACCCAGTAGCTACCATCTTTTTCTGTACCTAAACAAATGTTTTGTAGAAAATATTAGATGATGGCTATGAGGTTAGGGAAGAAGTCACAACGTGGTTTCAGACGAAGGTTCCGGTTGCTTACGATTCTGGGATAATGGTGGTCTTGTTCCTCGTTTGAACACGACAAACCTTGTTCCTTGTTTGAACACCACAAACCTTGTTCCTCGTTTGAACACGACAAACCTTGTTCCTCGTTTGAACAAATGTTTGGACAATGGTGGCACGTATGTAGCTTTTGCACCATGCAGATTTCTTTGCGTCGAATACATTTCTTGAATATGCAATTTATCGTTTGTACTTCTACTTTTCTGACGAACCCAGTTCCTTAGTATATCTCTGAAGAAAGTTCACTTTAAAAGGTTAAAAAATAATTTACATTTTTAAGAATTTACATCTTAGAGTAGTTACTTTTTCAGAAAAGTTGTTTTCCTTTGAGTATTGTTTACGCTTTTCTATTTGAAAGTTCTCTCTTGAGTTGTTTAAGTAACTCCCAGGCGAAGTTGCTAAACAATACCTCGCAATACAATGGCAGTATTATTTCCACCATAGCATTTTCCTTTTCCATCAAAACGCGCGTGAAAAGAGCTACTATAACCGTCTGTGACAACGAGACGTAACGTCAGTTTCAACAGAATGGAGTTGATGATAGATAGCCAATGGGAGAAAAGAAAACCCGAGTAATGAAAGACAAAGCCCTAGTGAGGAGAACAAAAAGTTTTTTTTCTCTTTTCTTCTGTCCCAACGCTGTCCATTAAAATAAAGACGAAGAAATAGCGGCGAAAGCAAGAAAGAGCTTCATCATTAATCGCATAATGGTCCCAGAAGGAAATCCTTTTGAATTGCAGTAAAGTTACCAACGGCAGTTAAAACTAGGCATTTCTTTTAATGGACTATGACACGAGGCTAAAACGGATATTTCACTCTGTTGAAACGACTAGTCATTGCATATTTTCTAGTGACCCACTAGGGCTTCGTTAGATCATCTTTAAGTTTTATCTCTCGCCATTAATGATATCTATGAATGAATAGACGTAACTATTTCTTTTGATTGTAATAGATAAGAAAGAACGTTACCATTGGAAGATTGTAAAAGATGACGTTCATTGCCAAAAGAAAAGAGGAAGGGGGAATTAGGTTGGCCTTTTTTTGACTTTCAAATACTAGAATATGGTGGAAACGGAGCAGTGCACCAGCAGTTAATTTGGGCTCCGATTAACTGTAAGCTTTAAAAAAATAAAATAAAATAAAAATGATCTTGTTATTATTCATATATTGGTTCTTTTACTCTGTTATGTAAACTTTTCAACAAAAGATTTTTTGATACTGGATCTTTGATTACTTTTATTGAGTTGAGTTCATTTTGAGTTTAACGTCCTTTCAGCAGCGAGGCTATATGAGACGGGACCTACTCATTAACGTGGAATCCGAACCACATGAGCTCTCGCCGGGAATCGAACCCAAGTCTCCCACGCCAAAAGCGCGTACGCTAACACTTAGCCACGAAGGAGCTCTTGATTGATTACTTTTATGTAAACTACAGAAACATGTCTACTCACCACGAACTTATCAACAAAAGATCTTTTCTTGTTATTATTCATGTATCGGTTCTTTTATTCTTTTATGTAAACTTATCAACAAAAGATTTTTATATTATTTATACACTGGATCTTTTATTATCTTTAAGTAAACTACAGAAACGTGTCTATTCACCATGAATTTATCAACAAAAGATCTTTTCTTGTTATTTTTCATATATTGATTCTTTTATTCTGTTATATAAACTTGTCAACAAAAGATTTTCTGGTACTTAAATCTTCTATTACTTTTATGTAAACTACAGGAACGCGTCTACTCACCATGAACTTACCAACAAAAGTCTTTTTTGTTATTATTCATATATTGTTTTTTTTTACTTTTATGTAAACTTATCAACAAAAGATTTTTATATTATTTATACACTGGATCTTTTATTATCTTTAAGTACAGAAACGTGTCTATTCACCATGAACTTATCAACAAAAGATCTTTTCTTCTTATTTTTCATATATTGATTCTTTTATTCTGTTATATAAACTTGTCAACAAAAGATTTTCTGGTACTGAAATCTTCTATTACTTTTATGTAAACTACAGAAACGCGTCTACTCACCATGAACTTATCAACAAAAGGTCCTTTTTGTTGTTATTCATATATTGTTTTTTACTTTTATGTATACTTATCAACAACAAAAGATTTTTATATTATTTATACACTGGATCTTTTATTATCTTTAAGTAAACTACATAGACGTGTCTATTCACCATGAACTTATCAACAAAAGATCTTTTCTTGTTATTTTTCATATAGTGATTCTTTTATTCTGTTACATAAACTTGCCAACAAAAGATTTTCTGGTACTTAAATCTTCTATTACTTTTATGTAAACTACAGGAACGCGTCTACTCACCATGAACTTACCAACAAAAGGTCTTTTTTGTTATTATTCATATATTGTTTTTTACTTTTATGTAAACTTATCAACAACAAAAGATTTTTATATTATTTATACACTGGATCTTTTATTATCTTTAAGTAAACTACAGAAACGTGTCTATTCACCATGAACTTATGAACAAATGATCTTTTCTTGTTATTTTTCATATATTGATTCTTTTATTCTGTTATATAAACTTGTCAACAAAAGATTTTTCCATACTGAAATCTTCTATTACTTTTATGTAAACTACAGAAACGCGTCTACTCACCATGAACTTATCAACAAAAGGTCCTTTTTGTTGTTATTCATATACTGGATACCAAGGTGCAGAAATCTTACAATGTAATAATAATTTGGGAACAAGCGTTTAGGGTTGTGTTACTCTGTATTCTAGTGTAATGATGTAATAAGATCGGTGAGGCTAATCCCATTAAACCTGGACTGGAACGGTGTGATTTCTTCTAAACAAGACTTGAAATCCAGTTGTTATGATTAACGTACTTCGAATTATAATCCAATTCAAGGAGCGGAGGATGTCTGTGTAATAGGTAACGGCAGTCAACTGGGTCATCAGATAGGTTCATATAATCAGCTTAAAACCTCTCGAGCATACGAGAGGAATGATAAATTAAATTCTCCCCTTAATATTGCTTTCTCTCTCTCTCTCTCTCGTTCTTTGTCTGTAGTAGCTGTAAATCTGCAGACTTTGAAATGGGAGGGTTTTATACCACTAAAGTTCGAAGTAGTCATGCCTCAGTGTTAGGGAATTGATTTAATTTTTTCTAAGTAAAACAAATTATTGGACGTTAGAAGAGGTTCTCAGGCCAAGTTCGGAAATGTAATGTATTGGTCGAAAGTGTTATTAAATATTGTACGACAATTTGCTTTAAGAATGCTCACGAGATGGAATAAGACAGAATTTTCGTGGCGATAAAGACCTTTTCCAATGCCAACAGGTTCCATCTCCGACACAAGACATTGCCTTCACGATACTTATTTGAGACGAGACAACTTCAATTCATCACTCGTAGCCATTCAATCCTAGGTTATAATACTTATTTGGAATAATTTTACATTTTATTTTGCATTGCATATCTAGTAATTCACTTGCTTTGTAAAATTGCTTTTGTTGTGTTGACATAGAGTAAAGGGAAGGAAGGTTTGTTGCGAGGGTAGGCCAGAATGAGTTTGTCAGGGCTGGCAGACCAGACGAGCAGTAGTGGACAGTCCCATTGTTGGTTCTACGTAGTTTAATTTCTATCGCATAGGACTGTGGGGACGACTGCGCGGGGCAATTTTATCATTTGTAGACAGCAATGGGAAATCTGATAAATAAACAGGCTGTTAATGTGTATGCTTGACAACGCTTGGGAAATGAACCTACTCATAGAAAAAATATCCAGTAAACATTTCCTTGGAATCGCTGTTTCAGAATTACAGGCTGCCGAAAGCATGGAAAAATGATATTTTAAAGTGAACATCTTTAAAACTATTAACGGATGAGGCATCATCATGTTATCGTCTTAGACTAGTGATCTGCTGTACCCAAACACGGATGATTCAGAATATTTCATTGGCGGTGTAATGGATTCCCTCACAGGAAATGAGGGGTTCCTGAAATTCCATTAGAATAGGTGATTCTTATTCATGACGTATGGAACTAAGTCCCAGCAAGTAACAAAAATTCGTTAACAGAACATCGATGTCTGGATCAGAATCAAGACGGTAAATTGTTTTGGGTATGTTGTTAGTGGTTGCATAACTACATAAGTGAATTATTGTAGTTATAAAATGAAATTAAATTATACTTTCAGTTTAATACCTCACGATCATACCATGTGAATTAAAGAATACAGATAGTTATGATATTTAATAATTTTGAAAGAATTAGCACAAAGTTGATATGCGAGAAAATGGGAGAGTCCCCCGACAAAATCACGGACATGATATTCTCTTACACACTCACTTGACCTGAATTTGAATATGGGACCCCTTGCAGTAGAACTGAACACTCTATCACTAACTCACCATGCACTCCTTCTCCGTAGAGAACAAAACATTTTTGGTATCCCAGGGAGGTGATGACACATGAAAGCATGAACGTAATCAGGGTGTATGTCCTGAGAGTCCAGACCATTCCCCAAAATCTCGACTTTTCTGTAAATGTAGTCTAATTTTAGGGGTGATTTGACAAATATGTAATTTGCATAATTTATTGTCGTACTGAATTTGGACCCACAAAACTTGTGCCCCCTCCCGAAGTAAATTTTGGGGACGAGGCTGCATGAAAGCAACAAATCTGATTAGGTAAGGTGTGTTAAGGAGGTAGACATATCGAAAAGCATGGCGAGATGAATAATGGCACGGATGATAATACTGCAAAATTGTGGTGACAGGCAGCGCCCAAAGGAACACAACATGGATCGTTAAGTATACCAAGAGTAGACGTGTGAATTCAGTTCCCGTGCATCACCCATTGGGATTCCACTCTATTTAAGTCTCCGAATGATATTACAAAGTCGCGTACCTGTACAGCGGGGGACACTTCTAAATGGTACACCTCAGCCGTAAATCTCCATATGGCTGTACCATTTAGAAGTGTCCCCCGCTGTACAATATAGGCAAAATGAGGAACGTTTCAGAGACTGTATTGGAACTCACGTCTGTGAAGTTGTCCCGCCCACCTAACGAATTTTTCTTTTTCTTATCTACATCGTTAGTTTATCGTTAGTTTACGTTAGTTTTGCTAAAACTATCTTTAGTTTTGCAAAAATAACGATTTTATTCGAGAAATAAATGGGCAGGCCAACTTCACGGTTCCCCGCCCACAAACGAATTTCAAAAGTTTTTAATATCATATCGTTAGTTTATCGTTAGTTTACGTTAGTTTTGCTAAAACTATCGTTAGTTTCGCAAAAATAACGATTTTATTCAAGAAATAAAGTTTCCCGCCAACTGTGAATTAGCCCGCCCATATTGAATTCCCATAAAATTCCAACTCACATCGTTAGTTTATCGTTAGTTTACGTTAGTTTTGCTAAAATTATCGTTAGTTTTGCAAAAATATCGATTTTATTCGAGAAATAAATGGGCAGGCCAACTTCACGGTTCCCCGCCCACAAACGAATTTCAAAAGTTTTTAATATCATATCGTTAGTTTATCGTTAGTTTACGTTAGTTTTGCTAAAACTATCGTTAGTTTCGCAAAAATAACGATTTTATTCAAGAAATAAAGTTTCCCGCCAACTGTGAATTAGCCCGCCCATATTGAATTCTCATAAAATTCCAACTAATATCGTTAGTTTATCGTTAGTTTTACTAAAACTATCGTTAGTTTCGCAAAAATAACGATTTTATTCAAGAAATAAAGTTTCTCGCCAAATGTGAATTAGCCCGCCCATATTAAATTCTCATAAAATTCCAACTCACATCGTTAGTTTATCTTAGTTTACGTTAGTTTTGCTAAAACTATCGTTAGTATTGCAAAAATAACGATTTTATTCGAGAAATAAATGGGCAGGCCAACTTCACGGTTCCCCGCCCACAAACGAATTTCAAAAGTTTTTCATATCACACTGTTAGTTTATCGTTAGTTTACGTTAGTTTAGCTAAAACTATCGTTAGTTTCGCAAAAATAATGATTTTATTCAAGAAATAAAGTTTCCCGCCAACTGTGAATTAGCCCGCCCATATTAAATTCTCATAAAATTCAAACTCACATCGTTAGTTTATCGTTAGTTTACGTTAGTTTTGCTAAAACTATCGTTAGTTTCGCAAAAATAACGATTTTATTCAAGAAATAAAGTTCCCCGCCAACTGTAAATTAGCCCATCCATATTGAATTCTCATAAAATTGCAACTCGCATCGTTAGTTTACGTTAGTTTTACTAAAATTATCGTTAGTTATGCAAAAACAACGATTTTATTCGAGAAATAAATGGGCAGGCCAACTTCACGGTTCCCCACCCGCAAACGAATTTCAAAACTTTTTTGTTTCACACCGTTAGTTTATCGTTAGTTTACGTTATTTTTGCTAAAACTATCGTTAGTTTCGCAAAAATAATGATTTTATTTGAGAAATAAAGTTTCCCGCCAACTGTGAATTAGCCAATCCATATTGAATTCCCTTAAACTTCCTACTCATATCGTTAGTTTAACGTTAGTTTACATTAGTTTTACTAAAACTATCGTTAGTTTTGCAAAAATAACGATTTTACTCGAGAAATAATTGGGCAGGCCAACTTCACGGTTCCTACCCGCAAATGAATTTCAAAACTTTTTTGTTTCACATCGTTAGTTTATCGTTAGTTTACGTTAGTTTTGCTAAAACTATCGTTAGTCTCGCAAAAATAATGATTTTATTCGAGAAATAAAGTTTCCCGCCAACTGTGAATTAGCCAATCCATATTGAATTCCCTTAAACTTCCTACTCATATCGTTAGTTTAACGTTAGTTTCCATCAGTTTTGCTAAATTTAACGTTTGTTTTGGAAAAGTAACGATTTTATTCGACCAATAAAAGTTCCCGCAAAATGTAAACCCTAAAAGCACATTTACATAACAGGCATACGTAAGAAGTATATAAGGCACATACTGGACACATTCTCATGTACTGTACCTGAGGGAACATGATAGGCATATGCCTGCTAAGTAATTGTGTTTACATTTGGCGGGAACTTTTATTTCTCGAATAAAATCGTTATTTTTGCAAAACAAACGTTAATTTTAGCAAAACTAACGTAAACTAACGATAAGCTAACGATATGAGTTGGAAGTTTATGAGAATTCAATATGAGCGGGCTAATTCACAGTTGGCGGGAAACTATTTCTCGAATAAAATAGTTATTTTTGCGAAACTAACGATAGTTTTAGCAAAACTAACGTAAACTAACGATGTGAGTTGGAATTTTATGAGAATTCAATATGGGCGGGCTAATTCACAGCTGGCGGGAAACTTTATTTCTCGAATAAAATCGTTATTTTTGCAAAACTAACAATAGTTTTAGTAAAACTAACGTAAACTAACGATAAACTAACGATATGAGTTGAAATTTTATGAGAATTCAATATGGGCGGGCTAATTCATAGCTGGCGGGAAACTTTATTTCTCGAATAAAATCGTTATTTTTGCGAAACTAACGATAGTTTTAGCAAAACTAACGATAAACTAACGATGTGATATGAAAAACTTTTGAAATTCGTTTGTGGGCGGGGAACCGTGAAGTTGGCCTGCCCATTTATTTCTCGAATAAAATCGTTATTTTTGCAAAACTAACGATAGTTTTAGTAAAACTAACGTAAACTAACGAAAACTAACGATGTGAGTTGGAATTTTATGAGAATTCAATATGGGCGGGCTAATTCACATTTGGCGGGAAACTTTATTTCTTGAATAAAATCGTTATTTTTGCGAAACTAACGATAGGTTTAGCTAAACTAACGTAAACTAACGATAAACTAACGATATTAGTTGGAATTTTATGAGAATTCAATATGGGCGGGCTAATTCACAGTTGGCGGGAAACTTTATTTCTCGAATAAAATCGTTATTTTTGCGAAACTAACGATAGTTTTAGAAAACTAACGTAAACTAACGATAAACTAACGATGTGATATTAAAAACTTTTGAAATTCGTTTGTGGGCGGGGAACCGTGAAGTTGGCCTGCCCATTTATTTCTCGAATAAAATCGTTATTTTTGCAAAACTAACGATAGCTTTAGCAAAACTAACGTAAACTAACGATGTAGATAAGAAAAAGAAAAATTCATTAGGTGGGCGGGACAACTTCACAGACGTTTGGAACTCTGCTATTGTACTTATTATACCTATGACATCGACGAATCTGCATGTCTAGTACAGTGAAATACGTCTGTCATTTTTGAGATCACCATGGCAACTACAATAGCATGGAAATGAGGTTCTAGCAATAGGTGTTTTGCATACTAAATGTTTCATCTCACCCCACGGAAAGAAACTGAACTGTTATATGAGGGCTTAGTTATTCTCATCATAAAAGCAGTGTATCAGTCTGTCAGTCACGCTTCTAATAGTTCACAGCCAGGCTAATAGTTGCCACTAGCTGACACCAAGAGATCACTATACAGTTTTAAAGAAATGAAATGAAACGAAATCTTTATGAGTTTTATGTCCCACAGTTATGCCGGGTAGGCTAAAGTAGACGGTGATGATGAGAAATGAATGAAATGGTGGAATGAAGAAAGTGGGAGAAAACGGGAGAACTACGAGGAAACCCACGCACACGATGTTTGCCAACCACAAACTTCACATAGCGCGAGCTGGGATTGAACCAGGGACCTCATGCACCAGAGGTGAACGCTCTACCACCACGTACAGTCTTATAGACTTAGTATTAGCTTATAGTTACGAAAGTCGTTGTAGTAACTTCGCCTACGAGATTGACTTCAGTCATCAGAGTACCACGATGTAAATTCCTTTTCATATTACCCTCTCTGAATGTATTAGATTGTCTCATATCTCAAGCACAACCTCATATTTATTATGATGAGAACAGGCAATGGAATTAAAACTTTTGTATCACTTTAATTATCTGTTTTACATTTTATTCATTTCATTTTGTCTATCTCTCGGAATATTCTGTGAGAAACAAGTCTAAGATTTAAATAGCTTCAGAACGACAAATAGGACTTCGATTCTCAGTTGGCACTCTTTTAACTAGTAATCTCAATAAAATAGTAATATTTTGGCTATGACTTGAAGTAAAAATGAAATTAACATAATTCGTGGTTGAAACTAAAGCAGAAACTTAAGGATATTTCAAGGTATTTTCTTTACTACCGTATTCTCGCGTGTATATGCTGCTAGTTGTAAAAACCGCACCTTCAAATTTTCTTTTCTACAATTTCAAATGAAAAAAAGAAAACATTATTTGCCTGTGTAATCTGCAACTGATATGCCCAGTGACAGAGCACGGTGGCCCAGTGACAGAGTGTTACCTCTGGTGCGTAGAGTCGCTAATCCGATCCCCGGCCAAGTAAGTTTGTGGTCGACACCATTGTGTCCATGGGTTTTGTCGGAGTACTATCGTTTCCTCACATATTTTCATTTCAACAACTTTTCCATCATCATTCACTTGCCTTAATCATCAGTCTTCCTTAACTTTAAAGGCATAATCATGGGACGTTCAATTGAAAAAAATCATTTCATATTAATTTTTGCAACCGGTATTTTTAAATCTTAGTAAAGTTAAATATGAAAATACTCCTTTTATACTAGTGCAGAACTTTTGTCTTTTAGTACCAGCAGATTCTCCTCAAAAACACCAACAACCGTATTAACTCCCACTTAAGAGAATAGAAATCAACGTTAATTCAATAAGAATGATGGTTTATACTTCACGTATATATATATACTGGCTACTTCCGCTTAATTAAATTGCAAGCATCATTAACTCAACCACAATGACGACTCACGCTTAAAGTACACATATATCAAGTGTTATCTCTTAATTCAATGACAAGAAACATTTAACCAACATTAACTCAACCACAATGACGACTCATACTTGAAATACACATATAGTAAGTATTTTCTTCTTAATTCAATGACAAGAAACATTCAAGCAACATTAACTCAACCACAATGATGACTCATACTTGAAGTATACATATAGTAAGTATTTTCCTCTTAATCCAATGACAAGAAACATTCAAGCAACATTAACTCAACCACAATGACGACTCACGCTTAAAGTACACGTATATCAAGTGTTATCTCTTAATTCAATGACAAGAAACATTTAACCAACATTAACTCAACCACAATGACGACTCATACTTGAAATACACATATAGTAAGTATTTTCTTCTTAATTCAATGACAAGAAACATTCAAGCAACATTAACTCAACCACAATGATGACTCATACTTGAAGTATACATATAGTAAGTATTTTCCTCTTAATCCAATGACAAGAAACATTCAAGCAACATTAACTCAACCACAATGACGACTCACGCTTAAAGTACACGTATATCAAGTGTTATCTCTTAATTCAATGACAAGAAACATTTAACCAACATTAACTCAACCACAATGACGACTCATACTTGAAATACACATATAGTAAGTATTTTCTTCTTAATTCAATGACAAGAAACATTCAAGCAACATTAACTCAACCACAATGATGACTCATACTTGAAGTATACATATAGTAAGTATTTTCCTCTTAATCCAATGACAAGAAACATTCAAGCAACATTAGCTCAACCACAATGACGACTCACGCTTAAAGTACACGTATATCAAGTGTTATCTCTTAATTCAATGACAAGAAACATTTAACCAACATTAACTCAACCACAATGACGACTCATACTTGAAGTACACATATAGTAAGTATTTTCTTCTTAATTCAATGACAAGAATCATTCAAGCAACATTAACTCAACCACAATGATGACTCATGCTTGAAGTATACGTATACCTAGTATTTCCTCTTAATTGAAGGTATTAAAAATATTGTCATTAGTGAACATTTATGTAAGTAGCTAACACACTATGCTTGATTCGTAACATTCAATTTAATAATTACATGTAATAAATGTCTCATTTGTATATGCTGTATATGACAGAAGAGTCTTATCTTTCTGAGAAAATAATTTTATTTGAAAGTAGTTAGAAAGCTCAAAATGAATTAACTAGAACAGTTCTATCTGTTTCCGAAGCTGACGATATGAGTTTTCGGAAATTTCGACCAATATTCATTTCCGCCACAGACAGACCGGTCTACCAGAGTTCAAGCCACGACATCTCCAATCTCCAATCCACAACGAGAATCCTTCGCCATACAAAATTTCCCTTCCGCTGGTTGCTGAATGTTCATTTCGGGGAAACAAAGCCCGCGTAATCTTTCAATGATTTTGATATTGCGGTTTGCAGAGCAGAAGGGGGAGAGAAAATGAGACTTAGAAATCAATGGCGGTCTCTAGAACTGAGAGGTTTAGCGAATAAAACCGTTCTAATGAACTTCCATCAAATTATTATCATGAAAAGTTGCGGTATTACCAACTTCTTTCGTTCATTTCAAAGTTTTCGCTGGTGAAAAGTTCTAAATTCAATACCATATTCCAGCTGCTACCTTTCGCTATTCCTAATAACCACTGCTTAACTACAGTAGGCAGAATATTACAAGAGTTATATATATATAACATTACAAGAGTTGGTATATATTACAAGAGTTGGTAACCCACGCGTCATATACAAACAAGAACCATATCAACTCATTTCCTTCTTTTATAGACTGGTATTAGAACTACATTGAGTTCTCATAAGTAAATAGACAATTTAAATTTCATGTTAATGGTTGTGATGATATTTAACGAGTTTCGTTTACAAACATTCCTCTATCTATTTACTATGGCTGTCTGTGTGTCCAATTGTCTGTTCAGCCATTAAAAAGGTCTCAAGAACTACCTGATGGATTACGATCAATTTTGGCCAGGATAGAGAAGGTCTAAAGTTAGTAGAGTTCGTTGATATAGGCGATATGAAACCGGAAGTGGTACGAATCAACAATTTCCGTTTTTTTATAGGGGCCGCGGTGGCTCAGTGGTAGAGCGTTCACCTCTGGTGCATGGGATCCTTGGTTCGATCCCAGCTCGCGCCAAGTAAACTTTGTGGTGGACAAAACACTGTGTGCATGGGTTTTCTCGGGGTTCTTCCGTTTCCTCCTACTTTCTTCATTGCACGATTTCATTCATTCTCATCATCACCGTCTCCTCTAGCCTAGCCAGCATAACAGTGGGACGAGAAACAAATATTTATTTCTTTTTTTATTTTTATGTTGATCACTAAAGAGCAAAAACGATAATATATAGCGAGAAGCGGTTTTCTACAATTGATTAAGCATCTGAAGAATGTATTTTATCTCCAACCTTAAAACTCTACTAAAACCGGAAGAGGCTGACATCCACTACAACTTCCGGTTTCAAAATAATGATCTACATAAAGCGAAAATTATAAGAAAATAGCGAGATGCATTTTTTGGAAACGATTTAGCATTGTAAAAATAGGTAAAATCTTCCCTCTTATTCTTTTACTCAAACCGGAAGTGGCAAAAATCAACCACTTCCGGTTTTATCGTTGATTGCTATAGTGTTAAAAAATGATAATAAAGAGACGCAATTTTCTGCAGGCAATTAAAATTAGACTTCCCAATAATGTATTCCACTAAAACCGGAAGTGGTATATTTGTACCATTACTTCCGGTTTCAATATTGATTGAGAAAAAATATGACGCGATATAGAAGCCAAAAACATTTGCGTGGAATGATGTTTTCTAAGGTTACTTTTCTGTTTACTTACAAACGTACTACTACATGCGGGAGTAAAAATGAGGGAGAACGCAGGGGGACAACGTCCCCACTTCAAAAATAAATTTGGAGTCCGTCCACTTCCTAAAAATTAACATGGACACGGGAGACGTTGTGACGTCATGGGTCCCCCTATCTTTCCAGACTCACTTTTACCCCTGAGTGCATGTGTAACTGTTAGAAATGTGTGTGCCATTGTTAGATGTATAGTATTACCGTTAGCAGAATACAAACAACAATATATATAGAATCTGCTACTTAACACTGCATTTCTTACACATTCAGTACAGAAATAAATAAATAATATTATCACTGTCATCATTTATAATATCGTATAATGATTTTTTTTCTTTATTGAGATTATTCCCAACCTTGTGAACGCGGAGCTTCCCAGCGTGAAAGAAAAGGAAGTGGACTGCAGATGGGAAAGGGATGAAGGGACATGCTTTTCGTTTAGTGAAAGAAAAATCTTTATTTTACAAGTAGTATGAACTATAGAATGGACATAGTTTTCACCAGTGTCGATTAAGTTTTTATATATATACATACATTCTTAAACGGTAATATGTACATATAAATTTTGGTAAAAGGAAGTTTTACACGTTATTCTTTGGTTTTTGCCTGTGTATGCTTAGCAGGATGTTCAAACAGGCGTACACGGAAAAAGTTTTTTTTTTTTTTTTTTTTTTTTTTTTTTTTTAAGAAGGGTTCAATCTTTGGAGAAGTGGGCGGTCCAATACTACAAACCACTACGTTTATGTAGTATTGAATAGGTATTATTCTGGACCCGAAAAGACAATAAGTAATTTAACATACTTTCGCATATATTTTTAGAAAAAAAAATGGCGGAAGTAGATTGCTTTTATAAGAGAAAGAGTACAGATGGAGTGTTGAGATCAAATTTTCTTGCTACATCAATCATTTTCCTGTTAAACAAAGTATTATTGAAAAAGTATACAAATGTATGTTTATTTTGAAAGTTTTATGGAGGTCCGGATTTGGTGAATCCTCGTGGGTATACAATGATACTTGTATTTTAACATCTTTATTATATCTTTATTTGTATTTGTGGGCAAAATGTACTTTTAAATTATGCACAAGCTGTTCAAGAAAGGAAGAAGAAGAAGAATATGAAAAGAGAAATAGATGTAATTTCCAAGGATGTTATAAATAGAGGATCTGCCCATATGCATCTTCATCCTATTAAATCGGTGAAGCCAAAAAGCAGCCGAGTATCGGCACGTCTGATTGGCTACTCTCGTTTCTACCATCGTTTGATTGGCTACTTTCGTTTCCGGCATGATTGTTGGCTCAAAACATTGCGATCCTATTGGGCGGAGTGGGCAGAGTAGGGGTGGCGAAACTGTGACGTATGGCTTCAAGATTTTGTTGTAACGGCACATCCTCTATTTTATAAGATCCTTGGTAATTTCTTTTCTGTTGTTATGCGATTGTTTTTTGTTATTATAGTGATTCGACGATGTGAGTTTAGTTGTCATATCAACGAAAAATTATAATAATGCCTAACTGAAGATCCATCTCGTGAAATCTATATGTACAATTTTTAAAAAGTGTACTTGTTTAACTTGTTTGGTACTACAATAAAAGGTAATATCTTGATGCAGTGTGTAAAATGGATTTTGATATATCAGTACCCTTAGTTATATAAATATATAAACTGAGGAGCTTTGAGTTTACGTTATAGGTACGCCAATGTGTTCAAACAAAACACTTCTGCACTAGCTCTAGAGGATTGCAGCTGATTGGTAATACATACTAATTTTAATTTAACACAAAATCCTTCCCGTTGTGCGTGGGTTGCATGACTTGTTAATATTTATATATTAACTAAGTCATTGGTTTTTCACTGGGCATCCGTCAAACTAGAAACAACGTTAGAGGCGCAAGTCTAGATTAGGAATGTGTATACCAAGTTTTCTTTCGATAGACAAAATAGGTATGAGGGGAAAGCATGTATTGGTATACAAGATTTTCCCTTATATCTATTCTGTCTATCAATACAAAACTTGATACACACATTCCTTATCCCCTATACTATTTTTCGAGATACATTTGATTTGTGTGCTTTTTCCGGGGCCACTCCAGAGGGGTCTAAAGTTGATGGGAGGGATTTCTGGAGGGAATTTTCCTGACATTCTCCCAATTTACCCTGTTCAACTACGTTATGGGCCCCAATACATAGCACCCCTGGAAAGCTTGTTTCATGCTGAAGAGAATGAATTGTAAACCAGGACTTTCCAATGAACAATGTTGATACAATATCTATTTCCCTGCTAGTCTACGATTTTGTTTATACTGACAGGGTTAATGGGCCCTAGAGACTTACACCGTTCTCCATGGCACCTAATGTTTTGAGCATGAACATATCTTTGTTATGTTTATCGAATAGACTAGGTTTGATTCGGATGTCCGGATGACACGTTCATGTCCGTTCTTTATGAGAAAATTGTCGGAAAGAATTTAGCCTCAAGAGTACACTACCCGTTCAGAATTTTTCTTAGAAATATAATTTATTCTGTATTACAGTAATCCTAATAAATATTGATTTGTGAAATATATGTTAAATCATTAAAGCTATTTACCAGAAAATACCAAAACTTGAGTTTCACCCTCCAGTAAAACTACCTTATTTTGGGGGATAGGAAAAACATTCGGATTCCTCCCAGTGGACAATATCACAAAACAGGGGCGGATCCAGGACGGATTTCTGGGGAAGCGGTGGGTTGTAATACTGCTATTTAGATCTACTTTTAAGGGCTCCAACCTCGGGGATGGGTTTTATTTATATATATAAAATAAGAAAGTTTTCCTACTCTGGGGGGGGGGCATTGCCCCCTGGATCCGCCCCTGTCACAAAAGCATTTAGATCAAGATTTAATCTAAATACGTTGAATAGTATGACATTTAGGCGAATGTATATACGTCGGAACGAATAGGCGAAGAGAATGCAAAAATCTCTTTAGCGGCATGTAGAGGTCATGTAACTTGTTATTTTTTTATTTATTTCATTTTATTTTATTTTTATATTTTATCTTACTTATTTATTTATTTTTTTTTTTTTTTGCTCTTCAAGTTTTTTAAAAAAAAGACCAGAATGAAGAGATACAGCATCTGCTTTTGACTGAAAATGTTACCACAAAACCATTTATAATGTGCTTATTACTTACATAACAGAAAGTGCAAATAATGTAAAATAAATATTTGCAATCGTTTAAATCCATATCGCATTAACATAACTTTCTTTTCTGGGAAGAAAATCCTATCAGATATCCTGTAGCTAAAAGACCTTGTGTGTAAAGATACGAAGAAAACTCTCTTTTTCGTTTTCCGCTGAAGTGAGCATAGTGAACGAATGGATATGACACGTTATCAGAAAAAAGTAATTGATACACAATTTTCTTCTTCTTTACTCCGCAAAAACGAGAGGAAAATCTTTAAGGATAGATAACAAAAAAAAGAAGAAGAAGCGAGGAAAGCGGCGAAGAAATCAAACGTGAAAAGGGATGGAAATTCTTGTTTCTTCCACGTTAAGTAAAACGTGATTGCCTGTCACATATTATCTTGAGAGTTCTCCAATGAAGACATGCTTTACCTACTCTTAAAACCTCTTTACTAGGAAACAGAATACAGCTGGTACGGATTAATAGCTTCGGTTTGACATGGATAATAAATATTTTTCATTATACACAATTCGCGCCTATAAAGATTTCCTGTAAATACGAGATATATTCAAAAAAGTATCGAAGCTTATTTTTTTCCCCGCGTAAACCAATGAAGCGCGGGAAACTTTCTTCAGTGTAGATGTAGAGGGAACGTGCGTGCGCAGTCGTGAATTTTTCCTACCTGCGGGAAGCGTCAATCGCAGACAGTCGGCCAAAGAGTGAAGACGTCGTCGGATTTCAGTTTTGCCTTTAGGGCATGAGGTCCCGGCTTCGATTCCTGTGAGACAACATTGATCAGATTAGTGTTTAAGATCTCACTTCAAATTACAATTCTGATAAAGGACGAAATATCAATTAATCAAAATATACTCACTGCTGATAAAGGACTAAATACCAATCAATCTAAATAGCCTCGCTGCTCAAAAAACAATAAATATCAATCAATCAACATAGCTTCGTTGCTGATAAAAGACAAAATATCAATCAATCAACATACCTTCGCTGCTGAAAAAGGACTAAATTTCAATCAATCAACATAGCCTTTTTTACTGATAAAGGATTAAATATCTATCAATCTACATAACCTCAATGCTGATGAAGAAATAAATATCAACCAATTTACATACCCTCACTGCTGCTAAAGGACTAAATATCAATCAATCTAAATAGCCTCGCTGCTCAAAAAACAATAAATATCAATCAATCAACATAGCCTCAATGCTGATAAAGAACTAAATATCAATCAATCAGCATAGCTTCGCTGCTGAAAAAGGAGTAAATTTCAATCAATCAACATAGCCCTTTTTGCTGATAAAGGATTAAATATCAGTTAATCAACATAGCCTCAATGCTGATAAAGGACTAAATACCAATAAATCTTCATACCCTCAATGCTGATAAATGACTAAATAACAATCAATCAACATAGCGTCGCTGCTGATAAATGACTAAATAACAATCAATCAACATAGCGTCGCTGCTGTCAAAGGGCTCAATATCATTAATCAGTCAAAGCGAGTCGAACTGAGATTGAAAACTCTTTCGAAGGCAAATCATTATTGCCCCGCGCACAGAATCAATATAATGATTTAACTATCTTAAGTGTAATCGAACTGTCAGATTTAAAAATAAATGGTAAAACCACTTTAAGAAATCTATTTAAAAAAAAAATTCTATATTTATTGACATTTCACCCATGTCACATCGTAATTTAATAAAGGAAACGCTGTTTCCGTTTTCCCTTCAAGCTTCGCTCCCCGTTGCTATGTACCCGCGTCTGCATTATTCTCGTCTAAGACTTGACTTTTCACTATCAAGCATCATCATCATCAAATCACTGGTACCCTGCCCTGATCAGCAGGTTACTTACCATGATTCAAAAACTTCAATTTACTTTGATCTTTCCCTAACGTTTTTCTCCCCTTTGATATTGGTGCTTTTCCTCTATTGAATGGGCTACTAATTACTAGCACGGCTCTGCTTTTAAATTTATACAAGATGTACCAAATATATTTTAATGCTTTTAAATTTATACAAGTAATTTTCTGAAATGATTTTAGTTTTATATCCCATGATTGTGTCCAGAAGCCTACAAGAGAATGATGATTAATGAAACAGGATGGTTATGAAATATATTGATGGAATGATAATGTCGAAACTAACGTTAGAACTCAAAGGCGCGATGTTTCCACTTCAAATTCACATGTTCTAGGGTTGAACCAGGAGCCCCTTGCATCAAAAGTGAACGCTTTACTCCTGATCACCGTAACTTACTTTTTAAACCGACTTTTTTTTTTAAAAAAAAAAAGTTCTCATTTCAACTCGTTTATATACTGTATACAGTATGTTTTGAATGCCTTCAAACATAACTTAGGTGCTTCGATTTTGACATTTCTTTAGGATCAGATTAGCTTCCTCGTGGCTAAGCTGTAAGCGTACGCGTCTTTGGCGTGAAAGATCCTGGCTCGAGTGTCGGCGGGAGCTCATGTGGTTTGGATCCTATTAGGCCCACGTCTCATATAGCCTCGTTGCTGAAAGGGACACTATACTCAAAACGAAATTTACGATCTGATAGTAATCTTTGGAGCCAAAACATGAAGCAGCTTAACAGATGCTGAGTAAATCACAGAAAAGTAGCATGCTTATAGGCAACCAAACGTTCTTTGGTGTGATTATGGTTGCATAACAGTAGAGGGGTTGAATTGAAAAATTTCGAAACACTTTCATAGAACATTACACCGTTTTTTATTGTTTGTAACATTTTAAACAAGTGGGTTACGTGTGTAAAGTCGGTTAAGATTTATTGAAAAAATTATAATTAATTAGAAAATCATTGAAATAACTGACATTTACATATCATTTGAAAGTACTTTAATAAGCTACGTATAATAATTACAACCAGGTGCTGTGCGTAATGAAGTTACATAGTCCCATTGGCGTGTGGTCCATCAATGTCCATCATGTCCACCTATCCACGATTGCATGTAATGCATTTCGCAGAAGAGATGGTGAGACTACTGACACAGCATGATGGATTTAAAGTTAAAAATCTTCAATGCTATCGATATGAAAGTTGATTTAAAAGTGTGCTTTAACAAATCCCGTAGAGAAACGTAATGGAACAAGGTCGGATAACTGTGTTGCAAGGGTCTGTTAGAAACACGGTGATATCATAATAACAGTAGCAACAATAAAAAATAATGCGTCAGTCAGTTGGCAATTTCTGCAGTGGTTCGAAGCCGGTGAGAACGCTGAAACGAAAGCTCACAATTAGTCAATAAACGAAAAGCAACCTATAACATGTATTTTCTTTGCCTCATGTTTCTTCCGCCAGTGAACGAAATACGGAAAAACTAAAGTCTGGCCAGAAGGTCACTGGATTTAAACCCATAAGATTTGGTACGGTAACGAGTTTTTGAGGGACAGTATCAAATGTCACACAAATCACTCAGCTATTCCAGCGTTTTTCTATGTTATATTGCTTGTAAATTAATATATTTGGGCCAGACAATTGGAATATCCGTCACTTGCATGGGAAAATTCTGTTAGAAATACAAAATTTTAATGACGTCAGTAACTATCTGGAAAGACTTACCCTCGTATGTCAATACATCACTGTAGTTCAAACTTCATTGTCCCAATAATATCTCGCAGTTAACTGGTTCTTATAAAATGCCACTGGCGCTTTTGAGGGAAGTCTATCTGTACAAATTAAATTTTCTCGCTTCAAATTATGGAAAGAAATGATAAAATACATACTAATTCTTGCATATAGCTTATAGCGATAAAATGTTAACTTTTAATGCCATGACGTTCCTCAAGAGCCGCCACTATAAGTACTATAAAATATGTTAGTAACTTCAAGCTTTTTGGCGTTTATCAATAATATGGTTTAAACGAATCATAGGCATTTTTTTAAAGACGGGGCTAAAAGAGGACTTAGGCGGGCCAATGAAATATATTTTAAAACAATAGCATAAGTTGGAGCAGTTGTTTGTATCCCCAAAATAGATAACATTTTTACATTCCCCCAAAAACAACCAATCGGTCCAAGAAAGCAACTTACTCAAAAAAGAAAAGCCTGTTAATCCTATTACTTTCATTCATCAGATTCATAAACATGTCATGGACGCGATAGAACCTTTCAAAGGACTGCGTCTGGCCAGTAGGTCGTAGTTTTCCCATCACTCGTTTAAATGAAATTGTGATATCATGCTTGGCTATGTCCACACTAATCTGAACGTCTCGTGTTACTGAGATCTATATCTGAGTGTCTTTTCTTAGTGAAAGGAGGGTATTACAGGTTATTTTTCACAGACGTCAAAGAAACGAGCGCATCAAAAGACAAAAAGCGAAGACCAAGGAAACAGAATATGTTACACAGAGAGAGAGACTTTGAAAGAGAAGTAAGCAGGAGGGTACATTTCCTTATATGAAAATTGCTTCTGCTTTGTCTCGGCGAAGAGAAGAAGTACAGAGACCTTTTAAAACGAGTGTTGTTTGAAGTTTTCGTTATAAGTCGTTGACTAAGTAAGCATTGTAATATAAAACTGAAACATTACTGAATATGTGATCAAGATAACTTGGAAGTTTTCTCAACTAACTTGTGCTTGAACATTATTGCATTCTCCCTTTGTTTCATTCCTTTTCTTGTCCGAAGCAACTGCAAGTATTGTTGTTTTATAAGAGTATCCATTTCATGCATCCTCATTTCTCCTTTCTTGTAATCAGACGGGTGAAATAGTCTCAAGAAAAATTAAGACTACAGTACACAAAGGAAATAATATTCCCTCCAACATCGTCCTAGTTTCTGATGTCACTTTCTGCCTTTAAATAAATAGACGAATAATATTAAAATATCTCTTTTTAGTAACGAACTAAGTATAACTATTGCTTAACCCTTAGAACTCAAAGTTCTCGCAAAGTGGGAATCTCATGCTTGGCAATGAAACGATTTTTTTTTTAAGATTTACGTCCCATGGTTATGCCTTATAGGCTAAAGGAGACATAAGATTAGGAAATAATTGGTGGAATGATAATATAGGAGGGCACGGAAGATCCCGATCAATGGCGGATCTAGAAGGTAAAAACTGGGGGGCATCCAGGACCCAGGACTTTATATGATGAGTTTACAGTAATCTTTCAAAAAATATATAAGTAATAGCTTAAATTAGTTGTCACTCAAAAAACTGGGTATCTAGGCTCCCCGGCCCTGGGCTAGATCCACCACTGTCCCCGAGACAGTCCATGGACACGATATTGTCTACCAGAAACTCACATGTCCTGAGATCGAACCAGGAAACTCTCATCTGAGATGAGCTCTACCACTGACCCACCGTGCCTCCCATTTCATAATTACAGTTGGTCCCGATAACTCGAACCTTTTAAGGATTTTTGATCCAGAGAGAACTCTGAAATTGTCGATGAAAATTATGAAAATTTCGTTTATCACCCCAATTACATACAAGAGTACATTTTTTCTGAATGTCGAAAAGTACAATGCCTGTTGTCATGTCTCACAGTTGGGAACTGCATATTTTTAGCGTAAGAATTACCATGTATTTAAGAGCGTTTTCTAAACTTAAAAATGTACATTATATAGGCCTACATACCGATTGATTAAAAGTTGAGTAAGAAAAGTGCTAGAACAGGACACAAGTTTCCAAATCAGACGCAGTCGCCAATCCAAAAATGATGGTCGCCAATATCTCTCACGTACAAATTATGAAAGGCTCCCTCCCACACGGCCATTGGCTTGACAGGAGATTACATCAGAGCATAAAATTTCAAAACCATACTATTCGATTCAGGATCATTAATTTGAATTGGACAATTCATATACGAGTACATGCTAAAAATACATTACTTTAAGACTTCACGTTTGTGTAACGCTCTCTCTCTTTCTGTACTGAAGTACCAGTTATGGATTGCAGTTTTCGGATCAGTATTTAGTAAGTGAAGAGCCGTTGATAAAAATTGTCAACAAAACATCCAGTGATGTACTGAACCCTGGTTGCCAGCTCTAAATTTCTAGTCGCCAATGGCGACCGGAAATTTTGCGCCCTGTGCTAGAATTTCAGATAAAATTTATGTTATATTATTATAGGTTGACAGCTCCATTACCAGTATACACTTACTAAGTTTTTAAGCCTTTTGATTCCGTCCTTTCCAAAAAGAATTTTAAAAGTTTCGTTCACAATAACATACTATGCCCTTTTCAGTCTATAAAACGATCAGGTTGATTAGTTGACAAACATTCAATTAATTGTATCTGTTCCATTGTTTATTTAAAACCTTGGATTGGTATACGTTTTTAATGTCACACTGTTAGTATACATGTGAGCACCGCGGTCACGTTTTTCTTCTCTTTTTTGTATTGTTGTTAGATTCTGTCAACTATGGTGTTTACAGAAATATACGAGAACCATTAATAATGCAACAAAAACGTATTTTAAAAATACCACTTTATTTTTTAATGTTTTAATTATGAGAAATAGTATTAGCACATACTTACAACGTCAAACATTCACTTAATTTTTCAAAACTGTTATATTGACTTAGTAACACATACTTACTAAAAAAATAAATAAGTAAACATTTCGTACAGCACCCCAATATGGTTCCCTTTTTAAAAACAGATACAACTATTATATATTACAAACACAAGTAGTTTTAATGTTACAGAAAACATTACTTGCGTTGTATTGACCAGTTTATATATATATATATATATATATATATATATATATATATATATATATATATATATATATATATATATATATATATATATATATATATATATATATATATATATATATATATATATATGAGGAGTTAGATATATTTGTTGTTAAACACAGTAAATATCTAAGAAATCCTAACAAACGCTTTGTTCCTATATGGAAGAAAACAGAACAACAATTACTCAAGCGCAATTACAAATAGAAATCTTAGTTTTAAAGCACATTGCTTAAACCTGTCGAAAATAAGACATTAAGCTTCACAGACTTCTTCTAGCCATTATAGTACTTCCTTTTAATTATTCATATCACACGAAAGTAGAAAATTACGTAAGTGTAAGAAGAATAAGGAATTGTGAGTCTCGAAAAAAATATTCTCGCTGTTAGTATAAGTGTGAGATCTCGCTCACATTTACGACATGCGATTTTAAAAATGCTTGATCTTCAACTGACCTGGTTGCGCCACCACAGTGCTTACATCCTTTGGCTACAGAAAGTGCAAGAGACAGCTGGAAATAATTTTGCAATGCTGCTGTTAGTAATATATGAGAAATGAACGCGTTTTCCAGCAAGTGAGCGCCGCGCTCACACGTATACCAATCCAAGGTTAAGGAGTTCTTTAAATGTCTCATGAAACTAGATTAATAAAGAATTTTTGTATTAATCGGAAACTGAATCTAAAAGTACACTCATGTCCAAAATTATTGTCGCATGTCTATAAATATGTTGTTGTAGGATTATAATTTGATAACGAATTCACCCGGTATTTCTTATAATGTTAATATGTGTATAATCGGCAAAGACATGTATGTGGCAAATTTCATGTCAAAAGAGCAGTAAATAAGAACAATAAAACGAAAATAAAATTTTCTTGTCCATTTAGCAACATTTTGTTTTACTCATTCTAATTTTCGTATTTATAATTCTTTTCCTATGAAATTTATCACAAATATACATTTCCCGATTATACACATAGTATCAATATTAAAATTACCCTGCAAAATCATTATCAAATTATATTCTTACAAGAAGACAGTTATAGATATACGACAATCATTTTGGACATGAATGTACATCACATTCCATCCATGCGGAGTGATAATTACTCAAAAACAATTATTGTTTTTAAAGTACAAAATAGAAGGTAAAAAGAATGACCTTCATAGACTATTTTGTACTTTTTGTTGAGTTGAGTTGAATTTCAGTTTACGTCCCTTCCAGCAGCGAGGCTATATGAGACGTGGACCTATTGATTAACGTGAAATCTGAACCAGATGAGTTCCCACCGGGAATCGATCCCGGGTCTCCCACACCAAAGGCGCGTATGCTAAATATTTTATTTGTGCTTTGTACTTTATTTATTTATTTATTTACAAGTAGTATGTGCATAAGAATAGAACTCATGGAACTTTCTTTTAGGGTAGGGTCATCTATACTACCATTTCCCAAAGTATTGGTATTTCCTATCTGGAGACCCTGTATGTATCAACTTTGAACCATTTTTTAATTAAACTGAAATTAAAGTTTACTAGTTAATGATAATTGTGTATTATATTTCATTAATCTTATATCGTACTGTTGCCATGCTTGAGTTATAATGAACAACTTGATGCCGGTATACTTCAACATCAGTTCGCCCTTCACAGGTAGCATTCTTTTCGTACCGCATCAATTTTTAGTTTTACAAACACATTAGTTTTTCTTGACTTTCTCAAATACTACACATGGACTTTTATACAGGGCCGGATTAAAGGGACTGTAGACCCGGGCCTTCAGCTGGACGAGGACCTCCACTTTGATCAAAATTTCAAATGGCTGTCTAAAAACAATCATTGAAGATACAAGCATCATTTTCTTATTTATTACATTTATATAATAGGACAACTTATTTCTAATATAATAATAATAATAATAATAATAATAATAATAATAATAATAATAATAATAATAATAATAATAATAATAATAATTTGTTATATAATAGGATAAGTTAAAGCACTATAATACGTGTCTTTCTTTTCATGCATTTGGAAAGTTCTACGTATAATATCATCGAACGCATGGCATGGTTGATATCGTAGAACTACGTGTATTCCTTAAACTTCCTACTATACTTTCACAGAAATGTATTAGGTGAAGTCAGCAGAGACCACATATATTTTGTCTAGTCCCGGGCCTCCAAATGGTTTAATCCAGACCTGCATTCAACCATATCATTTTGCCAAGTTTGATGAGGTCTATCAATTCGTACGTCTTTATTGGAATAGGCTTCCTTCTAAATTTACGTTTGGTTCTAAACTTTATCTGATTTTACGAGATCTGCCGAAAATTGTACGAATCGAGGCTTCATTTCTGAGAGCAGGCGGTAAACCTCTCAAAATCATATAAGGAACCGGTGTTAACTCAAAATCGCACATTTTGAGACATGCCTATTGGTTATTCCAGGGGGTAAAAGTCAGGGAGAACGCAGAGGAACGTCGTTCCCACTTCCAAACAATATCTATGACGTCCCTCCACTTCCTTAAAAAAAAACAATGGGCAAAGATAGGCATGGGGGACGACGTGGCCTCATGCCTAACTTTTCAGATCCACTTATACCCCTGGTTATTCCAACAACGATATGTTTCATGTTTGGATTTTTTTTTAAATTTCAGTAAACGCTAAGAATATTCTAGAATATATTTATTTCTATATTATTACTCTTTCTTTATATTTTTATCTCTTTATTATACGTTCTACATCTCTTTGTTTCTCTATTTATTCATCATCTTTCTTTCTTTTTATTTTCTTTTCTTTTTTAATTTTAGGCTCTTTCGCTTGCTACAAACCTCTGTAAAACATTAAACCTGTTCGCAGCACATGTGAAGTCAAAGTGCATTGTATTGATGTAACTCTTAACTTATTTTTTCAATTTAACTCCCTATTTTCAACGAACTTAAAAGGTTCGTTACTGAATTCTCTATGTCCGTGTGTCTGTCTGTCCATCTGTCCGTCTGTCTGTTATGTGATATTTTTCAGTTTTGAACCCTGCATTCGATAGAGCAGCAAAAACTATCAGAGAAAGTGATTAAACTTTTCGCGTCACTCTTACCGTTCCCGAGATATCGGCCAAAAAATGGCCGACTTCCAGAGATTTAAGGAACCATATCTCGGGAACCGTAAGTCATAGAGAGATCATATTGGTGTTGATCAAATTCTAAAGGCTGGTAAATATTATGGTACCAAATAGTGACCGATGGTCACTGTCCAGCTGGCCACTGGTTTGGCCAATGTCTAGTTGGACAGTGGCCATCAATTAATATCGGTACGAAAATGATTAACATTCTATAGGAATTGATTAATACCAATATAGTCTCTCTATGACTTACCGTTTCCGTGATATTGGCCAAAAGATAGTTCCGATTTTGGGAGATTTAAGGCGCCAAATCCTGGAAACCATAAGTCACACAGAGATCATATTGGTGATGATCAATACCTAAGAGCTTGGTGAACATTTTGGTACCAAATAGCAACCGGTGGCCACTGATTAACTGTCTACTGGCCAACTGGCCACCGTTAACCAGACATTGGCCGAAAAGTTCGAATTTCTAGATATTTAAACAGCCATTTCTCGAGAACTATAAATCATAGAGAGATGATATTTACGAGAAAGAGAAGAAGATGCGGATAAGAAGGTTTACTTTTACATCTAGGAACAATGACAGTTATCCTTCCCCCTCCATTCTTTTCAAGTTCGGTCTGGCAATGCTCTTGGAGCATTCTCAGCTGGTTCTGTTTTGAGCCACCATCCACCCTACCCCTGTTGAAGCTGTAAAAATGTTGTTTTTCAAGATACATTTGTAAAGTATCCACACATGTGCAGGTGGGTTCTTCCTTACTTTCCCCACATAATCCTTATTGAAACTCAGGCACTTGGCTCACTATTGCACCAATTACTCCAAACCCTTTGCTACAAAAATCAAGGCTATGGCTATCTGACCGAGAACATTTGCAGGGTGTATGAACTTGTTCAAGAAAACCGTCGAATGAAGATACGTGAAGTTGCAGAAAGGTCGAACATTTCTGTTAGACCAGCCCATCACATCATTCACGAGAAACTACATTACCACAAAATGTGTGCACGATGGGTTTCTCATCAATTGAGTGGCGATAATCGACAGATGAGAATTAGCTGCAGCCTTGAAGATTTAATGCGATACCAGCAAGATGATAATGCATTCCTCATGTGCATTGTGACACGCGATGAGACATTTGTCCATCATTACACTCCCTATGAACGATGAACGTTTCGGAACAGGTAAGAAGTGAAACCGAATATGAGGAGAGAGCTAAATAGCCAGAACCCTGTTTTTTTTTGGCAAAGGGTTTGAGCAAATTGGTGCAGCGGTGGAACGAATGCCTGAATCTCAATGGAAATTATGCAGAAAAATGAGGAAGGACCCACCTAGTATACATTTATGTATAGTTTAGAAATGTACCTTAAAAAATAATTTTTTACAGCTTAGGGAAACACATATTGAACGACCCATGTAGGATAACATTTGACCATTGTTACGGAAGTCCTAGATTTAAATCTGAACTCGAATGTTCACCACCTCAACGTGTTAGGCTTACCGATCAATACCAATATGGAACCCTCGCTACTAAAGAAGGAAACAGCTCGTGTGTGGTTTTTGTACATGCTACAAATGAAGCATATTCGATGACACATAAGCACATCACATATGCAACACATACAAACAATTGTGCAACAATACAGAGTTTAGTGAATGGATCGCTGGACCTTATTGTCTACACAGATCCCAATTGAGATATGAAAGTTTAATAACTCCCCTGTGACGTCTCGAAAGTTACGTATACGGTGAAAACATGCTTTGTTCCCGTTTTCCAACGTGCAAAAGTCAATGCAAGAAAAAAAAACTCCTGCACTAACGTCATTACTGGACTCTGTACGGTGTCATACAAAAGGCATAACGAAGCTGAGGCAGGAGTCCAATACACAGACGATGGGAATTGTTTGATCCCCCGTAATGACTTACGTTGCATATTTGATAACAATCGCAAAGACGTTAATAGTGATTCTATTGCAATGAGTAAACCAAACTTTCAGGTAAATTGGAGAATCAAGCAGGCTCTATTTTTTATATACGAAATGGAATAAAGGAGAATATGAGAATTGGGCGCAGTACAATCAACAAACGGATGTACTGTGCCGTTTGTATTTGTGTACACGACACAAATACACGCATATATATATATATATATATATATATATATATATATATATATATATATATATATATATGCTTTTTAAAGCTGTGTATCTGATCGCAGTTTGTCACACAAAATCACAGAATTTCGAAGCGAGGAGTAGCAAGAAGAAGAAAACAACTGATCGATAATTTGGTAAATATAAGAAAACAGAAGAAGTTAAAAGAGGAGGGTGAAAATGGAGAAGCGTGGAGAAACATTTTCAGGTTCAAACCTTAAAAAAAAAAAACTTTTAAAAAACTCATTAGTCCCAGGACTTGTCAACAGGCAGAATACTTAATAATAATAATAATAAGAGTAACAATCATAATAACTTTTTTGGTTTTCATTAATACATACCAATCCACTACGGAGAGGACATCATATTACAGGACACTGGTTGTTGTATTCACAACAAAGAATGCATGTAGACCTCGTCATTGTTAGCATATGTAAATAAAGTGAACCAATGATCACTGAAATTAGATAACTAGGGAAAATATATATATCAAAAATGTTTAGAAAAAACACATGATAGTTAAAAGTTTCAAGAGAAAAAACTTTACACCCATTTCGCCGTTTACTCGAACTTTAGAGATAATCGGTAATGATGTATTATTTACTCATCTCAACGGAAGATTTACAAACTAAATGGCATTGAAGGTTAAAATTATTATCCGTTAGAGAGCAAGACGTAGAATATCAGAAAACAAAGCGGTATTCTGAAGATCTCACACGCTATGTAGGCTGTATATTTATGGAACTCATTGACCCTTGGGCTGATTCAAATAAGTAAAAGGAAAATTAACATATAAAAAATATGCTTCCAACTAATAGTGCTTGATTTGTTCAACTCACAAAAGTCACTAGATTTGTAAATAAATCGCCAAATCGTCACTTAAAAATCACCAGAAAAGTCGCTAATCGGAATTATTATTTTTTGTCGCTATTCTAAAGTCGAATTCCCTAGGTTTCGCTACTTTTCTGTCAATTTGGCAACATTTAGTGCTCTAGCGACACAACCTCGTACTATGAGTACACGATGCGCAGGAGTACGATTCCGGTTATTTTTTTAGTTCCTCATCGTATTGTACATCAGCTAGAGAGCATTTTGGTTGTATAACGCGATAGGATATAAAATTACTAGTGAGGAATATTAATAAATATATAAAAGGAACCATGGAATATTGTATTGTTACTCAACTTACGTCGCTGTGCAAAATTTTATCATTGCATTTCGTCAGCACGTAATGACCCCATACCGAAAGCGTCGGTGGACCACCGATGGACAACCAAAAATTGGCGGCCCCGCAGCGACGATCCGCGGTGGCCTCACTTCCGTTTTGAAAATTATACCACCAGCGGCCCACCAGCAGCAGAGACACGACGAAACGCCAATGAACAACAAGATTACTTCCCCAAAATATGTTAAATCGCCTATATGCGTAATTTGTTACATTAAGTAGAGTCTAAAAACACTGTAAAAAAAAAAAAAAAACTTGTTCCGGGGTGGCCGGGAACCACCAACCTTTGGATTACTAGGCGCGTGCTCTTCCGATTTGGTCACGGAGGCAATAGGACACTAGCGGCAGTCCTTCGACGCGTCGCTAAAGCGACGATCGACATATACCGGCCACTAGGTATTGACGACGTTTACGGCATGCGGGAGTTAAAGTTTCAAGATGAGGACACGGTTGAACTTTCGTAAGTTAAAGAAAAGAATATAAATAAGAACAAAACTCTTCGCTACCTCTTGCAATGCACAGCATCAGTCGGCCTAAACTATTTTCTACCCTTAATGCTAATTTTGAATCTTGTTCCTTGATTCTAGATCATTAGTTTCCAGAGAAACGGATCTAGCCGGTAAAAACTGGGGGGGGGGGGGGGATCAACCATATCCCAAACTATGATAGGTATATCATGAGTTTAATATAAACTTTCAAAAATATATAAGTAATAGCTTCAATTATTTTTGTTACTCAAGAAACTGGGGGGTCTACTCCCTCCAGCCCCGAGCTAGATCCGCCTCTGAAGCGATATATCGATTTTAATTATACGAAAAGAAGTAACCACTCCACCCCTGTTCTATTTGGCTCAATACGCAATTCGTAACTTTATCTATACACAGTGGCGGCGATTGGACGTTAAAAGTGGGGGGGCAAGACATGATCTGGATATTTGTATATCATTGTTAGTTCCCCAGGTTATTTCTAACACTTTGTTTGACGAAAGGTTGTATAACTAATAGGATACTATCTTTTTCGGTTAAAATACCGTATATCGCATTTCATATTTTATTAAGTAAATATACAAGAGCAACGCAAGTAGGTACTATCCCTTTGTACTCTTAAACAACGAAGTGTAAGAAGAGATTTGATTCCATGCTCATGAACATCTTAAAATTTTGTCTGGAAAATTGTGTAATCAGATTATTTAATCACAAATTTACAAAACAAATAAAGAGAAAGAATAGTATTAAACATAGTAATGAATAACGAGTCTTGTTTTGTAGAAGTTATATTGAAACTGGGGATTAATGGACAACTTAATTTTTAATTCCACACATGCTATTAAATATATGTTATTACTCTTAGAAAATGAAAGATAGTAAATATTACAAGCATATGCTACGACATTTAAAGCAATATTTGCTTTTGCAGCTTCCCGAAATATGTTCGTTGCCATTAGGTGCAGTTTTCACTTTCTTGGAACACATTAAAACACAATAATACTTAGAATCACTCCACACTCCAGTTATAGAAAATAATCCTAAAACCTAGAATTGTGTTGAATTCACTAAATTTCATTGTATATACACTCGTGCACCCCTAAACACACCACTCACTCGTATATTACACTACAAAACAATGAAAAAGGTAGAAGTTGTTTCTTATTACGCTATTTTTAATCAATATTCCTTACTTTACAAAGAAGAGAGGACATTTTAGGAACTGTCAGTTTCTGTGCAATTAAAGAATACCTTGTGAAATACTTTTTTTGCGAAACGTTCTCTCAGTTAGTTTCAAAGCGGCTGACTAACATATCGAGCCCTTGTAAGAAAGGGGTATAGAAGCAAACCCTGCTAAATCCATTTTCGAATTTTATCTGGGAACGAAGAAAAAGTGACGCCCTCATGTTTTCAGAATTGTTGAACAACTTTTGTTTTGTTTTGTTTTGTTTAGTGGTTGATTTCACTCATTTGTATTAAGTAGTGACCACTAAACAAAAGAACTGTTCAACAATTCTGAAACAAAAGGGCGTCACTTCTTCGTTTCCTGAGAAAAGTGAAAAATGGATTTAACAAGTTTTGCTTCTATATCCCTGAATGCTGGAATTGTTGTGCTCCAATAGGTCAATTTTTGGGTTATTTTCCGTGGCAATTAAAACAGAATTCTTGTAGCTTTCTTAACTTCATAGGAAGAAAACCAATACATACTCACGCAACGGCAAATATTATATGACACCATTTTTTCTCTATGAAACAGTAATACATACGAAAATTTTAACTTCCAAATGAAATTATATACATTAATGGGTTACTTCAAAAAAGTGGGGGGGCAATTGCCCCCCTTTGCCCCCCCTAATCGCCGCCCATGTCTATACATGTAACATAAATCAACTACTCTTTCCAAAAGATATAGAGATTTCTATTATTCACAAAGTTTATTATAGTGGTTGAATTTATCTACACTCACCAAGTAAGGTTTAGGGAAAAGTACTACATAAAAATTAATGTTGTTCTTGTTTGTTACTAATTGAAACTAATACATTTTTCTGTACGTAACTGAATTATATGCACTACACTTATTCGATGTTAGCTTCAATTCTAACAAAGATAAGACTTTTTCGTCCCTTATATAATTTCAGTCAACATTGCTACATCTGTTGTGAGTGAATGATAAAACTATTTGATAAGGATTATTTTATAAAGGCGAAGTGAGTTTGTGTGTGTTTTCAAAGAAGAACCACTCTTACATCATCATCATCATCATCATAGGTATTCTGCCACTATTGGCAGGTCACTTGTCACAACTGAGAAGTTTCCATGCTCCACGGTTTTCCGCTAATTTCTTCATCTCCACGTACAATTTCTCTGTTTTGATACCGTCCATCAATTGTAGCTTCCTTCGCCCCTCCCTCTTTTTCCTGTCACCATACCCTCTAGCATGTCCTTCTTAGTCAATGTCCCAACCCGTATTTCTTCCTCTTCTCAATAGTGCGTAATACTGCTCTTTTCTCTCCGTCCATTTATATAACCCTTTCATTGGTTTTCCGCTCAACCCAACTAATTTATTTTTTCAATATTTTCCACACCCACATTTTAAAAGTTTCAAATAGTTTTTCATTATCTTTGCGTAATGTCCACTTTTCTGAATCATGCAGTACAATACTCCCACACAAAACATTTTGTGTCTTTTTCTCAACTCTTTCATCAAGTTCTCACAAAACAGAGTTTTCTTCCTCCTAAAGGCTGCTTACAAATAACTGCAAATATTGTCACTTACAGCTTCATGACGACAATCATGATCGCCTGTTGTTGACATTGCGCTCTAGGGAATAAAAAAGTTATTTGCATGAAGGCATGATTTTGACAGTACATCTAACTTTCTTTAGGTAATTAAAGGGAGTTTCTATCATTCGACTCTGTGTACATCTGTGGTCTCGGATGTCCGATTGTCCGTCCGTTCCGCGTTAAGTTTTGTTAAATGAATCATATTTTAATGAAACTTGACCTATACTTTCATGGATTGAGACATAAAATTAATCTATTGCTCGGAGTTCGTCAAGAATAAAGAGGTAAAAAGGAGTAATGTAACTCGAAGTTGTAAGTTCCCACATAGTCTATATGTAACTGATTACAAAATGACTGACACGTTACCCATATCACAGCGCATATATTTTTCTTTCTTTCTTTCTTTCTTATTTTCTATTTCTTTCTTTTCTCTTTCTTTTCTTTTCCTGATGACAGGTGACGATAATTGAAGCGAGGAGGGGGCGCGGTGGCTCAGTGATAGAGTGTTCATCTCCGGTGCTTGGGGATCCTGGTTCGATCCCAGCTCGCGCCGTGTGGATTTTGTGGTGGACAAACACAGTGCTCGTGGGTTTTTCGGAGTTCTCCTGTTTCCTCCCACTTTCTTCATTCCACCATTTCACTCATGTCTCATTATCACCGTCTCCTTTAGCCTACCGGCACTGGGACGTTAAACTTACAGATTTCATTTCATTTCATTGAAGCGAGGAACTTTCAGTACATCACCACAAGAGCATGATGTTCATATTAAAAGAAAATACTTTCATTCTGAAAGAGTACATAAGGACTAGGGGTTACGAAACCAACGTGGCATGCTATGCCAAAGGACATACTTGGAAGATAAATACTGAATAAATTAACAATTAAACGTCTCCACCTCTCCATAATAAATTCAACATGCAGCAATGAAAAATATTTCGCAACAGTTCTTTGGGCAGGTTGTCTAGTCCATGGGTTTTCTCGGAGTACTCCCGTTTCTTCATACATTCTTTTTCCACCAATTACGCACGAGGATTTACAGTCACCCATATCACTCTGTTAAACGTAATGAGTTCTTTTGATTGGTGTCTTTGTTTCATGTTTGGACAATCTTTAAGGAGTTTGGATTAGCATAACTCCTATATATATATATATATATATATATATATATATATATATATATATATATATATATGAGAGAGAGAGAGAGAGAGAGAGAGAGAGAGAGATGGTGATCAGAAAAATGGAAACACCTGTAGTTGGCAACACGTCAGATGTATGGGTTGGCAGTGGTGTCGTGGCGCCCGCAGCGCCGGACCGCTGGTGGTGGTGTGTTAGGTCGGTCTCCATACTACGTCAGGCGCAGTGGAACAGCAGTGTCCAGTGGCTGCAGCAGACGGAGGTAGTGTAAAATGGGAGACCTCTCAGATTTTCAAAGAGGGCAGATTGTTGGTGCGCGGTTATGTGGAGTGAGTGTGACGGCAGTGGCTACTATGTTAGATGAGTCGCGTGGGACAGTGTCGAAGGTGATGACGGCCTACACAACACACGGGATAACCACATCGGGGAAGCGGAACAGTGGGCGGAAGAAAATCATGAGTGACAGGTCACGCCGGGTATTAAAGCGCATTGTCACGCAGAACCGTCGTGCCACTGCGGAACAAGTGACGGAAGAACTCAATCAGCACCTTCCCCACCCTGTTTCGACAATCACAGTCCGCCGCGAATTACATGACATGAACTTACGGGGTCGTGTTGCACGGGCCAAACCGCTCATCAGGGACCATAACGCTTTCGCACGCCGCAAATGGTGCCGCGACCATGCAACTTGGACCGTTGAAAACTGGAAACGTGTGATATGGTCGTATGAGTCATCCTTCACCCTATTCCCAACCACGAGCCGTGTTTATGTGTGGAGAACGCCCAAAGAAGCTTATGATCTTCAGTGTCTCCGCCCAACTGTGAAACATGGCGGCGGCTCGGTGATGCTGTGGGCCGCCATATCATGGTTTTCATTGGGTCCTGTGGTCACACTTAGCGGACGAATCACTGTCAACGATTATGTCGCAATTTTAGAAGACCACTTGCATCCTATGGTCCGGATGTTGTTCCCGGACAATGACGCCATCTTCCAGGATGATAATGCACCTTCACACAGCTGGCGTTGTTGCAGCGTGGTTTGAGGATCATCGGGATGAAGTTGAACACCTCCCCTGGCCCGCCCAATCCCCAGATCTCAACATAATTGAACATCTGCGGTCCGTCTTGGAAACACGACTGCGGCGACGATTTCCACCTCCATCCTCTCTCACAGAACTGACCGATGCCCTGCACGAGGAATGGTGTAAAATTCCACTTGCTATCATTCACGACCTCTATGCCTCCATTCCACGTCGCATCAAGGCTGTTCTGAAGGCGAAAGGTGGCCCGACACCATATTAATCTGGTAAGTTGCAATTTCGTTCAGGTGTTTCCATTTTTCTGATCACCATCTGTATATATATATATATATATATATATATATATATATATATATATATATATATATATATATATATATATATATATACTCTGTCCGTTCGTCCGTCCGGGAGGTAAACAATCTCAATAACAACTTAACCAATCATCACCAAATTTTGTGAAAATGTAGAGGATTAAAATTTAGAACTCGAGTTCTTTCTTGGCGCCAATATTCAAACCGGAAGTGGTACAAATTAAACATTTCCGGTTTAATCCATTGCGTACCAGTGACATCCAGGTGGATGTCATGAATACTTTGTTGCAGAATACCAGTACACTCACGGGGATGTCATGAAACCTTTATGAAGATTCGTACGCACGTATTAATCCTGGAGATGATGAAATTTTTTAGTGGATACAAGGCAAGTGTTAGTTCTACTATTTTTCCTTAGAAGCTTACTGACAGAATAACAAAAAAAAGTTTTGTTTCAGTAGATGGCAGGCCTAAGGGAGCAATCAATCACGACACACACGTGTTTGTTTTGACGATAAACAATTAGCAACTTTCAGATCGAAAAAAAAAAGAAGAAACAAAACTTTTCTTTGATCTCCGGTCAGTGTTGCCAACGTGAAACCTCATAAAATCCCTTTAGAATATCAAAATTTCCCTTTTTCAGTCTAAATATTCCACAATGCAATTAAATGTTTTTATCAACAATGTGAATGCTCTCCTCACACGAGCACAATAATTACGCCCTAGTAATGGTCTAGATAGTCTTTGCGCAGTAAATGAAAAAATGATATAGCTTGCACAAAAGAAAATGACACCTGGAACGCAAGGGGTTACTGTTGGTCGCTCCGGTTAAGCACCTCAATAATACATTACATCTCCATCCTTAACTCTTTTCTAAAACTGGAAGTGGAAGAACTGCTCCACTATAGCTTCCGGTTTCAATATTGTTTTATTTAGAGCATAAACAAAAACAGATAGGGAGAAGCAATTTTTTTTCGAATCGATTGTCTGTTCTAAGAATAGGTACCATCTTGTCTCTTAACCTTCTATATAAACCGGAATTGCGAGAAATAAACCACTTCCTGTTTTAACGTTGATTGTTATGGAGTGTGAATAGTAACGGATGGCGAGAAGTGGTTTTATGTAATCACATTATCCGCCGCAAGAATATTCCACCTCATCTCTATTTTCTCTATTAAAACCGGAAGTGATATAAATGTACTATCTACTACTTCCGGTTTAGAGAATAATTGAGAAAATATCACACCGTAGAACCAAACTCCTTCACGTGGTGTAAACGTAACACTTGACTCTGATACTTGCTTTCATATATTTGGGGGCTGGGTGGCTCAGTGGTAGAGCGCTTACCTCTGGTGCGTGGAGTTCCTGACTCAATCTCCGGTCAAGTGAGTTTGTGGTGGACAACATCGTGTCTGCGGGTTTTCTCAGGGTACTCCTATTTCCTTCCACGCTTCATTCCACCAATTCTTCCATCATCATTCACTTGACTTAATCATCCGTCTCCTTCACCTTAAAGTGCATAGTCGTGGGACGTTAAACTGAAAGATTTCATTTTTGTTTTCATATATTGTAATAATGTTAAAGAATTACTTTGTTCAGCAAGGGCGCCGATTTCTCTGTAAATTTGGGGGGCATTCAGATGCAGAAGGTATATATATGAAGATTTTAAGACAAATTGCACTCAAATTATTCTATGTCTAATATTGTATATTCATAAATACAATAGGGGGCTCACATGAGCTTTCGGGGGGCTTAGGCCCCCTCGGCCCCCCAGGATCGGCGCCCTTGCCCAGGGATACTTTTCTTTCTTTACATAGTTTTTTTTCCTTCATTCCCCAAGGAATTGGAACACAGAATATTTCGATATTAGCCTGTACTTGCGTTATTGTGTCATCAGATTAACTAATACCAACTTTCGGCTTAAGGTAGTACAAGTGATTCATCGCTGCAGAAACAAAAAAAAAAAAAAAAACGATATTGGATGGTATTCTATGCCAAGGCAATGCTCTCATGGCTGTTGCTAGTCATCTTTATTTTCCAAAGATTTGTGTATTATCATCATAGCCTACCCAACATATTAGATAGGGTTATGACGAATTGTTGTTGAGATTTGGAATACTTTTTCAACTAGTATATTTAACATATTTGTACGAACCAAAATGTGTTTTAGTATTATTTATAGGAAAACTCTCCAAGTTCTTATAGAAATGCCTAAAAATGCACGATATGAACACTACGAAATGCCTAAATTACGCGTACTATGCACTCATACACGGTAATCCACTCCATTGCTAACTTTTCCCAACACGTCGGCAGTGACCCTGTCAATGATAGTTGTAAATCATTTTCCCATTCCGTGATATTTACAGGCAAATGAACAAACACCATATCCTTGACTTAACTCCATAGAAAGAAAACTGTATGGTATCAGAAGAACTGGTAAACCAGGAGAGTTATTTCAACTCCATGAACAATCCAACGCTGAAATAAGGTTTTGCCCAAAGTACTCGTATAAATGAGGCGGAACTCCGTCTCCTCTATCATTAATGCTGCTGCTTAAGTTGAGGGAGGAGTAATTCCATTCATTTCTTATGATTCCTTCAGAAAACTTACCCTACTTCAAGCCCGTAGCCAGCCCAAAAATTTAGGGGGGGGCCCGGTAGAAGTTAGGGGGGGCCCGACCCAATCATATACTTCATCACCATATTATAGTTCATTTGCAAGCCTACCGTGAAATTTTATGGGGGCCAGCCAAAATTTAGGGGATCCCCCCTTGACCCCCCGTGGATACGGGCCTGCTTACCTTATCATTTTACTCTTTTGTCTCAGAGAGACAAACAGTTCTCTTTTCTTTACAATGGAATTCATTCAACTGAGTATTTAAATGATTGGAGACAGTTCTCTCCCAAACTGAGTGCAGAAGTGTATTTGGACAATAGTAGCTGTATTGTTTCCTTAAACTTTGAGCATACAGATAAAAAACTTTTTATATATACTGTTTGCTGCCATTTACAAAACTTGCCTCTTAGTTACGTATTGGTACTACTGGACTCAAGCTGAAACAAAAGAAAACTCAGTTTGTATGTCAATTTATGAGATTATATATGCTATAAATCTACACTACAAAACTATACAATGCAGCTTTATAATCATTTATTGCCACGTCGTAAAGAACAAGATAGATAAAATTTTAGTTGTTAAACTATTTAGATGATTAAGTAATCTTTTTGGTTAGGAAGTGCGTTGTTATTAGGAAATCTTTGGATGAGCTTTTGATAACATATAGGCTCAGTTGTATCTAGAGAGAACCATGAGTGCCCAGGCCTCCACTAGAACCCTATTGGGTCACTCTTAGGATACCGTTCGAGCACAGACTGAAACTGTGGTCGCCGAAATGTATCAAATCACAGACGTAAGAGACCATTGCCTCTCGAGCATAATATCCTAGTTACACTTATGCACGTGGACACTCCCTTGGATCTGCTGAAATAGCAAAAAGTTACTTTCGGAGAATACGGATTACAAAGAGTTCATAACTGTGCTTATACTATGTCACCTATTTTTTAGTGTGTAGAGATAATGCTCCTGTAGAAATTTCAGTAAACCAGCTATTCACATACCTCTAAATTGTTAGTAGAGAGTATATATATCAGAATAAATAACCGGTCGTAGTTTGGTCCTAATGTTAATAGTAGATCCTGCCCTCCATCACATTAAACTCAAAAGGTCAGTATTGTTAGGAAAACACGTTTATCTCCTTACTTTTCAATAACCTCCTATTTTCATTACTTTCGAGTGACGAAACAAGTGAAGAAAGTATGGTGATTGTTTAAAAAATCGAGTTTGAGATTTCAAGAGATTTACTCGTTTCATGGGCCATACCCCTGAATTTTTACTGCCCCCCTAAAATTCTCACGGTAGGCTTGTAAATGAACTATGATATGACGATGAGCTATAATGTGGTTGAATCGCCCCCCTTAACTTCTATCGAACCCCCCTACATTTTTGGGCTGCCTGCAGGTCTGAGCCATACATATCTAAAAAGTGATTTCTCGTTATCTGTCTGTCTGTTTGGCCGTTCGTCCTGATGCACACTCGTCTAGAGACCATAGTGTTCAACGTATTTCAACGAAATTTTAAACTTAAGTATTTTATATGATTTTCCAAGAGGATTTTTCGAATTTTTTCCTACCTCTGAAAATGAGGGTAGTTTACTCAAAAGTGAAAATAATAATTAAAAAAATGGATTTCTCAAAAACGGCTCCATCAATTTTGTTTATATTTCATCAATCAATTTTATCAATAATGACGTCATACTATGATATAAGTCTTTTCTTTGAGAAAATCGAGAACGGGTAGTTTACTTTCGGTGTGAGTTTCTTTTCGGATAATTTTGACAAAAACGAATTACACAATTTCGAACATACTTCATAACTTGTCAACATGGCGTCAACTCATTTGTCCTTTTAAAAATCTACGAGGGGTAGTTTATTTTTTGTTTGAATTTTATTGGATGATTTTCTGTAAAACGACTCAGACCATTTTCTTCATATTTCATAGATAACTCTTAATGTTATGTAACTCACTAATTGCGAAAAATTTCACAAGAAAGAGCCTACTCTTAGGGGTTTCTTTTCATACTACTTTCTCAAAGACTCATACAATTTTATTCATACATTATTACAAAATATTTCATCAGTTTTCCTATAATGTTACGGAAAAAACTTTCATGAGAATATCCACAAGGAGTAGTTTGCTCTTGGGATTATCTCTTAGAAAGCTTAATGAAATACAACTTACGCAATTTTATCATTTTTTAAAGAAACTAGCTGAACCTGCGCTCTCTACACAGCACGTCATTTACATGTGAGCATGAATCTCTTTGTCATTCCTCAACACATCTGTACATGTCTTTTTACAGATACAAGTGAACACTAGCGTGCGCAGGACATTGGGAATGTGGGTGCCAGATCTAAAGTACCACCATATGGAATGGCGTCCTCCCCCACTTTCCCCTAAGAAAAGATAGCGTTATTGCACCCGACGCTGCGTCGGCGACGCACGGCACACATGCAGACGGGAAATAATGTACACGTAATCTCTTCTCAGTTTGTAATAATTCTACATAAAAAAAGTTTGTCTAATGGGGTGCCAAGGCACCCACGTTGCGCACGCCTGTGCAAGTGAAGGACATCTTAATAAAAATCGGCAAGGAATATCATAAAAGGAAGTTTTTTTTCGATTAGTTTTTCAATATCTCACACCATTTGCAAGATTAGAGCCTACTTCCGGTTGAAGTTTCTAATTCATGTATGATCAGTGTTTTCTTTCTTCTTGCATACAGTATGTAATAAGCAAATACATTACACATACAATTTATTAAATAATGTTAGTGATATATGTTGTTCATTGGGCAAAATTCCAAACAATAAAGATTCATCTTACACTGGAGAAATGGTTATCCTTTGCTTTTTATTATCATTATATGACTATGAAACAAACGCCGGAGAGATATACTAACCCTGTATACAAATGTGTGGTGTTGGAATGTATAACTCGTAGGATATGATGTTTTTAAAATTTCAATACTTCCAGTGTACCCCTAAAAATGTAATAAAGAAATAACGGCCATTTTGTAAATACTATTCAATTAGAACTGAACATTCTACACAAAATTTGCCATCGATCAATGAAAAAGACATCTTTCTACAGCTTGTGGTATCTGAGATATCATTGTCAAAAAAGTTGGCCACAAAACATATTAACTTTCCTTGACCACAAATATATAAACCTAGCATTTTAATATATAGATATTTCATTAATAATCCTAACATGTTGCATAAGACATTCCTTATAGAGGACCAGTTTACTTTCAGGGATGAGTTTTCTTTTGGTGAAGTTTTCCGAGAATGCTTTATAATTTTGTTCGTATTTCACAAGAAAATGTTTCATTAATAACTGCAGCTCAAGTGCATAACATGATTTAGCTTAAGGAAGGGGAGAGTTTAATGCGGCGTTGTATCTTTTATTCCTATCTGTACTTTTATACATCTTGTGTACGTTGTTACTAATAGTAGCTAACTGTTAGGTCTGCCATTCACTACAGGATAGATCTCTTACGAGTTTTCCTAGAGTCAAAATCTCAACGTGTATGGCATCTGATCGTATCTCATTTCCTATGTTCTGAACGATTCTATGAAATCTATAATCTTGTTTAAAGGACGCTCTTGTCAGGCCGGTAGCCAGCCCAAAAATGTAGGGGGGCCAATCCAACCATATTATAGTTTTTCACCGTATTATAGTTCATTTGCAAGCCTACTGTGTAAATTTTAGGGGGAGCCAGTGAAAATTTAGGGGTGCCTGCTCCCTAGAACACCCTGGATACGGGCCTGGCTCTAGTTCGGAAAGAAAATTCGTAAGATTTTGATTTAAGCGACATCAGGTGAGAGAAAGTGTAAACAAACTTGTTTTCTCCCCGCCAGCCGCCATATTTGTCCACGATATGAAGTGATCTGTGCACGATATTTAAGATAATTTATTAAGGCAATTATGTCAAACTACGCACAGAAAGCGCTGCGTTCTACAGTAGGGGTAATTTTCACCGTGATGCATTGTGGATCAACATCTGGCAATGTTAATCGTAATGACAAAGAAAATCTCTACGTGTATGGCCAGTGTCGTATTTAGGATCTTGTTTCGGGAGGGGCTTGAGAACCAGTAAGAAGCATTTGTGTTCAGGGGTCGTAAATAAGGGCCCCTCAGACCTCGCATTGCGGGGGACCCAAGCCATCAAGGGGCCCCACTACACGCTGTCTGCGGGGAGCCCCCAAGTCTTTAGTTACGCCACTGTTTATGTTGTATGTATAACGCTAAAAAATAATAATGAAATTATTTCGGGGCGGATTTGGGCCTATAGGCACCCCCTAAATACTCCATTGTGTATGGCAGAAAAAGATAAGATTTCGAGTAAGATTGTCATATAAGATTTACCCTCAGAAATCTCGTAAGCGAAAACCTAGAACCTATTCCATCGTGTATGCATCTTAATTACATATAAATAAGCAATATTTGTTAAAATGTTTTAATGAAAATTTATACACACAAGTGCTTTAATATATAGAATTTCATTAATATGTTTCATTTTGTAAATATGAATGCCATACAATTTAATTTGGCCAAAATTTCCCATCGGAGTCGCAGAGGAGAACGCTTCCAAAGTGTTAAAATGTTTCCTTCTTTATTTTGAAAATGAGTGCTACCTAGTGCATTGATTCTCAACTTAGGTCGTATCACGACCCCAATTTTATCACATCATCTTGCCAAAGATCCTCTTAAAATTTCTGGTTTGCAATAAACTTGTGTGGGACCTTCAATACACCTATTGCGGAGATCTCATGATATCCACCTATTTCTATATTTTCTTGTAGACCCTATTGTTACATGATGAGAGATATGGTCCCGGAAGTCCGTCGTTCGATTCTTGTGGATGTCACTTACATTTATTTTTTCTAAGAAGATTTGAACTCATGTAGCCTCAAGCTTCTTTGAAGCAATTTGTAATACTTTTTTTGTTTCATTAAACTAGATGCAATGGCAGAAGTCCTTTACCCTACACCTTATTCCTTGTCCTGCCTTTTTTCCTTCTTACGTGCTACTTTTACACATTTCACATCGTGTCATATATCAGCTATATTTTGTCACTTTGTTGAGTCAATATTCTGATATTGACTAACATGCCAGATAATGCTCTTTCTACTGAGTGAAGTGATTAATATCCGCAAACATAAACATTATTTTATTGTGGAAATACTTATTTTCTACGTTATCAGCTATATTGGTGAGTTCACGTTGGACGATGTCACCTCCTGTGAGGTTGATTGAGGGTAATGTTTGTGGTACTGAACTTTGGAGGGTTTTGTCCTAAACCTTCTAGAACTTTCGATTTTACGTCAAGACAACGTGATTGTGGGTGTTCCCGAACATTTGAAGTTTTGTTACCTTTTATGGAGAGAAGAAGAAAAGGGGTTGGATTTTGTAAAACCAACCTTTGAATAAAACCACGAACACCGAGTTTGTCAAGGAAGTGTGAATAAGATTTTGACGGAGAAAACATCGTTAGACGACAGGTCATGGAGCTACTTCGATACTTGAAGGTATTGTAATCAGCTGACATATTGAAGGGACTTTACATTACAAACCATTGCAATTCTACAGACCTAACATTCTAGTTTACCTACCCAAATTCTGCTGCATCTTTTGAAATATGTATTTTGTGTATTTCATTTATTATTACAACATTAACCCTGTTAAAGCTACATCTCGAATTTAGTATCTTTTGCATTACATGAAAGAATTAAACAATTTAATTATTCATGTTTCCAGCTTTTCAAGAAAGCTGGTGGTGGAGACAACATCCCCAATCTGTTGGGCAACGATTTTCTTACCATATTAGGTTGCCTTCAGTGCAATGCTGACTCTATGTACGGTGATGCAACACTATGTAGTGGATACAGTAACTTCCATGAAAGCGAATGGATTAAAACCAAATTTAGTTAGTTCATTCATATTACAAATATCGCGTCCGATCCGTCATACTGATTCAAAAAGAGGGCCGTTTGAAAAGTTTAAAACTTCATGACTCATTTAATTTTGGGTCATATGATTAAAAAAATAAAGTGATTTGTAATTATGGTTAAAAAACTTGGACAGTTGTTAAAAAAAGGTACAGAGTATTTTAAATGACTTGATAATGTGCGTCATGAAGATTGAACCGGACATTACGGCACTAGTGAAATCAAACCATCGTCAGGTGCAGGGGCGGATCCAGGGGGGGCGATCGGGGCGATCGCCCCCCCCTTAGAAGAGGAAACTTTCTTATTTTATGTATATAAATAAAATCCATCCTAAAGTTTGGAGCCCTTAAAAGTAGCAGTATGACAACCCACCGCCCCCCCCCAGAAGTCGGTCCTGGATCCGCCCCTGGTCAGGTATCTCATTAACCTTCAATGTTAATTGTATTTCAATATGCAGGTTTTGTTGCATTTGTATTTTTCTGGTATTTCAATATACAGTTCTCGTTAGTTTCATATCGCACCTCTTTCATTTAAATTGATTTCTAAACAGTTCTGCATCCGTCGAAAATGTTTAAGACACCTATTTTTTGTTGTTCTTAACAGTATGTATAAAAATATGCCTATCAGAACAAAATTCAAAATAATATTTTAATTATTTTCCCGGTATTACATTCCAATTATATTTATCTTTTCCGCTTATTTTCGCGACCTCCAGGTTGAGAAACCCTGACCTAATGGGTAGTAAGTAATAAAATGTTACCTCTGGGTCACTATTCTGAAATGTTTTATTAAATATTTCAAATCAAAAGTTCAAAATGATCGTTAAAAGATGGTACAACAGTACATTTTCTACTCTATCTCTCAAAACTAGATATTTAAAAGAAATTGTATATCTCGCAAGGATATAAAATAGTTGGTATAGAAATAAGTAGTTACATTTTATCCTTATTCTGCTAAATACTATACTTTTGATATATATTTGTGCAAAGGATTAGGTAGCGCACCAATTTTGTTGCTTACGAGTAACGTCATTTATATAGTAATATTGTCAGCTACAGTACGAACTGGCCACCTGGAATCTCTAACCAGGTAAAAAAATAGGGTATCCGTAGCTGGCGGAGAAAAATAAACGAGTCATTTGGTGTTGCCATTCCCATTGTTTGAATTTTAATCGCGATCTTCTGTATACGGTTGGATTACTTGCCTCCTCGAGGTTCAAGGAAACAACCGTCGAATTGATTATAAGCCTCCACGGAGGCAAAGAAACTAAATTGATCCTAATAGTTGAAGACCCTTGCTATTGTTTTTGGCTTCTCGATTTATTTAATACTCTCCTCTTCGGAGGCTGAGATACCTGGACACAGTTGACGACCTTGGCATATCTATCTATCGGCTAACGAATTCCTTTTGTGTTTTCCTAACACAGTACCATGGCTTCTCATACACAACCCTCCTATCAGCATTGCGGATTACCACAGATCATCCCAGGTCCAGCTGACGCTGCTGCTCTTGACAGACAACGCAGGGAAAGCCACAAACGTGCTCAAGGCACTAGTCGATCTCCATCTGGATCCCGATCCCGATCTCGCTCACGTTCGCCAGCTGTTTCACGACAAACTCTGTCCCAGCCATCAAAGAAAGCACACACCATTAGCGATTCTGAATCTGAACTTCAGATAGATCTAGGAGACGATCGGCAATTTCCCCCATTACAACCACCGCAACGTCCACCGTTATACAGCTTTCTCCTTCAACAGTTTGATCCTAAATTCGCCAATCTCAAGATTCTGCTCCAGCAATTCTGTAAGTACGTACCTCGTACGTCAATTTCTGAACTAATACCTACTCGCAATGGCATCATCATCAAATCCACAGATGAGAAACTGGCCTATAAAATTCTGAACCGCTGCAGCTATGAAGTCTTTGGAAAAACAGCCACTATGACAAAACTAACCGACAAAAGAGCCAAACAACCACCACCACCACGGAAATCGCCTACCTTGTCTGTAGTTATACGTGGTGTGGACCCGTCGATCACAGACGAAGAGGTTGCCGAAGAGCTCAAACAGGAAGGCCATGTCATTACGAAATGCATCCGCATTAAGAACAATATGGGCCCGACATATATGATGCGTGTCCTTACTTCGCACCAAGAAACTATCGATGAACTTCTAACTTCAGGGGCATTTATCTTCAAACGTCGACACCGGGTCGAGGCATCTCGCACTCCACAACCTCTCCCGCTCCAATGCGAAAAGTGTCAAAAATATAATTCGCATCCAACATCAAAATGTCCCAATCAACCAACGTGTGGCTTTTGCTCCGTGTCTCACTTCACTAAGGTCTGTCCAAATACCCACCAACCGCCTAAATGTACCACATGTCCTGAACAACACCCAACGTTCAGTTATAAATGCAAAGCCAGGCCACCAGTGGACGAGACTAAACCTGAACTTGTGGTGCCTATCAGAACGCCCGAAACTAAATCTGAATCTCCGCCTATCACTTCAGTATATCAACCTATCACGATCAAACAACTTCTTGCATTTTTCACCGTAGCTTTGCAAAACATTCATCCATTTCAAAGACAATATGTACTCCAACAAATCCAACTTGCAGCTCAGGCAACTCTTAACGTCACATTAAATGCTACATATTCAGGTCCGTATGCTTATTTCCATGCTACTGCGGTTCCACCTAGCTCTTAAACACCTCACTTACTGTATACCGATCATTATGGCTTTAATATTTCTGTTTCTGAATATCCGGTCTCTTCAATCACATAAACCACTGTTTGAACAACTGCTACTAGAAGAACAAATCAATGCATTTCTCCTTAACGAAACTCATCTGAAGCCTAAAAAGCTGCAAAGCTGCAAATTTTCACGATACACACTGCTCAGACATGACACAACCATACCCATGTGCCGTGCAAATGGCGGAGTCGCCCTTGGATTTTCTTCATCAATCGCCTATCGCCAACATTTACTGTCAATACCAAACATCCCGGAATACATCATTTCCACTCTATACTGCAAAGATATATATGTCACTTTGGCTACCATTTACATCCGCCCTGGTCATGCCATACCTCTAAAAATTTTTCAGTATATCTCAGACACGTTCCGCACCTACATCATTAGGGCAGACATAAATTTTCACAGCCGAACAGCCCGCCAAAAGGAAGAATTTCTCGATTTCATTGCAACCGAAACATCCGGCACATTCCATACCCTGCCTCATTCTACCCGACCGATCTCGGATACCACTCCAGACGTTGTCATTACTTCAGCCAGTATCTTTGCACGGTGTACTCTCACAGTACTCGATCCGCTTGGTAGTGATCATGTTCCCGTTAAATTATCACTCACTTCTTCACACCGTCCAACACCCCACTTACCTCCTGTCACTCGTACCACGTTGCGCTTCGACAAAGCCGACTGGCCAGGATATCGAAATTACCTCAGTAGCATTTTTGCAAACTCAACTTTATCAGAAACGGAGGAAGATCTTCATAATTCTTTGGATAGAATAACTACAGCGCTCCATGACGCTACCAGCCGTTTTATACCGACTAGTACATCCCATAGTTATCACCAAACGCTCCCATCTCATTATTTACCACTTATCAGACGTTCACGAGCGCTCTACAAAGATTACAAACGTACAGGAAATCTAGAGTCATTGCACTTACATCGTCAATTTCAACGCACAGTTCACAATTATGTTAAAGCATATAAACTCCGTCAATGGATAAAAGCTTGCAATAATTTGGCAGACGATGCACACCCATCCAGATACTGGAACCGTTTCAACATGCTCACTGGTCGCAAGACCCACACTACCTATCCTCTTCTAGAGAATGAAAATCCTCTTCACACAGATAAAGAAAAAGCAGACGCCTTCGCAACCTATCTACAATCTATTTTCACTCCGTCTGAAGCAGCCATTCCTCGCAGGCATCCCACACATACCTTTAATATAAATTCACCAGAACTTCAACCCAGCACGTCTCATGTTTTACCCGAACATCCTCTTACTACGCCTATCACTGTAACAGATATCAACTCCGCCACGGCTCGCAATCGCAATACTGCCCCTGGTCTGGACTCAATCACTTATCGTCATGTCAAAGAAGCGCCTCTCGCCTTACTACACCTTTTAGCAACTATATTTACGTTTATTCTCCGCACAGGTTATCTTCCCCCTCAATGGAAGACTTCCAAAACACTCATGTTTGCTAAGCCACACAAACCACTAAATTCCGTATCATCTTACAGGCCCATACAATTAACTCCTACTTTCAGCAAAATATTGGAACGCATCCTTGTCAAACGACTTCATACTCACTTAACAGCGAAAACTTTGCTACCTTTACATCAAGCTGGTTTCCGACCAGGATATAGTATTAACGATCAGTTACTCCGCCTCACCAACATAATCACTAATCATTACAATTCTTCCAAGCCTGCCTGTTTAGTTTTATTCGATCTCGAAAAGGCATTTGATAAAGTATGGCACCTGGGACTTTTATTCAAGCTTCTGTCTTTCCGTCTTCCAATCACGTACATCCGCTTCATTTTTAATTTTCTTTCAAACCGCCTGGCTTACATTTACATCAATGACAGTGTCTCTTACCCTGTTTTTCTTCATAGCGGCGTTCCGCAAGGCTCTGCCTTGTCCCCACTGCTGTATCTGCTTTATGTCGCTGACATGCCGTCCTTACCTTAAAACATTCATACTTTTCAGTACGCCGATGACACGGCTTTCCTGGCGTTAACAAAGACTATCTCTCAAATAAACACTGCGATGAATGAAGCTATCCGTCGCTTTAGCGATTGGTGTCGGACGTGGCGCTTAACAATAAACGGTACCAAAACTCAGGCCATAGTCTTTATTCCACCGAAACGTCGATCACGAGTTCATCGAAACCCAGCTCGTCTTGCCCTTACCGTCAATGATGCTGCCATACAGCACTCAAAGACAGTGAAATACTTGGGTATAACATTTGATCATCATCTTACATGGCGTCCACACCTCGCTACCGTTGTAAGCAAAGCCAAAAATAGATTAAATTTACTTAAATGTCTCATAGGTACAACGTGGGGTCTCCATTCTTCTACGCTCATCAACACCTACAAGGTCTTCCTCCGTCCCGTACTTACATATGGTTTTACCTCCTGGATATCAGCAAGCGCAAAACATTACGAAAAGCTGTTAATAATGGAACGACATGCTCTCCGCCTAGCCTACCGCATTAAATTACCAAGTCCAACCCGTAAATTGTACGACCGCATCACATTTCCTCACCTTCTTTATCATATTGAAGCTCTTCGTATTAAATATATAACTCAACGGTATGACAGCGAACACGCTTTATTTTTTGAAACCGTTTACAGCGACGCTCCCTACACTCACAGCCATCACCACACGTCTACACCTCTCTCACTGCTTTTCGCTAATGTAACAAACATAGTCATTTAATTTTTATACATATAGATTTCCAAAGCATGCATTAGAATTTTTCTTGCCATTATTTTAATGTAATTATGTGTTATTACTAAATATATACATATAGTAATACATAGAACATTCTACATTGAAGAAATCGTCGTGAAGAGGTTTTATCCTGACGACATTTCTTCCCAGGCGACACTACGTCTCGCTTAATTAGACCAGGCGAGATTCTGTGTCGCGAGATCATTACAATGAGGTTTTGGTCAGGCGAGATTTTGGGTATGGCAAGATTTTGGGGCGCGAGGTTTTGGAAGACGAGGTTTTGGCAAAACGAGGTTTTGGCCAGGCGAGATTTTGACCCGCGAAGTTTTGGGTGGCGAGGTTTTTGCCAGGCGAGGTTTTGGCCCCGCGAGATTTTGGCCCGCGACGTTTTGGGCGGCGAGGTTTTGGCCAGGCGGGGTTTTGGCCAGGCGAGATTTTGTCCCGCGAGGTTTTGAGAGGCGAGGTTTTGGCCAGGCGAGGTTTTGGTCCGCGAGGTTCTGGCCGCGAGATTTTGTACCCAAACCCACTTGAGCTATTAGTGTCGAATTCATATTTTCGCGGTCGCTGAAATCAATGGTGAAACTCCAGTCGCATTAACTTCCAAATTCACGCTCTTCGGCTCCGGGCCGGGGGTCACCGGAGGGGAGGGTGAGATACCAAGACATCCTAACCCAAAATGACCGATATTAGTGTCAAATCCATAGTTTTCGCGATCGCTGAAATCAATGGTGACACTTCCATTAGCGATGACTTGCAAGTATGCGGGCCGGGAGTCAGCGGGGGGTGGATACCGAGACATGTAAAAAAATAGCCCAAAATGACCGATATTAGTATCAAATCCATAATTTTCGCGGTCGCTGAGATCAATGGTGATACTCCCATAGGCGTTAACTTTCAAATACAGCCACTATGCGAAGCATGTGTATATTCAACTAGTTTTACAATATATGCGTTCCTTTCTCTGTTGAATCAAATGCTAGCAGAACTTTCTTTCGACATATTTTTTTTGTTTTTATTATTCCGTCAACTACTGTCGGTTCCAAATGACGAGCAACAGAAAATTGTCCTTGAAATAACATGTTTGATACTGCAAGGATGCGATGACGAAAAGTTATGATTTAAAATGTCCACGCTGTTACACAACGGCACTTATGCTTTCGAAAGCTTGAAATCTCCCTGACTAGTAGCAGGAATTCTGAGAATTCCATAACTTTTCTTGAAACTTCAAGTTCCCTGACTCTTCCAGAATACCTCGCTTACCTCGCCACCATATTGCAAGTAATACAAATCTCTTCATAAGAAAGAGTAAAGAAAAGCTTCCTGTAGTTTTCTTTTTAATTTTTAACGCTGATCCTTCTTTTTGCCATTTCATTTTGTTTTATCCTTCCTTAATTTTTTCATTTCTGGTCTCGAAGGGGGGGGGGTCCGGACCTCCCCTTGGCTACGTGCCTGGCTTACCAAAACTCCTTTATGTATTTACCGGGATAATGGATATATACAAATATATATGAGTAGGTGAATAGCAAAACCCGTTACATTCACATTTTAAAATTTGTGACAAATCAAGAAAAACTGTTTAAACACGTCATAATTTTAAAATAGCATTAGAAACTAGAGAACATTAAAAAATTAAGAATAATGTGAGTGTTGGTCTGTCGAAAGCTGTATAATCACACTAGTCTGTGAATTGCGTTATTGAAGAAAATAGATTGGATTTAACAGGTTTTGCGTATGTAAATGGAAATAACAGCTTTTGCATCTGGACGAGCGGCCATTTTTGTTGAGGCTCAAGATACAAAACCTATCAAAAAGAAAGGGAGTCAGAGTCAGAAATCAGTATTATGCCTACTAAAATTAGGGATGCACGCGAGACGAGACGAGACGAGAAATGGAAAAGTCTCGTCTCGTCTCGCAGCCTCAAATGTTGGTCTCGTCTCGCGTCTCGTCTCGTCTCGCAAATGTGAAGTCTCGTCTCGCGTCTCGCATAAAATTTCGAGTCTCGTCTCGCGTCTCGCGCGAGACTTTCTCGCATGGTCTCGCAGTCTCGCATATATTCTAGTCAAAATTTTGCAATGTGTTATTCTATGGCTGTTAATGAAGGATGATGTGATATTCTGTCCGAAGGCAGGTATTTGACCTAAAAGTCCTTTGGCAAGCTGAATCCTTGGTGATTTGCCATTGCTTTCACTGGGAGGAATGTTCATAACACCCTAAGGAGACGGAACCTAAAGTTCAACATGGTATCCGAACTTGTGTCCCCTCCGCTCCAAATTAAAAGAAAAGTTGTGCTGGAATTTGATTCCTGGACCATTAGTTTTCGTCAAATTAACCCTTTCCGGTATATGGCTTTTTGGGCTATTTTTTTAGACTTTCAGTCAAGCAGCTACTGCATCGTCACTATTTATCCTATCATCATGGTTCATACCTCATTCTCTTCAGGATGAAGCTGGCTTTCAAATGGAACATGGTTGCATGTTCATACCATATACCAGGAGCGGGAAAAATGATGTCAAAGGGAAAATTAGAGGGAATTTTTTCTTGCACTTTGGGCCCCTCTGGAGCGGCCCTGTGTGAACGCACCCATCTAAAAAATCTGATAAATAGTACTTGGTATACTAAACGTGTGTGCCAAATTTCAAGTTTCTATCTTGAATAGTAAGGGCGGAAGAAATTTTATCAGGAATTCCCACCATGCCCCAAATTACCGTAAAACACCGTGATCTCAGGTAAAAAATTTCCTGAGCCATCCTTAATTACCCTAGGGTCATATTTCGCCCATCATTCTCTTCAGCTTAGAACTGCCTTTCAGGCGGTATGACTCACATGTCTCCATCATGTATCTAAAGCGGGAAAATCCCGAAAAAGAGATTTTTTGGGTCTAAATATCCTTTTTTTTCAACTTTTAGCCCTCTGGACCCCCCTGTTTTAACGCAGAGATCTGAAAAAATCTGATAAATACTACTAGGAGGGCTGAATGTTTATGCACAATTCCAATTTTCCAGGTGCAAAAGTAAGCCCGCCAAAAAAATATATATACCGACAATGTCCCATATTCCCGTATACAGAGGGAAATTTTTAAACATTCCCTGAGACATCCCTAATTACCCTAGGATCATGGTTTGCACATCATTCTCTTGAGAATAGAACTGCCTTTCAGGCGGTATCATTCACTTGTCTCCATCATGTATCTAAGGTGAGAAAATCCTGTGAAAGGGATTTTTTGGTAAAATTTCCCTTTTTCAACGTTTAGCCCCTTTGTACCCTCATGTTTTAACACAGAAGTACGAAAAAATCTCGTAAATACTCCTCGGTCGACTGAATGTTTGTGCACAATTTCAATCTTCTAGGTGCAAAAATAAGCCCGCAAAAAATAATACCGAAAATGTCCAAAATTCCCCTATACAAAAGTATATTTTCATAAAAATTCCCTGACACTTCCCTAATTACCCTAGGGTCATGTGTTGCACATCACTGTCTTCAGAATAGAACTGCCTTTCAGGCGGTACCATTCACTTGTCTCCATCATGTATCTAAGGCGTGAAAATCGCGAAGAAATGAATTTTTTGGTAAAATATCCCTTTTTTCAACTTTTTGCCCCTCTGGATCCCCCCTGTTTTAAATCAGAAATCTGAAAAAAATCTGGTAAATACTACTCGGTGAACTGAATGTTTGTGCAAAATTTCAATCTTCTACGTGTAAAAATAAGCCCGCCAAAAAATAATGAACATAGACCGGCCCCGCAATATTAAAAGAAAATATATATTTTAGAATTATGACGTCATCACCTCCTATGTCTCGACGTAGGAAGGTGTGAAACCATACGTAAGGTCTTCTACAATGCCTCTGGACTTGAAAAATAAACAAACAAACAAAAAAAACGGACGAAAAAGCTCAAATAGGAGAGTTATAACGCAATGTACCATGAAACATCCCGTATGGTACAGATTGTACCATGGGATCCCCAAAGGGTTAATAGCATAATTTACAGCAAAACCAGCATAAATTGTTGCTGGATCCAACATTGTTTTCCAGATTAGAGGTCTCCAGCAATATTTGGCTCTTCTAAAATATCGTCGCCACTGTCAACATTTATACGTTTTGGTCGTTTCCTTGAAGGGTGATTTTCCATTATAAAGATGTTTTTATACCACCAAAAGCGCTTGTAGACAACAAAAGAACTCCTCACAACACAATACGACCCAATTCTTTTGGTTCGTTCGCGCTTGTAGCAATGTTGCATTATCGCATTTTATCAACTTTCGCGTTCAACTTATATAGTGTTGCCAAATCTAGAAAATAAAATTACTGACAGATATAGGGCCATTCCTACCATCCCGCATCAAACCTATAGGGCCATTCTACCAAACCAGTCTTCCGAACTAGAGAGGGATGTTTTTGATAAATATATAGAAAGAAAATACTTATTCCATCTAAAAATATCATGTTATTTCTGCGAGCCGGACCCGGGATAAGCTTTGACGAGAGGGGATTTCCCCGCCATCCCCCAACATAAATCGCTAGTGGTAATGTGAAAAAAAAAAAACAGAAACAACAGAAATATCACATTTTGCAGCAATAGGGAGACTTATTCGCTTTTCAGACGAAAAAACAGAAGTTTATGTATTCGTGCGCGCCCGCGTGTATGTGTTTGTGTCGCAAAATAAAGTCCTAAATCGATGTTGTAATAAATTTCCAATTTACAAAGCTTTTCTTTTTTAATGATGTTTAGAAACTAAAGGTGGTTTTAATTCTGAAAATCAACCATGAATAATAATAAATCTCATAAAATGTCTATTGCCCCAATCACTTTTTTGTTCCTGGAGGCATTAACGCTCAACTTAGAAAATTCAACAATTGTAAAATCACTAAATATATAATTACATGTAATTCATAAATGTTGCGAGACTGCGAGAAGTCTCGCAAGACTTCTCGTGCGAGACTTAACTGAGTCTCGTCTCGCGTCTCGTCTCGCATGATTTAGTCTCGTCTCGCGTCTCGCATAAAATTTTCAGTCTCGTTTCGTGTCTCGTCTCGCAAATGCGAGACGAGACGCGAGACGAGACGAGACTTCTCGCGTCTCGCGTGCATCCCTAACTAAAATATTGGAGGTTGGATGTATTATCAACTACACATTGTACAAGATTGGTGCAAATGAATATGGATACATAAATGCTACATTAATTTTGTTCTAAATTGAAAACAATGGATCCAAATGTGCAAAAAATTGAATTTGTAACCTCCTCTCCATCATCATCTACTAAATGGAAATCCATATCGTCGTCATCCTCTGGTGCATCACCATTTTCTCGGTTTTCTATTCCTCAAAAACCTCTTTGTAAAACGTGAGCTTTGAGCTGCTTTCAATCATCAAACCCTTCATAACTATTTAAATACAAGCGGAGTTAATTATACCTTATCCGTATACATTTCTAAACTGAATGACTATATTTTGGAAGAGTTTGTAACCTTTTATGGACTAACATAGGGGGAATATTAATTTGCCAATTATCCCAGCATATGAATTTGAAATATAGTAAAACAAAATGTGCAAATGTTGAGTTTGAGCAAAACAGTGGCAGAAAGAGAATCAGAAATGGTAAATAAGTGGAATTTTTTTTTTAACATGTACAAGAAGCATGTTATAATTTTGAATGATAATTGACACGAGACATTTTAAGAAAGAGGTTCTGCTGAAGCTGAAGAGACCGTTTAGAGAAGAACCTAATCCAACAATGTTCTGTTCAAAGTAAAGAGTTACCCTGAAATACACAACAAACGACTTTTAACCATAGATAGTCCAGTCACCTTGTCTTTTTGGCTACATTTCGTTTCCAGTTTTTCATGTGTCTTGTACGTTTTCTAGACAATTTTGGTGTTGTCTGATAACAAAATTATGATCATCGCTGCTTAGAGTATCGTTTTCTTTCGATTTCGCGTGCATTTGTCTACTAATTATTAAAGAAAAGCAAATAAGTACAGAATAGTTTCACGAACAGTTAGGTTAAGACGTATAGTGTCTCAATTTTCAGTCCAGGGTGCGCGGTGGCTCAGTAGTAGAGCGTTCACCTCCGGTGCTTGGGATCTCTGGTTCGATCCCAGTTCGCGTCATGTGGACTTTGTGGTGGACAAGCACCGTACTTGTGGGTTTTCTCGGGGTTCTCCCGTTTCCTCCCACTTTCCTCATTCCACCATTTCATTCACTTCTCATCATCACCAGCTTCTTTAACCTAACCGACATATCCATGGGACGTAAAACTAAAGATTTCATTTTCTTTTTTTTTTTTCAATTTTCAGTCCAAAAATAAAAAAATAATGAAAGCACACACTTCAAATTTTGCCAAATAAAATTTCGAATGATTTACGAAGAGTTGCAATAAATATTCAGATTACTAGACTAATCCTATACAGTACGAAACCTCAAATTGTTTGAAATATGGAATTAAGCGGGTTTGATTCTGCTTTTCTCATTAGGTTATTTGCAGGTTTGGGATTTAACAGTTTATGAAACTGAATATGGAAGAGGGATTTAACTGGTTTGCATCTGTATTTCTCAGTTCTTCACATAGTAGGGAATATTTTTTTTTTTTTTTTTTTGAAAAATTTCCCTCCAGCTTTATCTCCACGATTTGTTTATAGTCCATCATTTAAGGCAAAACGAGGATTAGGCCAAACAAGTATCCTTATTTCGCCTAAAATGGCGGACATAAAGCTTATCTTTTATCTGTCATAAAAGTGTCAGATAATTGGTTAGGCGAAACGAGGATTAGGCCAAACGATGCAAGATCGTAAAATTAGCGGTATTTTAATTTCGCTGGGACGAAGACTCTTAAGAAAAACTCAGAGTATACATTTTGTGCATATTTTTTTTTTTTTTAAAAAACGAGAATTTACAAAAGAAAGCTTTACAAGACACAAGAGAGCCTTATATCTCGTCTCATGAGCAATATTAACTCATGAAAACCAATTAAAATAATATTCTCAGATTCATTCTTAGCAAACTGGTCTCCATTATCAAAGATTTTAGATTTTTGTTTGCAATATATTTATGAGGCACAGTTATTATATATTATTTAGGAAACAGTTCTCAAATTCTCAAGTGTGATAATATATTGAATGTTAAATTAAGAAAAAATAATGAGATTTGATGCTTCACTGACTTCCATTAAAATATATTGGCAAATCACACCCAAATACCGTTAGCTTTTGTTTTGTGACAACACCAATTTCCACTTGCTTTCTTCGGATTAAAACTAACTTTAACACAGTTCTTCATAATGATTTTTTTCTTCGGATGGTGGGAGGGGATAAGAGTTAAGATAATGAAAAGCTAACATAATTTATTGAGCTCAAAGTGAATTGGTTTGAAAGCTATTTACAATGCTTTGATCACTGATTAACTGTTTGAAGACAGCTTTCCTTGACTTTGATTAATGGCTTTCGTCGTGTTATGCAACACTTAAACAACGGATGCCTGGATGGTTGCCAGCCTCACAGGAGGCAAATATTGTTCCGATCGTGTTTTGTATTCTGTTATTATTTCGCTAGTCAATTTCTGATGTTCAGTCCAATAACATGATATGAAGGAGCATTTAAGAGACAAATGGAATTGGTTTCTTGCTTCAGTGCGTTAAAAAAAAGGCTTGTATATTTCCTAGTCTCTGATTTAGCATTAACAGTATTCTAAAAGGGCTACAGGTAGTTTTATTCGGAGAGATATTAACGGGTTACAAAAATACTTCAAGTGATGGTGAGCAACAAGGGACCCGATCCTGGGGGGCCGAGGCTCCCCCAAAGCTGATGTGGGCCCCCTTATTGTGTTTAAGAATATACAATATTTTGCATGATTTGAATGCAATTTGTCTTAAAATACTCATATATACCTTCTGCATCTGAATGGGCCCCCCAAATTTACAGAGAAATCGGGGCCCTTGCCCCTGATGTTACTGTGTTTTGCCTGTCAACTTAGTTGCAAATACCGCTGCAGAAATCGCGTCTTGTTGATCTTCCTTTGGCAGACCTGCGTGTGTATCATGTCGTTCTAGCTTGTTTTGTGAGTCCAATATTTTGCTTAATTTTGTATTAAATCTTAATATATATATACATAAGAGAAAATCGCATCTTTTTTTGTCACTTGTACAACAATCAAGTTATCAGCTATCTGGATGGCTCGATGTTTAAGAAGTTCTGAGGAACATAAAAGCAACCCAAGCAAAAGTTACTGTTAAATATTTGGGTTAATTCTAATTGGGGGGCGGGAGGAATACAAACCATGAAGAAAATATAATGTAATATTACCTAACTTAACCAAAATTAATCTAACCTACTCTAATCTAATCTAACCTAACCCAACCAAAATTAGGCTATAATTACCAAAAAAGTACGAATTCTTAGAAAAAAAATCTGGCCCCCGTATTTAGAATGTATGAAAATACTTTTACATATTGAACTCCAAACGATTTACTGTATCTATATGATTGCTCTCACTGAAGTTTTATTGAGGCTTATTTCTTTTATTTTCTGTAAAAGAACTTATACCAACTTAAGAGATTTCACATGAAACTACTGTAGCTTTTTTTTTTAAGTTAGCTAGCTATGGTGTAGCTAGCACCCATTGCGAGGGCTACACCCTCTATTTGGGAAAGAGATATATATATTTATGGCGGAAAAAAAATTATTTTCTGTTGGGCAAAGAGACATTTATGAACTCTATTAAACCGCCGTAAGTTTTATTTATTTTATTATACGTGAGGAGATCCTGTTAGTAACAAGCGGGTTTACTGTGCATGATATGAAGGTGAGATATGGGCCGGTACGTGTGATGTGCTGAGGATACTGATGATGTTATAGTCCGGATGATTTGGAGGTTCGAGCCTAGGATGTCTTTTATGATTTCACTTTTTCGGCACAACAAAAGGGAGGGGGAGTAGGATATATATATATATATATATATATATATATATATATATATATATAGCTAGAGATTTCGGTGCCCGGGGCAAAGTAGAATTCGACGCCCCTACACTCACCACACCAAGCTCTTCCTTCTTTTTTTTCTTTTTGCTTATAAAAAAAGCAGCAGATATTGTTATACTACACTGAATTTTTATTAAGCTGCAGGCGAGATTTTGGCGGCGAGGTTTTGGCCACGCGATGTTTTGGGTGACGAGGTTTTGCCCGGCGAGGTTTTGGCAACGCGAGATTTTGGGCGGCGAGGTTTTGGCAACGCGAGATTTTGGGCGGTGAGGTTGTGGCCACGCGAGGTTTTGGCCCGGCGAGATTCTGTCCCGCGAGGTTTCGGGCGGCGAGGTTTTGCTCACGCGAGGTTTTGGCCCGGCAAGATTTTGTCCCGCGAGGTTTTGGGCGGCGAGGTTTTGGCCCGGCGAGATTTTGTCCCGCGAGGTTTTGGCCACGCGAAGTTTTGGCCGGCAAGATTTTGAGCGGCGATGTTTCGGCCGCGAGATTTTGTCCGTAGACAATATCATTTTACATGAGACACCGTTATCACGACTCACTTATCTGCTTTCGATTTCGAGCCATTTTGAAAATCGGCATTTATTTTCGCGTTTCTAAACGGCTGAAAACGGAAAGCTACTAGGTGACTTGTGGTAACGGTACCTCATGCAAAATAATATTGTCTAGGGCGCTCTTGTTCCATATTCCAATTATCTTTTATCTATTTGAAGATATCACATAATTACTGTAAAATTAAGGATATTTTAATTTCGCCGGGATGAAGACTTAATTTCGTCTAAAAGGTAGAATCTTTACCGTTACAGGAGACCCATGAAGGGTGTGCTATAACAAAATTTAAACCGTTATTGTATGTTATGTTATGATGTTTGTATCTTAAATAAGTTCAAAATGCTTTTCATTATATTCGTATAATCACTTCATCAATTTAGGCCTATATATTTTTTATTCTATTAACCACGTAAAACATTTGGGGTCTTATGCAGAATCGTTTCTAGCGATGTATTAAGAGCTTTAACGTGTGATGCTAACTTCCATATTTATGTGGTTCTTTCAATATATAAGTTTCCTTAAGTTGTAAAATATTTATTTTTAAGGTACATTTGCTTATTATACATACATGTGTAGGTGAGTCCTTCCTCATTTCTTCAGATGATCCCCATTGAGATCCAGGGATTTGTCTCAAGGTTACACCAATTTATCCAAACCCTTTGCAAAAAATCAGAGCCATGTCTATTTAGAACTCTCCTCACATTCCAGGGGACGCGGTGGCTCAGTGGTAGAGCGTTCATCTCCGGTGCTTGGGGTCCCTGGTTCGATCCCAGCTCGCACCGTGTGGACTTTGTGCTAAATAAACACCGTGCTCGTGGGTTTTCTCGGGGTTCTCCCGTTTCCTCCCACTTTCTTCATTCCAACATTTCACTCATCTCTCATCATCACCGTCTCCTGTAGCCTAACCGGCATAACCGTGGGACGTAGAACTTAAAATATTTCATTTCATTTTCTTCTCACATTCCGTTTCATTTCTTCATCACCAGTGGACAGAAGACCAGGTCACTTACGTCGAACCTCAGCTCTTCTTCAGGAAAACGAAACTCGACATAAGCGACCTGGTCTCTTCTTCTGGACGATAACGCTCAGCCTCACTCAGCTCGCGAACAAGACACAAAATTGAAGTATTAGAGTGGGAACGATTGCCCCACTCTCCATATAGCCTCAATTTAGCGCCGAGTTACTTCCATGTGTTTTTCCGGTCTTAAAGTCTGCATTGCAAAATGAACGTTTCAAAAGAGATGAAGAATCCGCCCGAGGCGATTACAATAATCATATAATCATGTCTACCCACTGGATATAGAAATTAAATACATAGGAAGTAAGGTACTAACTTCCCGGCCACATACAACAATATTATTTAGTGTAACCTGGGGCTCTAACATTTGAACCTACACCACCACGTTCATGGCAAAATGATTGGGAGATCGATCCTCGCTGGGATGATTGATGAACTGATTGTTGAAGTTAAGCGTCTCGCTCAGCACCAAGGCTAAATAAAACGTTGATCTACAGTCTCAGGTGGGATACGAACCCCATGAGCTTCCACCAGAAATCGAACTCCGGGCACTCGATCCTGGTTGGGAGTTTTTGTTTCTGACATAAACCTACTGGGTCATGTCCGGTCTTACTTTGAGGATAGAAACGGTCTCATCATATACGTATAATCAATGTAGAAGTGTCCAGTATCTTAAATAGATTAACTCTTATCAAGTATCGTGGGGCCGCGGTGGCTCAATGGTAGAGCGTTCACTTCTAATGTGTGAGGTTCCTGGTTCGATTCCAACTTGCGCCAAGTGGACTTTGTGTTGGAAAACCGTGCGCGTGGGTTTCGTCGGGGTTTTCCCGTTTCCTCGCACTTTCTTCATTCCACTATTCCATTCATTTTTCACAATCACCGTCTCTTTTACCCACTTAGCAGAATCGTGGGACGTAAAACTCAAAGATTTCATTTCTTATCAAGGATCGAACCAGGGCTACCTACGCTAAAAGTGCTTTTATTAAACACATATCCATGAGGAATTTAAAAGTTTACGCTTAAAAGGCATAGCAACACCATTAAATAAAGACAAAAATCATGGCCCATAGCAAGATTGTAGTCGTGGTGAGAAGGGAATGTCAGAAGATACATTACACCCATGTTTATGTCGGATTTTTCCTTGTATATCACGGAAAAGCCTTTTGACTTGTATCTCGCCCATTATGTCGTCGTGTTGGTCTAGCTTTATCTTTGACATGGTTTAGCTGTTTCTTGCCTGCTCTTGTTAGCTCCCGTTGAGAGTTTTCACTGTAAACAATCTGACGGAAGAAGCCACGAGTCACCAGTGTCACTTTAGTTTCCGGGCGATCTGCATCACATTCTAAGTCACGGACTGTAAATATTGACCGAACGCCTACTTTATGTTACTTTCCATCCTTTTAAAACTAACAGACAGGTCTTTTGTCTCCTTTCACGGGGAGGTTGTGTTCTTCTTTAGGGTTACCTGGAAGTCTATGAGAAACACATTTTAAAGTGGCAGACAAGGAGAGATAAAAAACATTATGAATTTACAAAGGAATATCATTTACATACTAAATATCAGTAGCGTATTTAAGGGGGGGCTTCCGGGCTTAAGCCTCCCGAAATCTTACCTACTATAGTAAAGTAAATGAAATGTCTTGCAGAATTTACACATTTCCAGGCAAAGCCCCCCAACCCCGAAAGTTAGCAAAGCCCCACCCGAAAGAAAATCATAACTACGCCACTGCTAAATATTAAACACTAAATGAATAAATGAATGGACTCACACAATAAATTAATTAATTATTATGTGAAATACATCTTCCCACTACTATAAAATAAAAATTTTCTTATATGTTTAATTCACATTTAAACCACTTGAGAACGCTCCAAGACCATTGCCAGAACGAACTTAAAAAGAATTAATTTTTCTTATTAACTTCTAAAGCTTTATTTTATACCAGTTGTTTTATGTACTTTATACTTATTAAATTATACTTTATTATTTATTATACTTCTTGTAATATGTCTATCCTGTAATATGTCTATCTTGTAATATGTCTATAAATAATTCTTGTAATATATCTATCCATTTATAATTTCCTTGAGTATTTAATTTTTTTCACATGTTTTGTTTAAGAGCTCTGTTAAAACGTTCTACGATATGTAGTTTTACGAAGACAATGCTCAAAAGGGAGAGCTCACAATTGAAAAATTTGCAAAATATCGTCTCTCTATGAACTACGGTTCCCGAGATATGGTTCCTTCAATCTTCTGAAATCCGATCTTTTTTGGTCAATATCTCGGGAACGATAAGGGTGACGCGAAAAATTTTATCACTTTCTGAGATTGTTTTTGATGCTCTATCGAATGAAGGGCTCAAAATTGAAAAATTCGCAACATGTTCGCAATTATGTTCCTACAACATATTTATAGACATGCGACAATAATTTTGAACATGAATGTACAAATCAGATTGGCAGAATGAATGGTAGAATAATTTAAGTATTCATTAACAAGCAATAAGAGGTTCAAATAGTGAGTGCAGATCACCTTCGACTGGAGACACAGTGCAATTACACCCCCAATTGTTACAGTTCAAGGTTCTCGTCTCATATATCCTAGCTGTTGAAAGGGACGCTAAATTTTAACCACCTAACCAACCAAAGAAATCCCTACTGCTTGGGTGAATAATGCAGATATGAATTTACTCCGCCGTCGCTTTAAAAAAATCTTCCTAGAAAATTTTGTAAAAAAAAAAAAAAAAAAAAAAGGATTTTTATGAAACAGTGAAATTGATAAAGAATTAGACGGGTGAAAATATGCAATTAAGAAAAGCTGCTTGCTTTTACAATCTGCAGCATCATTTGTTTGTTTGTGTGTTTGTTTGTTTTCAATAATTGTATATGCATAAAAACGTCGCTAATGACTACATATTAAACCGTTCAGCCACACCTTCTTTTTACCAAAGCTTTACATCAAGTTGTATAACAAGAGAGAAATGGTATTTAAATTAACTGCTTAGCATTGTGGTCACATTTAACTATTATTTACAGAACAACATCAAATATTGGTCTCGGCGTTATAATTTGATTCATGTGGCTAAATGTATTGTGTATATATTGAGCTCAAATCTCGTTTTGTTGGTTGAACTGATCATCAGCTATAAATTGATAAACTTTTGCTTAAATGCCATGTATGTAGGGTGGAATAACAGGAGCAATATATCAAGAATATTAACTGTAGTAAGACCTAATTGTTCATCTTTTAAATCGCATGAATATTTTTTTTAAAAATGAAGTTCTTTCCACCAACCAAAATTCCTTTATATATTTACCCTGTTCTGTCCGTGTGACCGCCGTCTGAAAAAAAACTCCATATATTTACCCTGTTCTGTTCGTGTAACCGCCGTCTTTAAGAAAAAGAATCCTTCATATATTTACCCTGTTCTGTCCGTGCGACCGTCCGTCCTGAAGAAATAACTCCTTCATATATTTACCCTGTTTTGTCCATGTGACCGTCCGTCCGGAAGAAATAACTCCTTCATATATTTACCCTATTCTGTTCATGTAACAGCCGTCTTTAAGAAAAAGACTCCTTTATATATTTACCCTGTACTGTCCGTGCGACCGTCCGCCCGGAGGAAATAACTCCTTTATATATATTTACCCTGTTCTGTTCGTGTGACCGTCCGTCCAGAAGAAATAACTCCTTTATATATTTACTCTGTTCTGTCCGTGTGACCGTCAGTTCGGAAGAAATAACTCTTTTATATATTTACCCTGTTCTGTTCGTGTGTCCGCCGTCAGAAAGAAAAAAACTCCTGACTATGTCCATTTTGACTAGTTGGGAAGATTGCCCAATTAGAACGCAATTTGTCTACATTTGTTTGCATAGGTTAGTATAGGTTCAAGTTTCTTTAAGGAATCTATTAACCAAGTCTTTATTTGGTAGCTTTCTAATTAGGCAAGTTTCGCAATTAGTCAAAATGGAACCACTAGTGAAGAATGATTTATCACTAGTTTAACCTTATTCCTGAAGCTTCCTTGAATAAATTTGCGTGTCATATGCAAGCTTCCGAAAGGTTCTATACTAGACATACGTTTTCTTTCGTCTACCTTTATTTTCTTTCGAGATATCTAGTTTTAAAAACTTTCGACCAATCACCTATGCCCATATCTCAGCTTAGCGCTATCCTCTATGGATGCTTCTCACATATGCTAAATGTGGTTGCATACTGATCTTATTCCTATATTGATTTCATTCCTAAACCCTCTCAATTTCTGAGCTCCTTCGTGGCTAAGCGGTTAGCGTACGCATCTTTGGCGTGGGAGACCTGGGTTCGATTCCAGGCGGGAGTTCATGTCGTTCGGATTCCACGTTAATCAGTAGGTACCGTCTCATATTTCCTCGCTGCTGAAAGGGACTTTAAACTCAAAATCAACTCAACCTCTCAGTTTCTCTAAATCATCAATGACTCCCTTACCTTTCCTGCCTTTTTTGACCAACTTCCTAATGTTTTTGGGCCAAAATAACAGTATTTCTAGATAGGGCTTGACGAGTACTTCCTATTACACCCATTGGTCAACTTCTATCTTCTGGAGACCTTGGCAATGGAACTGTGAATAAACCTTTTACGCGTCTTGCTTTTATAATACGTATATAAAATATGGTAGCAGTGTTGCCACAGTCATAGCTCCGGAGTGGGCTGAAAAATAGTATCAAATTGAAACAAAAAGGGCTGAAATTATTATTTTATACTACCGGGAGTAAAAGTGTCGGGGAACGCAGGGGAACGCCGTCTCCCCACTTTCAGAAAATATCTGTGGCATCCCCTACTTCTAAAATGTTACAATGGGCAAAGATAGGCACGCGGGACGGCGGGACGTCATGCATCCCCCTACTTTTTCAGATCCACTTTTACCCCTGAGTGTAATACATGGCTCTATAACATGAAAGTAACAGAGGTAAAGTTCTATACCCGCCCCCCCTTTTCCCAGAGTTTAAATCAAGAAAGTTATTTTTAATTAATTTTTAAAAACATCCAAATAGGACGACTAAAATTCTATCACACTGCTTATTTCTCGTCTCTTTTATGCGCGGCACGGATGCGCTCATCTAGCGTCATTTGTTTTCCGGTATAGTTCGAATTACGAATTTTCTACACAAAGTTTGTAGCGTTATGCGGTGTAAAGTCACAGAAATAAAAATTCAACAGCAATTTTTAAGAGTCCAACACACAGTATGAGTAACGTGAGATGTAGGAAAAAATTTTACTGACACTTTTGAAAATGTTACAAGTATTTGTTAAGTGGTGCTGAATTGCGTAGAATTGTACCAACTTTTTCACAAAAGGGGCTGAAAATGCCTGCGTGCTACCAACGGGCCGATGAATGACAAAAAGGGCTGAATTTGGTACAATTGTACCAAGTGTGGCAACACTGTATGGTAGGTATAACGTCGTTGTCTTCCCGCGAAAAGTTGTAGTGACGTTTATGGGAAGTGGCCAGCTTGGTTACTCGTGGTTCGCTGAGCGCGGTGAATGGTGAGTGGTGATTGGCTATCCTCTTACCACACCCCCCAGTGACGAGCAGGTCCAAGCGCGGGAAGCCAACGACGTTATACCTTCTGGACTATAATACTATTTAATTATTAAATATTTAAATATTGAATTTGAATGATTATTAAATATTTCAATAAATTTAAAGAAGATATCACTAAAAATAAACAATTAAAATTCCAGCTCATTAAAAAAAATAATTTCCCATATAAATCAATAGACTTAAAAGTAATGACAAAGATATTCAACACTGTTATACTGAACACACAGACATATGAGGCCTTACCTCTAACTATGGCCTGTCTCAAAAATAAGATAGATTTTCATATTTGATCTTCAGTGTACACGGGTATTCAGATTAGAAGGAACAAAATCAGCTTCTGTAATTGAGCCATTCTAGATAAAGGGTACTGAATCTATTTAAAATTCTATGTTGTGCAATAGAACTTTCGTAGGTTACCATTCACCCGCCTTGGTCCATCGTGCAATGGGCCATAAGTTGAAATCTCGTGTTTCTTCCCTCTCTCCAGTGATCGTAAGTCTCACTCTCTCTTTCTCATCTAAAAGATGTTCACGTATTTCTAAACCTTGTTCGGCCCCATTCGTTGCAATTAGCAAGCCGCAAGGAATCAAACAAGTCGCACGAAAGACACCGAAAAACTGACTCGCATTTTAAGTACGAAGAAGTCAACTTTTCTTCTTTTACTTTTTATTTCTGTGTCCAGCTAACACCATAGAATGGAAGATAAACTTTTAGTACAATCGTCATCATCATTATTATCAAAAAAATCCATGCTGAAAATTTAAAAGCTTCTATGCACTAAATTCGCTTCCTATCTCTGTTTAATCTTTTCTATTTGTCTCACGTATTGCCCTAATGTACGAAGGTATTTCTAAAAGTTCTCGAATACCGCGCCATTAATAATCCGCCGTTCATGACATACCATCTAGTGTCATCTATGAAAGTAATAATGTATTAGTTTCAACTGCCTTGCTGCGTCAGTCAGTGTTGCCAACTCAAGAGGAAAATCTCATATTGTGGGAATTTTTGACGGTGATTTTTCGAAATGGTATAACGGGAATTTCCAGGACTTATCTGATTTTTCAAATATCTATTCCATTGATGCAAACAAAATTGTCTATGGGCAAGTAGACAAACGAGTCTTCAAAATCAACGTGAAATTAATGCTAATTGTCAAAAATTTGTTACCATAAAATGCATGTTAGTGTTAAAGATTTATGCAACGATTTGTGAATGTAGCTCTGAACTAAAATGATTAAATGATTAAAATTGACACATTGAGCGGTCATCAACATTTGTTGTAATCTAAATGGTAATAAAATACGGACAGAAGCTATTATACGTGATTCTGGTTGGTTTGGGTTGAGCGCTTTTAATTCATTATATGTAGCCACTACAAATTCAGTAACATTTTTATGTATCTTAGGGTCAAATGATTTCGTTCTTAGCAATGCGTCCCTATTTGCTAACATGAAGTCGTTTTCATAGTTTGCCAATAGCGCCTCTTTAAAATCAAAATACCCATTAATGTTATCTCGGATTGCTTTGTACCAAGTCAAACATGGGGCCAATAAAACATGAGGAAGAAGTTTCATGAATTTCGACTCTTTAATTCCCATTAATTCGCACTCATCCTCGAATTTTTCTATAAATACCCTAGCCGGGATATCCTCAGGTACACCACTGAATTTTGTTAAGGATTTTATTTCACTGAATCGCAAAGGCGTATCAGTACTATAAGATTTAGAACACTTACAGTTACCGTCAGAGTTCTTACTCTTCCGTGTAGGATGCTTCGTTCTTCTTCCTGATTCGGTGCTCGCTTCACTACCAACCGATGATCCGCTATCTTCAAAAATTACTTGGGAATGAGGTGTTGGTTCTGTCCCATTATCAGGAGGTCGATTGATATTCCTAGGTCCATCAAAACGCTCCATCTCCTTAGCAAAAATATACTTTTCCTGGAAAGTATGAAACTCCTCTTGAAGTCCTTTAATCCTATTAGAATGTTCGCTTACAACTGATTCTATAACTTCGACGGTATTTTGTACTTCGGTATAAGTTTCAGCTACCTTTTCCATTTTCTGTTCGCATTTCTCAAATCTGGCATTAATTTGTACATTCATTTGGTTCTGCTGCTGATGTAACTGTTCCCATTTATGGTCGTTTCTCTGCTGTAACTGTTCCAGCCGCTGATATATATTATCTTCTAGTTTGTGTTGAAGTCGGTTCATTTTATCATCAAATTGGTCTTCAATTTTATGCTGCAAAGCATCCATTTTGTCATCCAACTGTTGTTGAGAATTGTTCATTTGCTCTTCAATTTTATGCTGCAAAGCATTCATTTTGTCATCCAATTGTTGTTGAGACTTGTTCATTTTATCCTCAAATTGTTCTTTAATTTTATGCTGCAAAGCATCCATTTTGTCATCCAGCTGCTGTTGCAAGTCGTTCATTTGACGGGAAATTTGTTTGAGGACATCTGCCAAATTTTCAGATGTACCAGTTTCACTTTGATTAGTCCTAATGTCGTTAACTTCACTATCTGATAAATCCATCTTAGTGTTTCTATATGTAACTTTCCACTCCTCAAGATGGTATAATTATTAATCGACTCAATGATGTATGTAGTTGTCTTGTCTTGTCTTCTTCACTATTAATAGTGTTGGTTTTTTGCATCAGGTTTTTTTCACCCCAGTATGCTTCTAATGTTAATTCATGATTATTTTATTTGCAGATGTATTTCGATGTCTATATTGTTGAATCAATTATTGGAGCTATATGAAGTGCCTTTTTTTTTTTTGAAACTAAAAAGGTCAATGATATTTATATTTATTCATCTATTTATTTATCTTTTTTTTTTTAATAATTATTTCAAGTGTACTTGGGTCTTCCTGTATCATATAGCTTCTTGAATATTAATGGAAGCTTTGTATTCAACAGTATATGTAAGTAGAAAGTTAGGTTAATCATTATTAAATGTATATATAAATATTTATTCTGCTCTTTATTGGTGTTGATATGCTGAGTGCGTTGAAGGATTTTCAATCATTATTATTTTTTTTTTTTTTTTAAAAAAGTTAATTCCAGTATCTATCAGAAATTGGATGATGAGTCTGATTGCATTCCAATTGTTAGTGGCTATTATATATTTGTATGATAAAGGAGTGTAACCATAAGTTTTTATTAGTTGCTTTAGTAATTCCACCCTTAAGTCTTGATATGCATCACATTGGAATAGAATATGGTTGATTGTGCCGACACCTTTGTCGCACCAACAATGATAAGTATCCTTTTTTTTAATTTGATATAATTTATGAGGCGTTAAAGCCGTTCCAAATAGTATCCGATAATAAATTATGACCTCTCTTCTGTTCCAAGTTTTGAGAATTTTTTCTTTTTCTTTTTTGATAGTATGAATATTCCAGTATAATTTGCCTGGCAGGTTTAGTTGATGACTTTTCCAATCTTTTAGATCATTTTGTGATATTTTTACTAGTTCTGGGTAGAAGTTTTTTGGGTACAATTTTATTAAAGTTTTGTTTCCTTCTTTACACGCACTTTTTGCAGCTCTGTCAATAATGTCACTATTTTTAATGTTTACGTGACTTCTCATAAAGCCCAGTATGATTGAGTAATTTAGTTTCGTCATGGTAGCATATAGATATTTAATGTTAAGTATTAGCCAAGACGCTTTGTTGCTCCAATGCGTTGTTGATAAGGCAGTGATCACACTTAAAGAGTCTGTACATATTAATGCTTTTTTAATCTCCCATTTTTTAATGTATAAGAAAGCTTGTCTTATCGCAAAAGCTTCCCCGTCAAAAATAGACAAATTTTTAGGTAATTGATACTTGATAATGTTGTTTGTTTCTTCTATGTAGATAGCTGCCCCAACATTGATGTTGGGGTATTTTGAAGCATCTGTATATATTAAATAATGATCCTGAGCATATTTTTCTATGTTATATTGCCAGATGTTTTGAAATAATTGATTTTCCAGACCTATGTTTTTTAGATTAATATATGGAGGAATTATTGCCTCTATTTGTACCATGTTAACTGAATATTTCCATGCATATGAAGTTATGGAAGGTAATTTATGTATATATTGATAGTATTTCTTTAATTTGAGGAAAGATTCCACAATCCATGGTTTATTTTTCGAATATGGGGTTTTCTTGTTTTCTAGTAGATTTGATATTTTTTGTAGTTTGATAATTAAAGTTGAGTTAGCTTTACTAAAACTGTTTAGGATAAACTTGTTGGATAGCTTTGAGATTTCCAGTTGGATAGGTAAACAGTTGGCTTCTTCTAGTAACGCTATTTTCGGGCAAAATTCAGGTTGTGAGAAAATAATTTTGGCAATTTTATATAAGGTTTGTTCTATCTTGTTATAGTATTTGTTGCTTAGATTGTAAAATATGCTACCATATAAAAGTTTTGCTTGGGTTACTTGTTTTAGTATTTTATTTAAAGTAAGTGGGTTTATCCCCCACTTTTTTGCAGCTAGACATCTTAAGAGATGTGCATGATTTTCTGTACTCCTTAAAAGATTTTGCATTTGTTCATTCCAATTGAGTCTCTTGTCAAAATAAATGCCTAGATATTTAACATGGGGTTCCGGTTGTAGTTTAATATTCTTGTACGTGATCTGATGTGGAGGAATGTGTTTTTTACGTGAGAAAATTATGTATTTTGTTTTTCTCCAGTTTAATTCAAAACCATTGTTGTGCATCCAAGAAACCAGTAAATTTAAATTGTATTCTGCAATTTTAATTCCTTTATCTATGTTAGAAGCAATATTACTGAGTAGAATATCATCGGCAAATGATATTATGGAGCTGTCCTTCCACTTCATATTTATTAAATCAAGCATATATATATTAAATAGCACTGGGCTAAGTTTACTTTCTTGTAATAATCCTGAAGATGTTTCTCGAGCCTGTGTGTATGTATTTTTAATCTTAATGAATACCTTTCGATTAATTAATGTATTGTGTACAATTCTTATAATTTTTCCAGGAATTTTTAGGTTAGCCATTTTTCGAATTAAGATATCCAAGATTACATTATCGTATGCCCCTTTTATGTCGAATGAAGTTGCTAGCATTACCTTCCTTGTAATGAAAGTTTTATATATATCCAACGTTAATAGTCCTAAAGCATCGTATGTTGATTGTTTTTTCCTAAATCCAGTTATGTTATAAGGAAAAATTTGATGGTATTCTAAAAACCAATTCAGTCGATTTAGTATCAAATTCTCAAAGATTTTGTATGCACATGGTAACAATGCGATTGGTCTGAAGTTTTCAGCTGGATTTGCTGGTTTTTTTGATTTCGGAATTGGAATTATAAGTACCTTCTTCCATTCCTTCGGAATTTTACCAGTGTTCCAGATTTGATTATAATAACTTAACAATAACTGAAGTCCTTTTGATGGTAATTTTTTGTAATGCATATATCTGGTGCCGTCAATTCCAGGCGTTGAGTTTCGATTTATATTTTTTAGAACTATTTGTAATTCTTTCATACTAAAGTCCGAATTTAATTCAGAACAGTTATTGCTAAATAGAAAGTCTTTCATTAAAATCCGATCATTATTCACTGAGCAAGGCGTTAATTTTTGGTGAAACATTTCAATCCAAGTTGGATCTTGTAGATGTAATTGGGTTTCCCGATTGTACGGATAGTTTTTGAATTTTTTCCAAAATGCCCAAATCTTGTAAGATGAAGTACGTGTCGTTAGAGAATCACAGAAGCTTTGCCAACTTGCTCGTTTAGTTTGGTTGACTATTTTTTTTAATTCTGCTTTTTTCTTTTGATAATCGAAAAATAAAATTGGATTTTGATTGTTAATAAAGGCTTTAAATGCTGTTTGACAGGCGTTAGCACTTTGTTGACAAGTTTTGTTCCACCATATGGGTTTTCTATTAATATTTGAATTATTTTTGAAAGTTTTATTACTTTCTTTTTTCTTCTGATTGTTTATTTGTGACGATGTAGATTTTATAATTTTGAATATATCTGATGTTCTAGTTGATAAGGTGATTTTGTCATCGATGATTTTCTGGTATTCCTTCGGGTCGAAGTTATAATACACTTGTTGTAGTTTGGAACCAGATTTGTCAATTATTTGTTGTGTAGACTTGTCTAAAACTTTAAAATAATGAGTTTTGAAAATTATAGGCAGATGGTCACTGGTGCACGGGTGATAATAAGTGGACCATTCCGTCTCTATGTAATGGGTGTATTTTGTCAATGTTAGATCAGGAGCACTGTAAGAGTTTATACTTATGCGAGTGGGAGAACCATCATTCAAATATATAAAATTCGAATACGTCATTGCTTTCATTAATGCTTTACCAGCTTTGTCATTTCTATTTGAACCCCAAATTTTGGCATTAGCATTATAGTCGCCTATGATGTAGTCTAATTTGTGGTTTGGGTTTAGTAATGAATTCCAAAAACTTAATTCCGGTTGAATTTTTGGAGGGATGTATATGTTTAACATTTTAATATTATTTATTATTATTCCTATTGTTTGGATATGAGGATGATAGTTACTAAAGTCTAAAAAGAATGTTTGATAATTAAAGTTCTTTTTAATACAAACTGCTATTCCTCCATATGAGTCAAAGCGAAGTTGATTGACACAATTATAACCTTTTAGAATTAGCGGAATTTTTGAATTGCACCAGGTTTCCTGAAGGAAAATGATATCAGGTGAAAAAATATTTATAAGAATTTGAAGATAGTATCCCTTTCCGTAAACACTTTGAATATTCCATTGTAAAATAGTTAACCTATTATATTCTGCCTTATCCATTATTATGATTTTTTTTTATTCTAAACACGATTGAATATTAGTGAGGATGGTTTCTAATTGAGGGTTACTACTGTTTTCCATATTTGGGTCAAACAAGGGTAGCAAACACTTTTTAATAGCTTCCATAATTTTTTGTTTTTGCACTTTAAATTTCTCGTCTGCTTTTAACTCATGTTCAGGAAACTTTAAAGTCTTAGGTCTGTCATATTGGTTTTGTCGTAATGGGAGGATTGTGGATTTCTCCTTTAAATCGTGGAATGTGAAATCATTCGTATTTGTATTTAGTTTTTGAATGTTTTGGTTCGCCAGGCTTTTTCTTTTGATATTCAATTCTTCTTTAATTGGATGCAGAAATTGTCGATTCCTTTCTGGGTTTTTTTGAAAAGTTGGGTTTTTTGAAAAATTTGTAGAAAATGAGTTTGAACGTGGTAAGGTTTTCCGAAGAGGTGACTCTGGATAATTGTTGATTGAGAATATCTCTGAGTTTGATTTTATTGATTTGAAGTCTGATTGACTACGTCTTCTCTTCTCAGGCGGGATATCAAGAATTTCTTGTTGAGGTGTGACTAGAGGTGGCATATCTTCAAATGATACCACTGATGCATACGATTTGTTGGGCGAGTTAAATTCATATTTTCCTTGAAGAGGAAGTGAGTAGATTGAATTCTTACTAGGAGTTTGTGTGTTGTTAGGTAGCTGATGGTTTTTCTTTCCTAATAACTTATTGGCTTCGTTAAAGGAAAGTTTTTCCTTTGCCATCAGTTCCATGATTTTCCTCTGTCGAATTCTTTCTGGGCATTGAGGATAGTTCGCTGCATGTTCTTCTCCACAGTTAATACAATGTAACGGGTTTGTGCATGATTCTTGTGTGTGTGTACCTCCACATTTGACACAAAGAGTTTTTTTGAGCCTACAACTAGACTTTTTGTGCCCGAATTTATTGCAACCATCTACACATTGACGTATGGTAGGAATGTATGTATACACTGTTCTTTTCATATAATACAGTTTTACATCTAGTGGGAGATGTTGAGCATCAAAAGTTAGAATTACCGTAGATGTTGGTTGTAAATCGCCTTTGTCATTTTTCCTATATATTCTGCGAGCCGAAGTAACTGTGACATCACATTGTATATCGGTTAACAAATCGCTGATTTCTATTTCAGGGTCAACCCCTTTTATGACTCCGGTTGAATATATTACATGATATGGTATAAATGCTTCCCATTTTTGTTGGGTTAGTATTTCATGTTCTAAGAAGTTGTTAGCTTCTTCCCCTGAGCGAAATTGTATCTTTATCAAGTTCTTACCTATGCTGTCTATATTCTCAATTCCTGGAATTTCAGCAAAAAATAGTTTTCTGCTAATACTCATAACGTGCTTACGACCAATGTCTTCTTTTTTAGATTTTAAGAATACATGATAAGGTGCAAGATGATGTGTCTTATATTTAACCTTTTCAATTTGATACGTATTGTTATTAATGTAGAAAGAACCTTTGTTAATAACTTTCTGTGATTGAGGATCTGTATTTGTATTAACCGAACATTCCCCTACGTTAATGTTGGTTAAGTTATGTTCCGATACCGGTACCCTATTGTCGGTATCCATAGTCTCGAGATTTTGGTTCTCAGCCATTTTGATTATTGACTGAATTCACTATTTTACAAAGAGAAGATTTAAGTTTTGATGTTGTTTGCATGCATCGTTTCTTTACGTAGTACACAATTGAAATGAACACTTTACTATAACACCAACACAATATGAATGAAAAAACACACTATTATTAACTAAAAAATAACACAAGAACGTTCTCACCAATTTAGCAGGAAAGTTCCAGAAACGGTGAATACTGTGGTTAGAATATGATAAAAGTTTATACTATAAGTTAGTATAACTTATTATTATACAGTTCCAGTTGTAATACTATTAACTGTTTTTACACTTGTTATCACTTCTTGCAATAAAATATTACATAACTAGACTTCACTTTAATGTAAGATCACTCCAATACACAACGTGTATCCACACACGTCGCCATCTTTTTTTTTCATGTATGTAGTTTAACTATACTTTCAAACAGTACACAGTGGATAAAACAATTTTGTAGCACTCACTTGTATTCTCTGCTAAACTTGGTTTACTAAACTTCTTACCAGTTTTTAGCTATTCCCGGTATGAAGGCACCATTATACAACGTAATCGTTGAGCCCTAGTTCGAATAAGTGAGTTGCACACGTATTAAATTAGCACAAAAACTTCAAATGTTGCTTTGTTCGAATGCATTTATTGTATAGTTAAATCTAGGCTGCTTACAGCCATCTTACTACCATATGTTATATCGTTGCTATCGTTACAGAATCAACATTCTAAGATACAAAACATTTATATAATAATAACTTCTTAAAAATATATATAACTTCTTCTTCTAACTTATATAAAATAATTAAATAGTTGGCTAGTTTATAACACCTTTGATTAAAATATCTAAATGGTGCAGGTAAAGAATAATACATGCATGCCGAATAATACATGCTGTCGTTCTACGTGACGTCATGTCGTTACCTACCGTCCCCCCACCTTTTCAGATCCACTTTTACCCCTTCTTATACGTATTCATCAGAATTTTCAATTGTTTCTTTCAATTAAGGAAAATACTTGTTCATATAGATACTGTTTGATAAACGAAGACGATCATTGGAATTTTTGGATCATTAACGCATATATTGAAGAAACTGACAGATATACACACAAATTTCACTATTCATGTTTTCTGAGTTTACAAAATTTTGTGATTAGTATAGTGTGCAAAGTTCAAGAGTAAAATGGGAATTTCTGCCTCTCGATATGGGATTTTATAACGTTTCAGGTTTGCATCACTTGCATCAGTTCGTTCGTGGGAGTTATTTAAGACCCTGACATATTAAAAATAATACAAAATTTACAATTTTTCTTTTGCTTGTTCTTCATAAGTGAAAGGAGATAATGAAATGCAACTTACCACAATCATAGGTAATATTGTTCTACAACGAAAAATATGAACTTGAAGAATTTTCAGTGTTGTCATTCATAGAAATTACAGTGTTGCCAGAATAACATTTCTCCCAAAATCTAAGTTGAGGCAGCGACTATAGGAATTGTATTTAGGAATTGTATTTACTGTATTTAGTTTGTAATAAACAAAATAGTTTTTAACATACAGTTATTAAAAATTAAGTAATAATGTTATTTAAAAAAATAGTTCACAGAATACCAAAACAACATGATACGTAAACAAAGGCAGTTGAGTTCGTTCCTCTAGTCGCTGCCTTAACTTAGATTTTGGGGAAAATATTATTCTGGCAGCATTGTAATTGCTATGGATGGCAACATTGAAAATCCTTCAGGTACATATTTTCTATTGTAGAATAATATTATTTATGATTGTAGTAAGTTGTATTTCATTATCTCCTTTCACTTATGAAAAACAAGCAAATAAAAAACAGTAAATTTTGTATTATTTTTAGTATGTCAGGCTCTTAAATGAGTCGCTGTGCAATAAACTCGCACCTTGCATGCCAATACTCGTCCTCACGGCTGTTTTTGCCAAGGTCGCAGTACTAAAATAAGATTGTAGGGTAGGTGCAGCATCATCGTGAATCTCTAGTCTTTTAATTGAGTCTTGGTAACACCTGCCGTGTGGACTGGAGCATTGTCATGTAATACAACTAGCTCAAAGCAGTGTTCGTAGGTTTTCTTAAGAAAAATTCCCACGACTGACACAAAGTTTTCCCTTTTCTTATCAAAACTTTCCCTAATTTGTTGAGAGTCCAATTGCTATGACAGAAGTTATGTAAGAAGGTTTATTTAGCTACAGTATGCTGCAAAACAAACAGTACTGAAATTCGCGTACGGGTGGCGCTCAGATGCAATGTGGTATGAGCTGTTAGTGCCACATGTGTACATGTGTGCTCAGTTGTGAGTGGACTAGCGTAATGTGCAGTTGGTGCGAAGATAATGTTGCTCACAACAGAGGAGAAGGAACTTACTGTCAAGCAATGTTTCCGCTCATACGGTGTGGGGCAGCGTCTCACTGCAGAAGATTAGCGTGGACGTCTACTGTATTGCTCTGGAGTGTTAGCTATGTATATGAAGATGAAGATTTCATCAGTAACATATGATTCAGTGATGAAAAGCCACATGTACTTTGATCGCCACATCAATCGATAGTTGGGTGGCGCGGTGGCTCAGTGGTGCAGTTCAGCGCTCGCAACGAGGCGAGTAACATCGTCTCTGCCGTCGCTCTAGTTTCGAGTGTTTGTTTACATCGCTATTTTTTTTTGTGAGAACTTGAAGTTTCAGTGTGACTTATTTTCAGTTTAACCGTTCTAACTTTATAAGCATTTTCAGTGCATATTTATTTTGTTCATAGTTTGGTGACGTTTATCGTCGAATTACTGCCATGAGTTGCATACGAGCTAATACATTGCGTATCAACTTTGTTACAGTGAGTCAAAAGCCCACGTCTATTGCTGTTCATGAATGGATACGTAAGGTATTTAAGTTAACCATTGATCAGGTGTTGTCCATTGAAATGGACTTTCTACGTAAGAACTTATATCTGAAATTAATTAACAAAGTGTTATGTGAACAAATCCTAGCTAGTACTAATGGAGTAGTGACCTACTCAGATAATAATGGGGAACATGTGTTGCCTATTGATTTGGCGGATAATTCTGTGGTGATAGTCAAGGTGTCCTTATGCCCCATGGAACTTAGTGGCATGCAATTAACGCGTGTGCTCTCCCAATATGGCGATGTTACTAGTATTGTCGACGAACAATATTCAAAGGAACATGTTTATGCTACCCTAACGGGTCGTAAGCTTGTTAAAATGACTATTAAACGAAACATTCCTTCGTTTATCACGGTCTGTGGTTTACGTTTGTTTACCAGCTTTCCTGGTCAAATTCAAACTTGCGCCATCTGCAACTCCCCCGACCATTTTGTTCAGGGATGTCCTAAGAAGAGGAATTCACGTCTTACTGTGCCATCTTCATCAACCAGTTCCGTTTCTCCCATTGTGCGAGTACCTCATAATTTACCAGTGGATCCATCAGCTCCTGATACAGGTAGTTACAGTGTTTTTCCCGTGCTTCGTAAGAATGTTCTGGAATCACCTTCTTCAAATCCACCGAACGAATCAGACAACCAGCCTGCAGATCCCCCCATTCACTCCGAATCGGCTCCTGCAGAACCTGTACCATCTAATACCATGGAAGTAGAAGAAACTCAGGATACTAAAATTATTCCAGCACCCATAACACCCAGCACCGCACCAGCTGTTTCAACAGTCGTCACATCAGTTTCTACGGTAAGTGATACTGGTTTAGTCGAAGAGACTTGTTCCGTCTCTCAGACTGTACCTTTAGCTGTTCCACCAGAATTCACTCTCAACTTAACATCACGCTCTCGCGGTAGTGACTCCACAAGTGACTCAGATACAGAAATTACTCATAGTGATAAACGCAAACTCAGTAAAGAAAAAGTACTCAGTAGTGTATGTAGTAAGGACTTGCGTCCTATACACGATCTTTCTGTCATTCATGCACGCCAAACGCGAGCTTCCACAAAAAAGTTGAAATCAGTGGTTAATTCCGAAAAAGGGTGTACCTAAAATTGTAGTGGCATCATAATACTGCATTGTGGTACTTTTCTTTATTCTTTCTGCAGTGATATTACCTACTATTTATCATGTGTTGTAACGCTCGCTTATATTTCTTGTCTCTCCTCGTTTTTATGTTTACGTTCCGTTTAGCGACTGTTAATCTCAATAAGTTCACTTCTTTAGTTAAGCACCATGCCCTAAGTGACTTTCTACACCAAGAAGAAATCGATGTTTTGTTCGCTCAGGAAGTCGCAGTCCCGGAATTCCATTACCTACCGAATCATTCTCATGTTACCAGTGTTAGTGAAACAGCTTCAGGAACCGCCATTATTTACCGCAGTGATCTCAATTTTTTGGCACCTTTACAACATTTCAGTGAGCGTATTACCACCGGAGATTTACAAAATATTCGTTTGTGCAGTGTCTATGCTAAATCTGGTTCTTCGTATAAAAGAGAACGAAATAATTTCTTTGCTACTGAACTCCCCCCGGCTTTGTATAATGGTCAGTCCCCATGCATTCTTGCCGGGGATTATAACTGCACACTTTCTCCCCTCGATGCTTATCCTCATTTCAGTGATTCGTCTGCACTCCGTCAACTAATAACAACTTATGACTTAGTGGATGTGTGGCGCCATTTTCATCCTAATGAACCAGGACATACATTCTTCACGTCTGGATCGTCTTCCTCTCGATTGGACAGATTCTATATCAGTAAATCTCTTCTTCATGGGGTTCGAGATGTACAAATTACACCCATCTGCTTTAGTGACCACCTGGCAGTTATAATGACCATTGATCTACCCGTCTCAAAATTTTTAAAACGAAGCGGCTTGTGGTATTTTAATACCTCCATCCTACAGGAACCTGACTACATCCATCTTATTCACCAAGAATGGGCAGATCTTTTACACCGTCATCAATATTACAAAGGATCCCTTATGCATTTCTGGGAACAGAGAGTCAAACCGAAGTTTCGAGTGATTACTCAACAATATTGTCGGAATCGGAATGCTTCATATTGTACTCAGTATCAATATTACACCACTCTCTTAAGAGACTACATGAAAGAACAACTTCAAGGTAGCAATTTTCGACCTCAAATTCAAGAAATTAAAGCCCACCTATTAGCCATGCACAAACGCCGCATCCAAGGTTTCACAACTCGCAGTAAAATACATCAATATGACGACTTAGAAACTCCCGGAATTGTACAAATCAACAAAGAACTCATGCGTGGAAAGCAGAAATTTATATCTCAGCTTAAAGATGCCACCGGTCACGTGTATGTAGGTGAGCAAGTAATACATTGTGTCACAAATCATTATAAACAGCTGTATGCTAAGCCTACTTCCTTCTGTGACAGTCCCGAACTTCTCAACTATCTTCCTACAGTCTTACAGAAACAGGATCAAGAATATCTATCTAGTCCATTTACAGTAGAAGAGGTTAAATCAGCCATTGCTTCCGGCCGTCGAGGAAAATCTACGGGGATTGATTCCCTACCTCTAGAATTCTATATAACCTTTATAGATATTTTAGCACCCTTTCTTACGAACCTTTTCAATGAATATAGGCAGACTCTAGTTCTAGGTGAATCTCTTCGCACAGGTGTTACAGTTTTAGTACCTAAACATTCTCGCACTTCCAGTGTTAATGATTTAAGACCTATTTCCCTTCTGTGTACGGATTTAAAAATTTTAACACGCTGTCTTACTGCACGAATAAAAGTGTTTAGTGACAAACTGCTAAATGCACATCAATATGGAATAGGCCAACAGAACCCGATCTATAAGGCTTTATCAAATCTTAGAGATTTCATTTCCTACCACGAATCAACTGCTCCTTCACCCGTTGCTGTTTTAGCCACGGATTATTCTCAAGCTTTTGATAGGATTAACCATGACTACTTATTCAAAGTCCTTGAGAAATATGGTTTTGGGTCCTCCTTTATTTCTCTTGTACGAGGAATTTATACGCATAGATTGTCAAAAATTAAAGTTAATGGTGGCTTAAGTAACCCAATAAACATTAATAATGGTATTTTGCAAGGTGACCCAATGTCAAGTTTATTATTCAGTTTGTCCCTTGCACCACTTATATACGCGACTGAACGTTTACTCCCTGGCGTGTCTGTCTACAATACCAAACTAACTGTACAAAGTTATATAGATGATTCCCACTATTGTTTACAAAATCCGGCCGACATGAATTGCCTACAACGGTTATTAACCTTATATCAACAGGCTTCTGGAGCGCAACTCAATCACAGAAAAACAAAAATATTATGTATTCATCCAGAATACAATGCTTCATATAGCAACTACTATGATACGGTTCAAAGTGTCAAAATACTTGGTGTATGGTGGTACAATAATATCAATCAAACAGTAGAACAGTCATATACTCTTACAGCAAATAAAATCCGAAGTCTTCTTATAACTCATAGACAGCGAAACATGAACATTTTTAGTAGAAACTTATTTCTCAAAACGTCTGTTTTTAGTATTTTCAGCCACATTGCACAGATTTTACCAATGCCAGTTAAAATATCTAACCAGTTAACCAGTCACGCTTTGTTTTTATTATGGCATTCCAAAATCTTACGCGTGGCTAAGAATCAACTCTACCTCCCCTCACGTGAAGGAGGCATAGGCTTTTTGCACATAGAAGCACAGGCACGTGCCCTTCTTATGCACAGAAGTTGTAAGCTGGTCTGTGAACACGAGACTTCGATTACGGCTGCTGTTATCAATGTCTGCTTCCACTGTTTAGACCTTCAGGCGCCAGTACACGTGTTTCCTTGGAGCTACAAATTTCCTCATTTACGTGATGTCATACTTGATATGATATACGCCTTGCTAGCAAAAGATCCAATTGAAACTGGTTCGGTCAAAAACCTTTACTGGCGCTATGTTCGCTTGTGGGTTACTAGTATACCGACTGTTGTCTTAAAGCACCCGCATAAAAATTGGAATGCTATATGGAAAAACATCAACGCTTCCTTTCTCACCCACCACCAACGTACAACCTGGTATTTCATAGTCAATAATGTATACGAAACATTGGAAAAACTTCACAATATAGGTATTGTCAATAGTAATATATGCCCATACTGCAACAATCTTGATACACTAGCACATAAGTTTCATGCCTGTTCCAACGTACCAATCATTTGGACGTATTTTTGTATTTTAATTAGCAAAATTTGTCGTCTTTCACCTCATAGCTTTACTGTAACAGAACTTATTTTGTGGCCTGCTTTTAATTATTTTCCGACATTTAAAAACAATGCTGTTATCTGGATAACTATACAGACAATTATGTTTCTTGTGCATACTAATCGGCCTTATCATATAGAATTATACAAGCAATATTTGCAATATCAGGCCAGCCTTCTCTCACCTGCACGAAAAAGGAAATTTTTTGCTAACTATTTAACTGTTCTTACAGAGTCTTTGTCCATGTATGTAATGTTATATTAAAAAAAAAAAAAAACCAGAAAGATGACAAATCTGTAATACACTTTTATCACATCAGCTCATGATAATGTAGGAATAACTCGTGGTAAATCTACTAATAATAATGTAACCTGCCTGCCCCGTGCAGACACCTATGTATATTTGCATTGTCTTTGTTCATTATGTCAGTTTTTTTCCTTTTCTTCTTCTTTTCGTTTTTTTTATTTTACCATATTTTTTTTACAAATGTATTAATTCACTTTTTTTTTAAATTTTTAATATGTTCATGTACTTTGTTTGTTCTTCTCAATAAAGAAGGTTTAAAAAAAAAGTAGGCAAGCGTATTGAGCCGCCCAGTCTTCGTGAAAAACTTGTGATGATCGAGAGTTCGAATCTCGGGCTCAGATGTTTTAAGTACTTTTTTAACATGAAAATATGATGAAATAATTAAAAGTGTAATACTTTTTACATATGTAAATTGCAAATGTAGTGAATTGATATAAAAATTGTTATTTACTGCCTAAAAAAAAAGTGGTAGAGCGTTCACCTTCTGTGTTTGGGGTCCCTGGTTCGATCCCAGCTCACGCCATGTGGACTTTGTGGTGGACAAACACCGTGCTCGTGGGTTTTCTCGGGGTTCTCCCATTTCCTCCCACTTTCTTCATTCCACTATTTAATTCATTTTTCATCATGATCGTCTCCTTTAGCCTAACCGGCATAACCGTGGGAGTGGGACGTAAAACTAAAGATTTCATTTCATTTCATTTTCAATCGACAGTTGATTATTGACCCTGTCTTGCATGATGTGTGCTGCTTTTACCGCACGAAAAATCTGTCGTTATAACAACAATGGATGCAGCAAGACGAAGCTATTGCCCTACCCTTCTGCTCACAAGAGTTTGGACATCACTTGATTTCCTGTGTGGAACGGATTTTCCATATCCTTCCCACTCCCCTCACCTCATAACTCCAGATGCCTACATACGGGGTATGCTGAAGGAAGCAATTTTCCGAACAGATAACTTCCTACCACTATACCGGAGATAAGAGAAAAAATTTGGTCATTTGCTTTGTCATTCCACCAAACCGTGTTCACTAACATGTTCATCGATCTACAGGACCGCTTTCAAGAATATGTGCGACATAATGTTCAACGTTTTGAACACATGATGTACAGGAATGATTCCTTGTAAATTTACAATATGTGTTAAGTAACATTTAGTTGACATCCATTTGCCAACCTTTCTTATGTTTCATAATGTTGTACAAAAAAATAAATAAATAAATAAATAAATGACAATTGATGTGATTTCAGTACTGTTTGTTTTGCAGCATACTGTATATTAAAGGAAGTGCCAACCACATTTGCATTATTTATTTCCTTTTTGATTCTACTTCCTTACATTTTCTTTAACTTTTTTAAACAAAAAATACACACAAATAGCCCAGCCAACAATTGGTGCAAATGTTATATTATGATGAATCATGATACTTTAAACAGACACACACAAACACACGAAACATATACAAACTGTTGCTATTGTTTCGGTTTATTTCTTGAAGAAAAAAGAAAAAATAGTCATTTATATTGGTAAATCATTCAGAGCGAGAATCTCCCTGGATTTTTCGAAAAATCCCCTTTTTCCCTCTTTATTAAATTTACCTATGAAATTTCCCTAGATTAGGGAAATTTCCCTCAAACTACGAACACTGGCTCAAAGTTCAGCAGTCAATGATGCCAACCTTAAACCTTATAAAATTCCATCTTGAAAGTTGGAAATTTCCATTTTGGTATTAAATTTCCCACGCGCTATACTAATTATAAAACTTTCAAAATTTGTAAAATATGAAAATTGAAACTGCTGTATATCACTTATTTTTCTTCAATAGCCGAGTAAATTATTCGTAAATTCCGATCTTCTAAATCCCTAATAAGTATTTTCCTTAACTAAAAAAGACTATTGAAATTATCGATAAAAACAAGCACATTTTGTTGTCAGAATTTACTATTCCCATTACGATCTTATGGTGAACATAATGAAACTAGACAAACTTAATTCTCTAGTTATTTCGTGTGGGATGTTTTAGAAATTAACTGTTTCTCGTTTGGTTATTTACTTTTTCCCGTTCAATATTTTTTTTTTCAACTCCAGAGTACAATTTACGTTCCTTGTTATATGTTTTGAGATTCGCCATTTCCTGCAAAAAATCACTTTCACATTAACATGCACTTTTTACATAATAAAATTTGACAATTTGCCCTGATTTTACGTTTATTGAAGCGTTATTAGCCTACTTTTCACTCATAGAGAATTTTCTTTGCATCGATTAAATAAATATATGAAAAAATCCTATATACGAAAATTCTCTTTATCACTACTCAAAAAATCAATGTAAAAAAATCCCACAAAATGGGATTTTTCCCACAGGTTGGCATCATTGGCAGCGGCTAACTCAAATGATACCTCCAACAAATTGATGCAGCAAGAAAATCGAAACTAATACATTATTTCTTCCATAGATGGCACCATATGCCACGAACGATTTATCAACAATGGCACGATCTTTCAGTGTTGGGCCGAACACTTTTTGAAGTACTCTCTTACATCAATCGCGATTTTTTTGTTTCCTTTGTTTACCTCACAACATACAATTCGATCTTATATTAGTAAAGTGATTTCTTCTCAAATCATTTTCGACCAATTCCTCTTTATAAAGTTCCAAACTATGCTCCAGTTATTTTCGTCCCTCTATCGACAAATATTAAACCGAATATGGTAATAGACAGTGAACCAGCTTCTTCGAATCAATTTATGGTGTCCCGAAAATAGGTTACATCTTCTCCTTTTAACCATCTATTCAAACCGATAGTGCTACCAATCAACCATTTCCGGTTTCGACGTTGATTACTATAGACCAAAAAGAAACTAAAAGATAGCAAATAGCGTCCAAACAATAGATTTCATTCCACCCTTATCTCTGCACTAAAACTGGAAGTAATTGAAAAATACTACTACTTTCGGTTTTGATATTCACTTTCTATAGTGCAAACTATAAGATACAGCAACCCAAGAATGAGTTTTATCTCGACCCTTATTCCTCTATTGAAACCGATAATGCTCAAAAAAATTATGATTTCTGGTTTCGATGTTGATCACCATGCTAAAAATTTACGATTTCTGGTTTTAATGTTCATCGTCATCCTAAAATATTTACGATTTCTGGTTTCAATGCTGATCACCATGCTAAAAATTTACGATTTCTGGTTTCAATGTTCATCGCCATCCTAAAATATTTACGATTTCTGGTTTCAATGCTAATCATCATGCAAAAATTTACGATTTCTGGCTTCAATGTTCATCGCCATCCTAAAATATTTACGATTTCTGGTTTCAGTGTTCATCGCCATCCTAAAATATTTACGATTTCTGGTTTCAATGCTGATCATCATGCAAAAATTTACGATTTCTGGTTTCAATGTTCATCGCCATCCTAAAATATTTACGATTTCTGGTTTCAATGTTCATCGCCATCCTAAAATATTCACGATTTCTGGTTTCAATGTTGATCATCATGCAAAAATTTACGATTTTTGGTTTCAATGTTCATCGCCATCCTAAAATATTTACGATTTCTGGTTTCAATGTTCATCGCCATCCTAAAATATTTACGATTTCTGGTTTCAATGCTGATCATCATGCAAAAATTTACGATTTCTGGTTTCAATGTTCATCGCCATCCTAAAATATTTACGATTTCTGGTTTCAATGTTCATCGCCATCCTAAAATATTTACGATTTCTGGTTTCAATGTTCATCGCCATCCTAAAATATTTACGATTTCTGGTTTCAATGTTCATCGCCATCCTAAATTATTTACGATTTCTGGTTTCAATGTTCATCGCCATCCTAAAATATTTACGATTTCTGGTTTCAGTGCTGATCATCATGCAAAAATTTACGATTTCTGGTTTCAATGTTGATCGCCATCCTAAGAAAATACCTAGGTACTATTTCTGGTTTCAATGCTGATCGCCATGTTAAAAAATTATGACTACTGGTTTCAATGCTGATCATGCTAAAAAAAATTACTATTTTTGGTTTCAATGCTGATCACCATGCTACAAATTTACGATTTCTGGTTTCAATGTGGATCGCCATGCTAAAAAATACAATTTTTGAGTTCGATGCTGATAGCATGCTAAAAATTTACTAGTTTAGTTTCCACGCTGATCGCCATGCAAAAAAATAAAAAAAAATACAATTTTTGGTTTCAATGCTTATCGCCATGCTAAAAATGTATGATTTATAATTTCAATGCTGAACGCCATAGTGAAAAAACCAGTACTAAATCCCGAGGAACGTATTTTTTTTTTAATGAATTCAGTACCGCAAGAATAAGATCCAAAACTTCATTTCAGCTCTTATTGTTGTACTGGAAACGAAAGTAGTAAAATTAGGAATTCAACTATTGGTTTCAATATTGATTCCTATAGTACAGATTAATTATAAGGAAATGTTTGTTGTGGATTGAGCTTTCAAACAATAGGTTCCATTTCTGACGTAATCCCTCTGTTTTTTCAACAAGAAGTTGTTCATTTCCTACTTCCGGTTTCAGTATTAGATTCGCATGATTTGGAATCGACTACTGTAGTTTAACAATGTGTAAAGAAACTAGGGATGGGAAAAACCGTTTTTTTATTAAAAAAAAAACGGAAACAGGTTTCTAGAAAAACCGAAATAAAAAAAACTGACATTTCGATTTTCTCCTAAAAAGGTTTTTTTTTACCGGAACAGGTTTCGGTTTTCTTCAAAACCCGGTTCGGGTTTTTCATCGGAACCGGATTCGGTTTTCCCTGAAACTGGTTTCGGTGAAAACTTTTGGAAAACACTATTTCTGTGGAAACGGAATCGGTTTCTGGAAAACAACGAATCACTATTCTGGTCAGAAATAGAACCAATTTTGGGAAAACCGAACCAGTTTCGGTGAAAACTGGTCTTTGGAAATTCTCAAAAACCGTCTTTGGTTTTCCTAAAAACCGAAAAACCGGTTTTTGTGCCCATCACTAAAAGAAACTAGCTTGTTCTTTTTCTTTTACTGATTTTATATGTATTATCTCTCCCAATTTCGATATAATATTTCCTGCTTATTTTATCGTTCCATCCAGCTAAAATTTCCCCATCTTTTTCTACGCCCACTTTTCGTAAGTTGGAAGATGTCGGACTGGAACTTTCCCTAATCCAACGAATATGTCTCCTTCATCTCTCTCCTTTTTCTCATTGATGATAATGTTCATAAGTAAACATTTTTTTAAAATTTATGTCATTGGTTTATTGAAAAATTAAAGTAGTCTATTTTGTCTCTTGGAAACAGCTCCAAGCTCTCGCCTTTGGCGCGAGCGGTCCCAGGTTTGATTCCCGGTGGAGGCACTCGGTCGAAAGTGTAAAAACGCTTTTTCAGGCCAGCCACCCTTAATAAAGTTTTCCTGGCTTTTTCCTCATTCACACCAGGCAAATGTCGAGGTGGTACCTAACTTATAGGTCCCAGGTCGCTTCCTTCCTTCCCTTTCCCCGGATTGTGTGCTCGCCGAGGGATGTCATCCCTCAAATGTGACAGACGGGCTAAATGGTCTTAGATACTGAAAGACCAGAAATCTAAAAACTTAAACCTAAACCTAAAACAGCTCCAAGTGTTATATTATGCACAGGCCCAAAACTAGGAGAGACTAGGCCTCCTAAATTTTTGTTGCTCCCAGTAATGTCAACCTGAAAAGATATAAAATCCCATGTCGTGAATCAAAAAGAGGGGGATTTTAGTATTGAATTTCCCCACGTTATATTAATTACAATATTGTAATAATAAGAGGAATAGATAAAAATGAAAATATTCAGTTTTCTACGCATAATGTTTGTGAATAATTATTTCCTTAATAGAAAACACGTATACTTTGTTGTCAGAATTGCAGTGTCTTCATCATGCGTTTGTACCATCACCTCATACTGACCCTAATGATGCTAGAAAAATATTGTTTCTTTACACATTTTGATCGAACATTTTGAAAATTGATTATCTCTCATTTGACATACATTTTACTTTCATTGATTCGTTCATCATTTTCTTTTCTTCTATCTTAAAATACCACAATACGATCTCCGTTCCTTGGCGGTTCATTTTTGAGTAACTTTGTTATCACCTACCCTACAAACCACTTCCTCAGTAACATGAACTTTTCTGACTTTAAAATATTTTATTAAAATTTGGCAAATAACACTAATTCAACGCCTATTGACCCCTCATTATATCTATTTTTCACCCCTAGAGAAATTTGTTCACATGGACTTTATATGTATGAAAAATTCCATATATGTTGGCAGTTTCCATAAAAATTCCCATTGAGCTCCTCTATGGCTAAGCGGTTAGCGTACGCGCCTTTGGCGTGGGAGTCCCGGATTCGATTCCCGGCGGAAGCTCATGTGGTTAGGATTCCACGTTAATCAGTAGGTCCACGTCTCATATAGCCTCGCTGCTGAAAAGGGACGTTAAACTCAAAATCAACTCAACTCAAAATTCTCATTATCTCTTTCCGAAAAATCGTCCAAAAAAATCCCACGAAATAGGATTTTTCCTATTTGTTGGCATTATTGGTTGCTCCCCAGAATGTGTCATTATGTACCGTACAAAAATAAATGTAGGTATATCTAAAATATGGTTTATTATATATTCATTTTAATCCCTTTAAGGAAATATGAGATGAACTATAAATAACAACGAACGAATGACAAGGACATGGAAACACATTATTTTCAACCATTTCTTGTACAAATTTCTTGGTAATTCGCTAATGACATCGGAAATAAAATGTAGCGAATAGAATTACAGTAATTGTATTAAGCAGAATAGCGTGAAACATATATGGCTTTAGAAAAGGCCGAAGTCAGAAAGAATGCAAAATAAGTTTCAAAACCTGTGAATTCTGACTAAAGTTGGGATTTTCTTTGTATGCTGAATAGACATCTAGTAGCATGAGATAATGAAATTGTTAACTCAATGTAAAGGAACAGCGAAGATATTGTTTCAAAACACCTTCGTTTGTTTGTTTGTTTGATTGATTTTCAATTGCTAAAGGCTATGGAAACGGGCATAATTGAATTTCTTATTTCTGCGAACACCAGACCCAAATTTGCAAAAGTTTGGAAGTAATTTGTTACTTTACCTTCTCTTGCCTTTTATAAAACTAATTTCAGTTGAGTTTCTATATATCCTTCGTACGTTCGATCCCATTCTTTTATATACTAATTTATTTCCTGTATTTTTAGTTTCAAGTGTCCGTAGGAGACAAGAAAGTATGGAATTCGTGAAAATAATCGAGTTCAAGATATCAACAAATTTATACGTTTCATGGCCCCTATACCGAAAAATGATTTTTGGATGTCTGTCAGGCTGTTTATTCGTGTTTTCGTTCTTCCCTACTACGTATTACATTCACCTGGAGGCTACGCCGTTCTACGTATTCAGACCGAATTTTAAACTTCAGGATTTCCTAAGTTTCTCTAGAATTTCTGAGAGAGTTTCTAGAGTTTTCCTCCTATCCCTAAAAACAGGAGTAGTTTACTGCAAGCTGAAAACCAAAATTTGCTATTTTCTCTACAACAGCTCTAACAATTTTATCTATATTATAAAAATGAAGGTGACTATGTTTGTGACTGAAAAACTCTTGAAACACACAACCGATCTCGATCAAATTTTCAACATAGATAAGATTTGATCCTGAGATGGTTTTCATCAATTCACTTTGACGGTGCAGCTTAGGGGAGGAGGAGAGAGATATATATTTAAAAGTGATCGAAAATGACCGATATTAGTTTTGAATACATAGTTTTCGTGGTCGCCGGGATGAACAGTGAACCTTCCGAAGCCGTTTAATTTCAAATTTAGACCTTTATGTCCAAAATGATACGTACTATTCCCGAACAAAAAACGAATATTCTGTTAGAATTTCAGAAATCAATATATCATTAACAAACCATAATACGTTATAAATCATTTTCTAAAAAATATTCAAAAGGGATGTTTCTTTCTGGACGATTCTCTAAAACGGCTAAGGGGAGTTTGTTGATATTTTATAAACAAATATTTCAATAAAAGACATACGGTGCAAGCTATTTCTCCTTTTTTTAAAAATCTATAACTGTTATTTTATTTCTGGAATGTTTTTTCGGATAACTTTTTCACAAATAGCTGAGGCAATTTTGTTCGTATTTCATAAAGAAATATTTCATTAATTATCCTGTAATGTGAAGTAAGTCACTTCATCTGAAAAATTCCAAAAGGGTTAGTTTAATCTTGGGTGTGTGGCAGTGGCGTATTTACGATTTTGTTTCGGGGGGGCTTTGCTAACTTTCGGCGGGGATTTGCCTGAAAATGTGAAAATTCTTCAAGATATTTCATATAGTAAGTAAGATTTCGGAGGGAGGGAGACTTAAGCCCGGAAGCCCTCCTTAAATACGCCACTGGTGTGTGGATATTTCGAATGATTTTCTCTAAAACTTCTCTGACGATTTTGTTCATATATTTCATAAATAAGTATGTATTTCGTTAGCAAATATTTGTTCTGGAATAAACAAAATATTAATGAAAACTCAAGGGATGAGTTTTATCAAAAAACCGCTCAAGCCATTCTGTTCAAATTCCATAAATAAGTATTTCACTAACAGTTATCCTATAATGAGGTGCAAGCAGTTTCTTCTGAAGGTATCCAAAACAGATAGTTTGTTGTGGGGAATAAAATTTGTCACATGAACTCCCGCCGGGAAGTGGACTCGGGTATCTCACGTCAAAGGTATCCATGTCTCCCTAGACACCTTTGTTGTGGAAGACTCGACCTCGATTCCCGGCGGGAACTTACGTGGTTCGGATCCCACGTTAAGCTGTAGCCTCACGCCTTATATAGCCTCGCTGCTGAAAGGGACACTAAACTCAAAAATCTAAATCTAAATCTTGTCTTCAGACGGTTTCCTCAAAAAATCCTCAGCCGATTTTGAACACATTTTATAAACAAATCTATAACGTGGTATAAGGCGTTTGTTCCGAAAATATTCACAAAGGTTGTTTATTCTTCAGATGCGTTTTCCAGACATTTTTCTAAAAAACAACTTAGTAATGCAATTTCCTCATAATTATAAATAAACATAACAGCAAACTTACAATGTGGCACATGTCTCTTTTAGCTGAGTTTAACGTCTCGTTCAGAAGCGAGATTATATGAGACGTGGACCTACACCTTAACGTGGAATCCGAACCACATGAGCTGCCGGCGTGAATCGAACCCGGGTCTCCCACGCCAAAGGCGCGTCGCGTCGTTAACCGGTTAGCCATGGAGGAGCTTACACATGTCATTTCAAGTGAAAAATCAACAAGAAGCAGTTTAACCTTGGTGGACAAGTATTCTTCTAAATTTTCTGAAAACGCCTATTATAATTTTAGTAATATTTTATAAATAAACGTTTTAGTAATAGCTGCAATATAACTTGATTGAATATAATAAATGTAAAGGAGAAACTTTAGTACGGTGTTCCGTATCTTCTATTTCATTTCTCTTTAAATATGTGTCTAAATAGATGTCTCAGATATCATTAATTAAATAGAAAATCTAATCTAATCTAATCTATCTATCTCCATTTTAAGTCACAAAATTAGTAAGAGTAGTATTAAGAGCTCCCAGTATATACCTTGTTCAGGTTAAGGTTTAATAGTTTATTGGTGTTTTGGGTAAAAGAAATTGTGACAAGAAAAGCTTAAAAGGTTGATAAAGAAAATTAATAGTTCCATTGCTCTAATGGAATTGTAAAAGTAACCAAGAAAGTTCTGTTGCTTTTCGTGGAGGTCTGCGTTCCATTGGCGCTCAGACTGTGAGATGAATGTGAATGGAGATAAGGTGAAGCTCAGTTATTAGTGTGGGTATATCCAACATACTACCTGGCTGTGGCAGTTCAGTTACAACGTGAACTTGCGTAAGGACATAGTGCACACGGGACCTCCACGGGGCGTGTATGCTGTAACAGTTAAAATTGGGATCTAACGCCGCTGCAGCAGGACGGAAGATAATGCCAGCCCTTTGGTGAGAGTGTCGTGACAACGCGGATTTTGCATCGGTGATTTAACAAGTTTAGAGGACGGTGACGAAACACTCGAAGACGTACCACATGCCAGAAGACCAACACATGTATTCTTGTACAACATAAAGATCTTCAGGCAGTAATTGAGGCAAACAGTGGCCAAACATGTGAAGAACTATTACTACAATTCAATGTGAGTGAAAAAAAAATATTCTACAGCACCTCCATCAAGTTGGGAAGCACTACAAGTTGGGTCGATGCGTCCCACATGATTTGGCTCCAAGCCAGAAGGCAAAGCACTTTTATTTTATTTATTTATTATTATTATTATTATTTCTGTCTCGTCTGACGAAGGAGCAATTTCAGTACAGAGTGTTGACAAGTGATGAGAAGTGAGTCCAGTACAAAACTCCAAGGCCCCGTCATCATTGGTTAGCATCCCATGAACAGGTTCCAAAACAGCCGAAACCAGCACTGCACCAGAAGAAGGTCCTCGTGTGTGTTTGGTGGACTGCTTGCGGCAACGTGCAGCGGGAACTGCTACCAGCTGGTCAGAGCATCAATGCAACTATGTACTATCAGCAGTTGAACCGTGTTCAAGAAAAATTCAAAACTCTGGAGACAGCACTTCTGAATCACAAAGGGGCTCTCCTGTTACAGGACAACGCTAAACCCCATGTGACTAGGATGACCCGGGACACCATTCTACACCTTGGATGCGAAACACTATTGCATTTGCCATAGTCCCCGGACATTGCATCGTCCGATTATCAAGTGTTCCGTTCCTTGGACAATTACGTTAAAGGACGTCAGATCAAATTCCTAGTAGAGGTGCAAAATGCACTTGATATCTTCTTCGTGTCACGGCCCACCAAGTTCTACCGCGATGGAATCCCTGGCATTCCAGAACATTGGCAGAAGATCGTCGATGCTGTAGGGGATTATTTTTGATCTTCCAGGTACGTCTTAGGTGACATATTGATGTTCGATGGTGGTGGGTGAAAAAGCGACAAAACTTTCTTGGTTACCTTTATATAACATATGTAGAATGCCGTAGAGGAAGTCTCTCAGGAACCTATGCATGACAGAATTGTTAGTTTTTGTACGGCTTGATAAACGTTTGTAAAATAATAATAATAATAATAATAATAATAATAATAATAATAATAATAATAATAATAATAATAATAATAATAATAATAATAATTATTATTATTATTATTATTATTATTATTATAGTATGTAGCTTGAGTGAAGGTATATAATTAAAATTATGGTTGCCACGCGTACGAAATCTCACTAATTATTGATGTGGAGCGGTTTAGAATGTGTAATGACTTATGCTCCTCAAAATGTACTTATGTTCCCCAAACTTTTGTGGCAGGTTGAGGACCTGGTTGCGCATATTGTGGGCGCTCCCTAAATGCTAGGATTTTTTCAAATGTGATTGTATTTACAGTGGTGCCCACCCCCCCTCATGTCCATGACGGACCTCCCTCAATTGTCTATCCGTAGGTGTTCTTCCATGAAAAAAAAAAATCTTTTCGATTAATTTTTACTCTCCCTCAAACATATTTATATAGATTTTTACCCCCCCTCCAAAATTTCAATGACGCAGTTTGCGTCATAGCCCCCCCTTGTGGGCACCCCTGGTATTTATCATGCGTCGTATTTAAGTTCAAGCTTTTTGCGCTACTGGAAATGCGTTTTGTATATACACAGTTAAACCTACAAAATGAACAGTTATCGTTATCGTTTCTTGGTCCAATTCCACGCAAAAGTTGGGTTTTGAAGTTTGTCAACAACACGTTTGCTGACAGTATCTACAGAGCACATGCACAAGTGACGTATATACTCTTGTCGCGAAAAACTCAAAGCTAATAGCACATCGACTATACTAATATAAACTTCGACTATTTAATAGCTAGTAATTCTGAACAATTTCTTGATTTTCAAATAGCGGGGCCAATTTCTGGATAACTTCTTTGGGAAGGCAGGCGAACATTCATTTATATATGTTTTGTTGTTTGATATCAAAGCAATAACACAAGCAAATATATCGAGATTCTGGGGTACAAAGCAAACTTTAGGAGGGCGAGCCCACTCACCTCCCCAGGATCGGCACCCATGTTTTCAACCACAATTTCAATACCTTACACGCTGTGAGAAATAATAATTTATTAAATTTATGAATATTAAAACTTAACTTTGCCGCCGAAGCAGGCCCGTATCCAGAGGGTGTCTAGGCTCCCCCTAAATTTTCGCTGCACCCCTAAAATTTTCACGGCAGGCTTGCAAATGAACTATAATACGGTTATGAACTATACTATGATTGGATCGCCCAACCTAAATTCAGCCGGGTCCCCCCTACATTTTTGGGCTGGCTACAGGCCTGCTCTGAAGCCCACATAGAGTTGGCTAACAGAACGTTCAGAACGCAAGGAATGACGTCCAATTACAAAAGTTGTGAGGAAAACAGATATGAACTTTGTGCGTTACGCTTAAATGTATGAAAAAGTTAACATTATTTTTTTATAATGTAGTCTAAGAGCTATTTACAATATCTAGACATGAGTCCTTTAAACTCTTAAAGGAGCTCCAGATATGAAATGTGCTCAAGATGAGCAAAAGTAGATTTGATTCCCCAGTGCACTGAACACTCCACATGTCTTGTTAGTTGGATGATGAGTGGTCAGTCATTTCTTATCGCTATTTTCTTCTGGAATTCCAGACCGCAAAGATCATTTTCGTAAAGCGAACCCGCAACATACACAATAAAAAAAAAAAAACGCGTGCTGTTTTGCTATGAACACACTGAAAATTATAAAATATGGGCATTCCCGTAGCTACGGTGAAAATACTGATGGGAGATAAAACTTGAAAACAAAAATTCATTTTTAGAGAGAGACTCGCATCCATGACATCTCACATTTATCATTTGATCAGCAAATTGATATAGCAATCTGACCTACTTTTGGAACAAACTGAGAATTTTGATCGTGATCAGGAGCGTCATTTCAGGTTTTGCTTGGGGAGAGGGGCAAAACCCCTCAATATAAGTAAAATTTCGCGTTTTTTACTCATTTACTACAACTACTATAAGATCTATATACATATCAAACTCAGAGGGGGCAAATGCCCCTCCCTACCCCCCCTAAATGACGCCCCTGATCGTGATTTTAGAAAACTTGCAAGAAATTTATATCCTCTCTACGGGAAAGCAAACCATTTGGGATATAGTATACAACAGGTCCTCATCATTTCCAGAGGACTCACGAAGTTCAGTCTTTTACGGATTATTCATTGAGGACCTAGGAACTTGAAAATGGGGTAACAAAGCGACTTTCATTTATTTATCGACTGAAACTTGTACATGACATACCACCATTTCTGTACGTGGTGCAAGAGTAAGAACTATCCTCGAGTACGGAACACGATGAGGAGCTGTTGTATACTATTACCACCATTTCGTTCAAAGTTGCTGATTAATGATTTTTTTCAATGCATTAAAAATTCAGTTTGTGACTCCAGTCTTTGATTTCTTCAGAGGAATGAATACACTCAATTCCAATTGTGTTGGTATACCAGATTTATTTTGTGAACTTTCATGAAGAAATTTCTTTTAACTTTTCTAGTTATGATACGAGAAACGTAGTTTTCAATTATCTTCTGAAAGACAAAAAGCAAATTGAGTAGATTTGTATTATGTTAACTTTTTAAACCTTATTTTATTTTAATTGTTGAAACAAATATATCTTTATTTCGGAGAATGAAAAAGGAAATTGTCAGATGGCAAGTTATCTAATTAATAACGTGATCTAGTATTCATCTGAAATACCAAATGTTCTGAACTAAAGAATTCCATTACAAAAATAGCACGATTAAATAAATTAATTGTCCATTGGAATGGATATTGGGTCTGAAAGTATTCTTTCATTTCAATTTAACGTCCCACGTTATGCCCTTTAAGCTAAGGGAGATAAGTCAGAAAAAATGAAATACAGTAACTTTTTCCCCATGAAAGTTCATGAATATTTATAAAAATTAATTAGCAATGTCAAACAGTTAGTTACCTTCTGAAATTGTTAGTTATCTTCTCAGTGATATCTGGTATGAACAAGGGCGCCGATCCTGGGGATCGAGGGGGCCCAGCCCCCAAAAGTCATGTGGGCCCCTATTATATTTATGAATATACAATATTTGGCATAATTTGAGTGCAATTTGTCTTAAAATCTTTATATATATATATATATATATATATATATATATATATATATATATATATATATATATATATATATATATATATATATATATATACCTTCTGAATCTGAATGCCCCCCCAATTTACAGAGAAATCGGCGCCCTTGGGTATGAAACCCGTAACCAGATCACTAAGACAGGGGAGGAGATTTTTTTTAGGAGGGGAAGCAACCTGAGTTCATCTTACATTCATTGTTCGTAGTACATAAATAAATATGAAATATGATTTTTCTTAACGAGTTACGTAGAAATAAAATAATTTGAAATGCCTTTAACAATAGTTCATAAAGTTTAATGTTATTTTAAAAGCTTCTGAAAATTGAAATTAATTATATAATGAATACTTAATTCAATCAAGCGAATATACGTACAGGGTGGCCACAAAGTCCCGTTACCCCTTGATAAATGCTAATGTAAGATTGCCCGTTACCCCTTGATAAATGCTAATGTAAGATTTCCTGTTACCCCTTGATAAATGCTAATGTAAGATTTCCCGTTACCCCTTTATACATGCTAATGTAAGGTTTTCCATTGTTTCAGATTGTTGAACGATGGCTGATGCTTTCAGTTACAGTATTGAAAAACGTGTTATTCCAAGTTGTTGGGTGCATGACAGAAACCACACAGGTCCGGATCTGCCCGCACCACTTGCCTAGCCACCACGAAGCCCAGACCTCACCACCTGTGATAATGCACTATGGGGGTTCATAAAGAACAGTTGCACAAAATCGTTACGATACCACCGCCGAACTGACAGAAGCTGTGAAACAAGCTTTCACTCAAGTTACACCGGCAATGATCCGCAAAATGTCGCACAGAACCTGGCGGCGTATTATCCTTTGACGGTCCATGAGAATGACGGTCGACAGACTGATCCTTTAGACACTTAATGTTTCCTATCTCAATAAAACTTCTCGAAAGCTTTGTTGTTCATGTCATTCAGTTCTTTCCGTGTAGTTATTTATGTACGTTTAGTGGTTTATATTACTTATTTTCAGGAGTAACGGGATTTTGTGGTCACCCTATATAATGAATACTTATATGCAGAAAGCAAAACCACCTGGAAATTTCATGAAAAGAGCAAAGCAAATCCCAGACCAGCCAGCCAAATTGGCACAATAAGTGAAATACTCTCCTTTAGCCTAGCCTGCATTTACGTTGGACGTAAAACTCAAAGATTCCAAATAAGTGAAATGCAGCTTAAAAAGAAAAAAAGAAAGAAAGAAAGAAAGTCTGGAAACAAGAAACCATTCCCCCGTTTCTCCATTCCTCCGCAAAGAATCGTTGTCAAACCAATAAAAGCAGAAAGTTCCACAAAACAGAGCAGTTAAGTTTTAGAGGAAGAGCTATCTTACTTTCTCTAAAAGAAAAAATAAGTTGTAATTTTTTAACTGCTGTTTATTTGTTTTTAAAAAATAGAAAAAGCATATTTATCTACATAAACAATGAGCTTCAGGACTAGTAGAAGTGGTAATACTGGGACCTGACCCCCTATGGTTGCCCTCAACCCAGGGGCAGAGTGGTATGGGTTTATTAGGCTCAAACCCTCCAAACAATTTGTATAAATTAATTAGTTCTTTTTTTTAGCAAAAAAGAAAAACTTCTGATGTCATTAATATAATTCCTTCAAGCTCCATCAGGTAAATTTTGGGGCGCGGTGGCTCTGTGGTAGAGCGTTCACCTCCGTTGCTTGGGGTCCCTGGTTCGATCCCAGCTCGCGCCGTGTGGACTTTGTGGTGGACAAACACCGTGCTCGTGGGTTTTCTCGGGGTTCTCCCGTTTCCTCCCACTTTCTTCATTCCACCGTTTCATTCATTTCTCATCATCACCTAACCGGCATAGGCGTCGGACGTAAAACTAAAGATTTCATTTCATTTTTCAGGTAAATTTTGCAAATTTTTGTAATGGGCCTATTCTGTTTGTGAAGCTTGCTTAACCAATTGTACTGCGCTTTCGACCTTTGCATTGTATATGCTTTTATGTGTTTTATATTTAGCAGCAAACAAGGAAAGGGACCACATAAAACCCAAGATCGCTTTACTCCTAGAATACTAAAAACGAACTTTTGTTCCTTCTCCATGCTCTGACCTGGCTTCCATGCATCAATAATAACAGAGGTTGATTACACTTCGTTCCCTGTTTTGCACACAAAATGTTACTTGAAAACCCATTTACGTCAGTAATACACTACATGCCTTTCTTTCTTTTTTTTAAGGATTCTTTTAAAGATCACATGCTGACGACACAGGAACACGTCCTAGACGCTGGAGAATTTCCCAAGACACAAACCATTCCGTCTTCTATTTTTCAATGGAAGCACGTATCATGATTGACCCTATTTTCTTCCTAAGTGTGTGTGTGTGTGTGTGTGTGTGTGTATGTGTGTGTGTGTGTTTCCAGCGCAAAACAAATTCCAACTTGCTCTCGTTGAATTTAACACCATTCCTCACTTTGTCGTCCTTTACATAATGTTGTCCCTGTAGACTCGACTTTAAAACAGCCAAACACATAAGGGCCCAGCGAGAGTGGACTGAATGAACGCTGGTGCTTATCACAAAACTTTTTGAAGATGATCTTTCGGAGTTGAAAAGAACTATTGCACTTGCTGTGTATTTCCCACGATAGCATGTTATTAGACAGCCTCAGTGAATGACAAGAAAACGTTTAAATAAAAAAAAAAAAAAAAAAAAAATTAGAAGAATACAGTAGAACGCAAATAATCCGATGTTCTGCATAATCTACCTGTCAGAAGGTTTTCACTATCCCGGATTTGAGTAAGCATCTGCTATGGACCTATTAATTTGGCACGAGAACTTTGCCGCCGTATGTCAGAGGTGCGTCTGTCACAGATATTCTAACTTCATCGGATTTTAGCGTAAATTGTTAAAACAGAAGTGGTTAGATTAAGTACCTGACATGGTCTTTATAGGTTGAAATACACCGAGAATAAGTGAAGGATAAGGGGAAAAAACAAGGAATGTCCATGTGTGTACTTTAACGGGTGCTTTGCCCTATCTGTTGATGACTCTTGGTACTATTTGACTGTATATGTCATGCATGCGTAGATGTAGAAATGTCCAAAGAAAGGGGCAAAAGATTTAAGTAACTCTATATTCATTCTGTACGCGGTTTTCATTATTAAAACGTCGTTTTCTCGAAAATACAATTTTGTGACATGCCTTCTTTTCTTCCCTTACCCTTCAAGTGTAAGAGCATTGTAAACAAGTGCAAGAGTATTAGAAACAAATGTAAGAGCATTGAAAACAAATGTAAGAGTATTGAAAACAAGTGTAAGAGTATTGAAAGCAACTGTAAGAGCATTGAAAACTTGACAGCATTTCTGCTTATGTAAATTTTGTCAGAATATTCATACGCTCACCAGTGGCGAAGCGTAATCCCACAAGTAGGGTATGCTCGAGAACTAATAACACAAAGAACATTTAATGTATCATAAAATGTTTAAAATTACAGTGAGAATTTTATTTTCCTTATTGAGTTAAACAAAAAGAAACTACCAAATCTATTTATTCTAAAGTACTTTCTTAGCTGTATTTCCAACACTGTTTAGAATTGAATTTATGTGAATATATACATAGTAGTTTTTTGTTGTTATTTACTTTAACAAGAAAGAATGAACATATAAGCAAAAGTAGACGGGAAGTATTATTATTATTATTATTATTATTATTATTATTATTATTATTATTATTATTATTATTATTATTATTATTATTATTATTATTCAACAAATATTTACATGGAGGGAAAACACGGAATGTGTATTAATGGAATATTCCCATTTAGCTCCACTACATTTAAGGGGATGGCTTCCGGGCTTAAGCACTTACCAACATTTTATCGCAACTCTTTATTGTTTTATGTATATTGCAGAATTTTAACTTTGCCAGGAGTAAAGTTACCAAAGTCCCTCCAGAAACAAGCAAAGTCCCCCAAAACAAAATCAAAAGTACCCCACTGATTCTATGAAATGGAAAACTCAAACTAAAATTACACATACAGGTATATATAATTATTTTATCTTGTACGGTAGCGTTTGGTGAATTTATACATATGTTTCATGTATCAGACTTACAATCCACAATCTATTATAGACCAGGTCCCATGAGGGGAAAAGCAGCTACTCTGAATAACTTCTGAGAGTATATATCTAAATTAAACAAATTATCACTAATACAAATACATAATTCTACACAGAAACTCTTTACCCTGTGTTAAGGAAATCATTTTATAACATATTAGCATTGAAAGGTGAATTCAACGCTAAAACTGAACTCCCAGAGGCGAGCCCTCGCACCTTCCTAACAATGCATGCAATCCCCAGCGATAATAGCTTCGCTCCCTAAACCTGTCTAGCGAGCTGCTGAGGCTCAGACGGAAGGGACTCCAAGTGTCTCAACCCTATTATTTTGTTACCGAAAAAAAACGAAATGTTGAAGTATTGACTTTATTTTATAAGAAACCAAAGATAAAGAAAATTTACGGTAGAAAACAGGGTAGGCCCGGCCTCAGAGCCTCATAGTACGCTTCGTCACTGACGCTCACAAACTATTTACACAAAAGATTACATACAATATAATGCGTTGCTCGTTACTTGGTATAAAATATAAAATATTCCGAGTAAAGCTTTGCTTATAGCTCAACACAAACATTAATACTTCTCAATGTAGTTTTTGTTGTTTGTTGTTTATTTTAACATGAAAGAATGAACATATAAGGAAAAGTAGACGGGAAGTATTATTATTATTATTATTATTATTATTATTATTATTATTATTATTATTATTATTATTATTATTATTATTATTATTATTATTATTATTATTATATCCTTCACCACAATTCGTACGCTACACATTACAGTATAGATGAATATACGATACTTAAAACTTTTAAGTAGCTTTGATACCTTTGTTAAATCATTGTTATTAGCAGATAAAAAGTTTGGTTGATCGCTGCGGAATAAGGCATTTATCAATATTGGTAACTTAACCCTATATTGCGCAATTTATTTATGTTTTCGAGAAAAAATATTTAGATGTTTTTCTTACTGCATTCGCGTATCTAAAACGAAATAATAACAAATTTTGACTCACATATTTAAAATATGACGTCACGAGGATTGTGTATTTGGATTAACATTGCGCAATTATGAACCTTATTTGTTTAATTTTTCATCGACATACAATACAAAATTTCTTCTAGACGTTACAAACTTTCTTAACACATATAGTATTGTGCAGATGTTCATAACGTTTTAATAAACAATACGTACTTTAAGGTATGCTGAAACACGGTACTTTTAATCTGAACTTACTAACATATCTTTCATGGTTACATTGAAGTCACACCTATTGCGTATAAATTACAGGAAACTTTTTTTTTGAGTGAAACACAATGCCGTAAGACATGTTATCAGGAACTTCGCGAATTCTACAGAAAGAACTCCAGTACAATCTTGTTCTTGGTATACGAATAATGGATATGAACCCCATTACGGTTCTAATAAATATTTCTAATTCTAACTTAGTTCCAAAGGTTTATTAGGGTCCTTCTGGTTAGAATAAAAATTGCTTTCATGAACGATTAACTCCAGAATATCAACACTAAAAACATTCGAAAATATTGAATTGGAGATTTTACTTCATTTGGAGAAGACAAATGCAATTTCTATTGTGGTGCCTGAAGAGGTGGATCATTACTTGTTATTCTATTCCATTGGGGCTGACGACTGGCAGTAGCTGTAGAATGACTGGAATTGGCATTTACTGTTTCATCTGTAAAAAATGCAAACGATTCAATCAATTTACTAATCTGAAAGTATCGATTTCAATGAAATCAAAGCAAAATACTCGAGTACATTAGTTTTGAACATATCTTCAGATCATTTTGAAGTGTCAGATTTAGGACGCCATTCTTCATTATCTGAATCTAGAACTCCTTCTAAATCATCATCGCTTACCTGAAGTTGCTCATTCTCATTGTCATCTGGCGGAATGTATGGCTGAGCGAGTCGTTTTTCCGAAAATATATTTTTGCTCGTCTGTAAAAGTTATATAAAGTTTTCACAATCTTCAAAAATCTTTATCGAGCAATAAATCAGAAAATAATACAAAAGAATAACTGAAAGGAAAGAGAGAGAAATAGAGAGAGGTTTAAAAAATCGAAATCAACAGAAGATGTCAGAAAGACGTTGTAACGTTTAGTAATTTTATTTTCGTGTTCAACTTATTTTCATTCATGAGTTGGCAACATTGAAAGCATACACTGCATGCAACAATGATTTCCATGAGCCGACAATGAATTTTAAGATCTAAGATAACAAAATTCAAAGAAAAGAAGGTAAGAAGCAAACATTTCAAACTTCCCATTAGGTCTATCGAAGAAATCTCTGATTCTTAGTAAAAGAGGTTCGTAGTTGTTCAATGTTAATCAGAATATACAAACACATTTCGGACGATAAAATACAAAATGAAATTAGTATGATAAGTTACAATCACTTAACATAAACAAGAGACACTTACCTTCTAGAAAAATATTTTTTCAAGGTAAAATTTCCGTTTTCGACTCCTGTTGCTTCAAAAATAAACAAAGCAATGCATCCACGCACGTTGTATCCCCCCTTGCAACAGAAACTGCTGGAAAATCTCTACTTCCGCAACAGACCTAATTATGAGTGTTCATAAACGATGGTACGGCATAAAGAAAACCACCTAAAACAGGAGTGGCACCATGTATGGTATGACATTCAAAATATCATGCTCAACATGGTTTGTTAATTTGGATTAACAAGGCGCAATATAGGGTTAATAGTTTGTATTTACTATGCCAGCTAAGGTTTACAACACAGGATATATCTTTAAAAAAAAGGGAGGTGCCGTAGCGCTCTTCGTTCAATCGCCTAGTTCTTTAACACCGAAGCGATATTACTTTCATACTGGGTCCAGGCCCGTATTTATATATTGTGCGCCTCTGTGCTCTAAATAATTTGCCACCACGGCACAAATTTCCCCCCCCCCCAACGAAAAAGACTTATAATATAGAGTTAAATTCACAGTTTTTGGGTTGCTGAAATGAATAGTGACAGTTTTAATCCAAATGAAAAATGAAATGAAATCTTTGAGTTTTACGTCCCACGGTTATGCCGGTTAGGCTAAAGGAGACGGTGATGATGAGTAATGAATGAAATGGTGGAATGAAGAAAGTGGGAGGAAACGGGAGAACCCCGAGAAAACCCACGCACACGGTGTTTGTCCACCACAGTTTTAATCCAATTCAACTTCCAGGTCATACTCCAGGGAAGAGGCAAGATTTTAAAAGTAATCGAAAACGACAGATATTAGTGTTGAATTCATAGTTTTCGAGGTCTCTGACAAGGGAACATCTTATATTGATAGTAGCATTGCCCAATCAAACAATGCGCAATCGATAGAGGAGTGAAGAAAAGTGAGAAATCCAAAGTTTTAAGGGCTGACACCCAGAAACACAGGAGATACAGAGGAAAGAAGAATCTAGAATCATGTGAAGATAGAAATGAAAAAGACACACTAAAACGGAAAGAAATTCAAAATGATTAAAGTAGTCAAAATGACCCTTACACAACAGTATAGTAAGCAAACATTGTACTCACAGGCATGTTCAATAGCATCTTATGTAGTGCTGTGTTGCCTACTGAGCACAAAATGAAGTTCTCAAGTGACCCTCTCCTCATAGGGACCAACATACTGCGGAACGCTTTATCAACAGCAACAATGCAGAACTGACTACCAATAATGTGTGAGCTGATAGAATATTACGTGCATAAGAAAAGTGAGCCTGCGAATCAATTATTAATCCAAGTACATGCATCATTTCAGTTTTGTATGTTGTATTTGATACTATTCTGATTTTCCACTTGGGCAAAACTGCTTCGACACTGTGCTTCGTCCCCTATTTCGTACCAGTGATTATATTCTTGTTTGTGATCTCATATTTTGATTTTAACTAGTTCGAATCGTGTACTGTATGTACCCTTCTGCATAGGTTTATATAGGAATTCATATAGGCCTATTTTCAAACGTTGACAACACTGTACATCATGACTTCACAGGCATGGTTCTAATCATAATTAGGTTTTCTACATGTTATAATTTGTGTTCCGTGCCATTTAACGAACTTCGTTTTGTGCTCAGTTGGCAACACTGCATTACATATGTTATTGAGCATGTCTGTGGGTACAATGTTTGCTTACTATACTGTTGTGTAAATACCATTGATTACTTTAATCATTTTGAAGTTCTTTCTCTGTCAGTGTATCTTGCATTGTTATCTTCACATGATTCTAGATCCTTCTTTCCTCTGTATCTCCTGTATTTCTGGATGTCGGCCTGTAAAACTTTGGATTTCTCACTTTTCTTCACTCCTCTATCGATTGCGCATTGTTTGATTCGGTAATGCTACTATCAATATAAGATGTTCCCTTGTGAGTTTAACGGTATCAGTTTTCATGATGTTCAAGTTCTTCCTCACCCCTTGGGGTGAGGGTGGGAGAGGGTCACTTTTTAAAAATAATCAAATAAGCTAGCTAATTAGTAATTACTGTAATAAAAAGCGAATTAAACACAAAAATATATTTTCTTGAGCTTGCGCGGAACTCTGCTGATCGCTAGTTTTAAATACTACTTTATTGTGAATTTTAAAAAAAAAAACCAAAATTCTGCCACTCTGTGCTCGAGCACAGAATAGCACTTACCTAAATACATGCCTGACTGAGTCTGTGTCAAACCGGTATTACTGGGCCCGCGACGGCCCTGACTGTGTATATATATTAAATAAATATATATATATATATATATATATATATATATATATATATATATATATATATATATATATATATATACGAGGGTCACTACGAAAGTTTTGAGATGTGAAATAACTTACACGCTTAAAATCAATTTAACACTTACATCTTATCAAAGTATTCACCATTACACTGTACACACTTTTGCATACTCGAAAACCACTTTTGGAAGCAGTGTTGCCAGTCTTTTTCTTCATGTGTTGAAAGTTCATTCTCGTAAGCCACTACAGCTTCTTCAGGGCTGCAAAATCTCTTCCTACGCGTGTGATCTTTGATCTTGGGGAACAGAAAAAAATCTCACGGGGTCAAGTCAGGGCTATACGTCGGATGAGTCATAAGTTTGACCTCCGTAGATTCTAAAAACTGAATTGTGATGTTGGCCGTGTGTGCGGACGCGTTGTCATGATGAAGCAGGATCCCGCGCAATCCAGTTCTTGGATGCCGTTCCCGTAGCTTCTGGAACACTTTTGTTAGGCAAACAGTGGTGTACCACTGAGCAGTAACAGGCCTTTGTTCTTCAAGTGGAACAGTTGCAACATGACCAGATTTGGAGAAGAAAGTTGAGACCATCTTCTTCCCCACACTTCACGGTCGCTTCACTTTCGTGGGTGGATTTTCGTCTGGAAAGATCCAAACTGTAGACTGGCGTTTATTTTCAGGGTCAAATTGATAGATCCAAGTCTCATCACCAGTAACAATGTCAGAGACGCGTCGAGAATTGCCTCCATCAAACCTTACAAGTATTTCTTCACACCATTACACACACATGCCCTTCTGCTGTTCAGTCAAAGTTTGAGGCACCCAACGAGATGAAACCTTCCTGAGCCGAAGATGATCATGAAGAATTTTTGTTACTGCTGGCTATCCAATGTTCATTGTAGATTCAATGTCCTTGAAAGTTGTTCGATGATCTTCTCGAATCATTTGTTCCACAGCGGCAATGTTTTCATCTGACACACCTGTTGCCGGACATCCAGCTCTCTCTTCATCTTTAAGCGATGTCCGGCCTCTTCTGAATTAACCAAACCACCGAAAAATTGTAGCACGGGAAGGAGCAAGGTCCCCAAATGGCCCCTGCAAACGGTCAAGACTTTGTGTCTCGTTGAAATCGTAAAGGAAATTGCCCGAAAATGTTTCCTTTCGAGCTCCATTCTAGACATCCGAATACTGCTCACATCAACAAACAAATGAAGGCGATACGGCCACGCCGATAAGCGAGGCGGGTTGAAACTTGCTTCGCTTCTTCGCTCTGGATACCACTACCGAACGCAATTGTTGGAATTCAAATACTGTGCCACAACAATGCGTATCTCAAAACTTTCGTAGTGACCCTCGTATATATATATATATATATATATATATATATATATATATATATATATATATATATATATATATATATATATATATATATATATATATATATATATATATATGTAACTGGTAACTGGTGGTTGATTACGGATTCCCAACTTTCTAATTTGAACTTTTTTTTTTTTTTTTTGCTTTTTCCCCTCAATATTACACTTACATACTTTATATTGATAATGAGCATGTAAACAATGTAGAATATATAAACAAGCAACGACACGCTTCACAACATCGGCTTTTATGGATCGTACGAGTATTTTATTCTTCAATTTTTATTGTGCGACCTGAAATTTAACATTTTACGTGAATTGACAATGATGATATAGACTAGCAATTTGTACTGCTAAGTAGATGTATAACAGACCTAAATATATTTTATTCATTGCACATCATTTTCTATAAGGATGCACTATTCCTTCGGCAGTTTACAATGAAATTATGTTACTGTAAACCATGGGCGGCGATTAGGGGGGGGGGCAAAGGGGGGCAGTTGCCCCCGCACTTTTTTTGAAGTAACCCATTTGGAAATGTAAAATTTTTGTATGTATTATTGGTTCACAGAAAAAATGGTGCCATATAATATTTGCCGTTGCGTATGTACGTATTGGTTTTCTTCCCGTGGAGTTAAGAAAGCTACAGGAATTGGGTTTTAATTACCACCAAAAATAACTCAAAAATTAACACAACAATTCCAGCATACTTTCACTCTCTCTTACAAGGGCTCGATATATTAGTCATCCGCTTTGAAACTAATTGAGAGAACATTTCGCAAAAAAAGAAGTTTTCACAAGTTATTCTTTAACTGCACAAAAATTGACGGTTCCTAAAATGTCTTTTCTTCTTTCTAAAGTAAGGAATATTGATTAAAAAGAGCGTAATAAGAAACAACTTCTACCTCTTCCATTGATTTGTAGTGTAATTTACGAGTGAAGTGGTGTGTTTAGGTGTGCACGAGTGTATACGCAATTAAATTTAGTGAATTCAACATAATTCTAGGTTTTAGTATTATTTTGTATAACTGGAGTGTGGAGTGATTCTAAGTATTGCTGTGTTTTGGCGTGTTCCAAGAAAGTGAAAACTGAACATAATGGCAACGGACATGTTTCGGGAAGTTGCAAAAGCAAATATTTCTTTAAATGTCCTAGGATATGCTTGTAATATTTACTGTCTTTCATTTTCTAAGAGTATGCTATTAAATGTATGTTATAACATACATTTAATAGCATGTGTGGAATTAAAATTTAAGTTGTTCATTAATCCCAGTTTCCATATAACTTTTACAAAACAAGCATCATAATTCATTACTATGATTAATATTATCATTTCTATATATTTATTTTGCAAATTTGTTATTCAATAACACTAGTTAACAAATTTAAACTTTTTGTTTGTTACATGAGAAAAATCACCTGATCTTAAAGGAACTTTTTGCGCTGAATTCGAATATGCACTCGGTTTCTCTCCATCACGTACAGTTTTCCCGTAACAGAGGGATTTTCGGGAAATTCCCTCAAAAATTTCCCTTTTTCAGATATTTTATTCCCCTAGCTCCTGTCCCCTTACATATAGTAACATAGAAATTATACCTAAGTATACCTTGATTTATATTTAATAAACCCTAAAAGTTTCGTAAAAATCGCTTTGTTCTTTCTAGAGAAATAAATATATTTGTATATATACTGTGTGCACTGTTTATTGCACCTGATAGTAATGCTTTCAGATCTCCTGAGTTGGGGTATAAACGATTTGCTTTATTACTACAAACACATACATAAAAATGAATATTTACAATAGTCAACAACACACTTGTATTGCTCTCTGTAAATTAGAAACGTGTATAAAAATAGTACTTCCAACGTATATTTTTTTAAACGTACAGTATATGTATATCTTAATACATATATATACAATTCTCCAAGTTTTTTCGTTTTGTTCATGAAATGGTTATCAATATTTGTTATCAAATGTAACAGGATGCAAAAGAAAGAAAGAAGCTGATGACAAACATTATGAAGTGAAGGAATGGGAACCTAGAGTGAATTACTTACCTGGAGAATGCAACGTCAAATACGCTCCTTTGGTAGATCCTAATAAGATATTACTACCGCCACTTCATATCAAGTTAGGACTTATGAAAAACTTTGTCAAAGCCATGGACACATCTGGTGAAGGTTTCAAGTATTTGCGAGATAAGTTCCCTAACCTGAGTGATGCTAAGATTTCAGCGGGAGTGTTTATTGGTCCCCAAATTAGGAAATTAATGCTTGATGATAGCTTTGACAGCAAGTTAAACAGTGCTGAGCTAGCTGCCTGGACAGCATTTAAGTGTTTGTGCGCAACTTTCTGGGCAATAACAAAGCTGAGAGTTACACAGAAATCGTACAGGACATGATACAGAAATACAAAGAGTTGGGTTATAGGATGTCTTTAAAAATCCACTTTTTGCACTCCCACCTCAGCTTCTTTCCTGCTAACCTAGGTGCTCTCAGCGACGAACAGGGGGAAAGATTCCACCAAGATATAATGGCAATGGAGAAAAGGTACCAGGGACGATGGGATCCTTCAATGATGGGGGACTATTGTTGGGTTCTTGTTAGAGAATGCAATATTTCTTACAAAAGAAGGAAGTAGTGTACGTTTTTGTAACCCAATGGAAGTTTCATATATTGTGATAGTTTCGATTGTCTTTTCATGACCTTTTGGTACATTTGTATTATTGTTTATTGTAAATTGTCACACTTGTAAATTATATTGTATTATATTTTATATATGTGTTTGTGGTAATAAAGCAAAACGTTTTACCTCAACTTAAGAGATCTGAAAGCATTGCTATAAGGTGCAATAAACAGTACACACAGTATACATACAAACATATTTATTTCTCTAGAAAGAATAAAGCGATTATTACGAAACTTGGAGGGTTTGTTAAATATGAATCAAAGTTTACTTAGGTATAATTTCTATGTTAGTATATGCATGGGGACAAGATCTTGGGGTGTAAAATAAACGAAAAGGGAAATTTTTGAGGGATTTTCCCGAAAATCCCTCTGTTACGGGAAAATCGTACGTGATGGAGAAAAACCGAGTGCATATTCGAATTCAGCGCAAAAAGTTCCTTTAAGAACAGGTAATCTGATCACACAATTTTTCAGACAGAATTTTAAGATGTTCATGAGAAAGGAATTAAATCTCTTCTTACACTTTCGCTGTTTAAGAGTACAAAAGGCTACTATCTACTTGCGTTGCTCTTGTCAATTTACTTAATAAAATATGAAATGCGATATACGTATTTTAACTGAAAAAGATAGTACACAGAAAAAAATCCGTTCTCCGGACAGCGTTATATTGTACAAATATACGGTATCCTCTTGCTTACTGTAGAAATCAGTACGGAGCATACGTTATCCGTTTGCTACATAGGCACTGCCCTTAGATGTTACATCATGCCGTTGCAGGATGTCTGACATCTAACAGTTTTCCGTATATCACATGCATATACTTATGTTACCTTCATCAGCTATATGTTATATACGTCCACTTGTATGTGAGATCCTGACCGCCTACATTGCTTCATACGGAAAATACGTATAGATGGAACACTTATACAGAAAGTATTATAAAACATGCGTTTTCAGTTATACGTCTGCGTGTACGTTTTCCAAAAACTATAGGAATTACGCATGTAACCTATCTTTTTAAGTACGCCACCTACATTTTTTCTCAGTGTATCCTATTAGTTATACAATCTTTCATTAAACAAAGTGTTAGAAACAACCAAGAAAACTAACATTGATATACAAATATTGAGATCATGTGTTGCCCCCCACTTTTAACGTCCAACCGCCGCCACTGCTGTAAACCATCGGCGCCGATTTCAGAGTAACTTTTTGTGGGACAGGTGGGGGAGTGGCATGTATGTTTCATTGTCAGTTATCCAAGCAAACATTCAGATCCTAGGGAACGAACGAACTTTTGGAGTTGGACCCCCTCGGACCTTCAGTATACTATCTGTGGGAAAAAGTGTCCCACAAAAAGGTTAACACCATGGTTATTTGCTGTGTATAGATTAAGACAAAAATGATTTTAAAAAATGAGAGAAAAAAGGGAGGTTGAATTTGAATTCTGATTCATAAGAAATGAAACAGAATTTTTGTAAAATATAAAAACGACTTCTTATCTCCCAATAAGGATACAAAAACCAAATAGCTCAAATTTCAAAATTTATATATAATTTCGGCCCCAGGCAAAAGTTCAAAAAAAAAAAAAAACGGATTATAGTGTTTGGGGTCAAAGTTTACCTGCCCACCGAGTTTGATGACAACAATGTCGCCTCTTTTCTAAGGCATTACTTCCAGAAAATAAGGAAAACTCTGTTGAACCTTTTGTGTACCCTTTGTGGTCATGCACTTCACCAACCTCTTGTCATAGCACTGGACATGCAGTCTAACGAAATTGATGTACAAAAGCCGTCAGATACAATGAGCTTGATAATTGGTTGTATTACTCGTCTGATTTTTCTCTGCATGCGGCGAAGTTAGGAAACTAACTTCCTTGTTTACAAGTCAGTGTTGCCACACTCCTAGCTCTAGAGTGGGCTGAAAAATAGTACCAAATTGAAACAAGAGGGGTGAATTCATTATTTTATACCAGTGTAATACGTGGCTCTATAACACGAAACTAAAAGACGTAAAGTTCTAGAACATTCCTTCCCCTCCCCCCTCCCCGCCATCTTCCAAGAATCCAAATCAAGTACAGTACGAAGTTGAAAATCCGAACTAATTGAAACCACAGATAATTCGGATTTTCAAATTGTTCGGATTTTTGAAAATGACTAAGAAAATGCCATTTAGGCTTAAATATACTGTGCGGTATGCTCTTTTATCGATACAGTGGTTATACAGTACGTGTAATAATTACAATATCGTACGTAGGGCTACTTAATTTAATGTTTCTGAAGAACTTGCTCGTACACTAAATTACACTGTTCTTGTAACACACTTAAAACTTAACTTGTATAGGCCTAAGGAAAAATAAAAATAAAAATATGTATGACAAACAATTACATATGAATGGACTTTTGTAAAAACACTGACTTCACACAACGCCGACGGACAATCCCATTCTTTGTTTATCGCTAGTGCTAAGACAAAATGTAAAAAGCTTCTAAGGACCGCGTTCGGATTTTTGACGTTCGGATTATTGACGTCCTACTGTAAGTGCTTTTCTCAAAAATTACTGTTTGAAAACAGCTAAATAGGAGGAAACAAAATAACCGTGGAAGTAGATGAAACTTATCTCGCACGTAGGAAATATAACAGTGGCCGCAAATTAAAAGGGAAAACAGTTATCGTCTACGGTATGTATTGTAAGGAAACCAAACGCGGGTCTATTTCAAAGTTACCGATAAATCAAAACGGTATTATAGCCATTATGAAAAAAATATATATAAAACTAGAAGCAAATCAATCATCTCCGAGTTCGTAAAAAAAAAAAAAAAAAATGAAATCTTTGAGTTTTACGTCCGACGGCTATGCCGGTTAGGCTAAAGGGGACGGTGATAATGAGTAATGAATGAAATGGTGGAATGAATAAAGTGGGAGGAAACGGGAGAACCCCGAAGAAACCCACGTACACGGTGTTTGTCCAATCTCCGAGTTCGTGTGTAAACAATACGTCATAATAAAATATTAAAATATAAATAATCCCCCCTTATCCTCGCTTATTTCAAGACTGAAGGAGGATAATAGAACGTACTTTTTTAAAGACAGCATTTTTTAAGAATCCAACACACAGTACGAGTAACTTGAGATGTAGGAAAAGCCTTACTGACACTTTTGAAAATGTGACAAGTATTTGTTAAGTAGTGCTGAATTGGGTAGAAATATACGAACTTCTTCACAAAAGGGGCTGAACATGTCAGCGTGGTACCAACAGGCCGAAGAATAACCAAAAGGGCTGAATTTGGTACAATTGTACCAAGTTTGGCAACACTGTTACAAGTGGTAGGAGCAACATGGCAGGCTTGCCAGAGATACTAGTTTCTTGAGATTTCTTTTATGGTCAGGTTTTTGAGAAAATCCAAAGGATATGGACAGAATCAAATTTGCGTGAGAATAGTGTGTACATATTTCAAGTCGTTTTGCGAGGAATATGTAAAACTATTTGATATGGAATCAAACATTAAAATATCTAGATGGTTGCTAACTTAGGATGTAGGAAGACGTCCTGGTAACCCTGTAAAGGAAAAAAGAAAACCATTCCTGCCTTCCCTCCCACCACCCCCTTCGCTGAGTACCATAACATAAACACAACAGCAGCGCCACTACAAAACAAATGCACAGACTCGTGCGACGGGTAATAAGTAGAAATATACCTTTCAGTGAAACAAAACAATGAATCATTGCCAATGTGACAGCTTTGTCATGCCATTATTTATTTATTTATTTATTATTGAATTTAACGTCCTACGGTCATATACTGAGTGTACGGGAGACGGTGATATTGAAATGAATGATAATGGTGGAATAAAAAAAAAGTAGAAAGAAGCAGAAGATCTCCGAGAAAACCCACATACACAGGGTTTTTGTTCACCACAAAACAAATTTAGCGGGCGCTGGGATCGAACCAAGGACTCCTATCGCTGAGCCAAATCGGCCGTCATAACAGCACAATTAACGAGGAATCAAACATAAGTAATACAAGTGACTATAAGTTAACAACAGACGTTCTGAAAATTTAAATTTAAAACGATTGTGTTCTAGATTTGCCAGTGTTTCATAGTAATTTAAGAAAGGATAAAATAGTATTAGTAACATGTATACACAAAAATGACTGTCAAATTCGAATGTTTAAGAATTACACAGTAAAATAGCCCATTTTATAATACATTGCTCGGTACAGTCATATATATATATATATATATATATATATATATATATATATATATATATATATATATGTTTTTTTGGAAACCCAACTTTTACATTCACACTTCTAAGAATTTTTTAAAAATCCTTTTTATTTATTTTTTTAAAATCGCTGATCCAGACGTTACTTTGTAAGCGAATATGTAGATATATTTCATTTTTGTTCAATGTTCTCGATGTCAAGTACAATAACCCAAACTAAAAGAGTAGAACCCAGTTACATGTTATTAACCTGACGTATGCATATGTTTTAAATTGAACTAACTTCTTTTATATTTTTTTTTCTGTTTAAGTTTCATTCAGTACAGAATTATTTTTACTTCCATGTCAAAAACACTATAACGCCTAGCTATCATGTCTCTCAGTGAATCCTCCCATCCCTTCTCCCCACTTCAATATCCTGTCAGTCATAGTTTGGTTATGGAATTATACGTTAACATACACACGGCAGAAACATCAAGTCTTGAAGATTTTCATGGTATAAATTCATACACTTTCATCAAATCGTGAGAAAATTTATATGGAACATTCAAGAAAGTATATTCGTCGAAATATATATATTTTATGCGTGAGTATAAGCATATGGAAGCATGGGCGCCCGAAGAAATTTTTTTAGGGGGGGACATATCCCTGGTTCTAAATTACGTTTAGTATTTTTGTTATTTGTATTAAGAAAATCTTAAGAAATGTAATACATTTTCGTGAGCCGGGAGGAGGGACAGGGTCCACTCTGCCCTCCCCTTCGGGCGCACACGTATGAAAGTCTGTTAATTATGGTTTTCACATGCGCCCATTGAGGTTTTTTGTGGCCTAGCTTCTAAGAATATCATTATATCGTGATGAAATTTATATGGGCCATCGAGAAAGTGGTCCATACAAGAACAAAAAAGAAGCCAAAAGTCTTTTCTTTCAATCTTCTACGTTAACGTTCCACGATTATGCCCTTCAGGCTAAGGGAAACATATTATTAATGCAGAAAGAGAATGAAAAGGATGAATAGATGGAATGACAATGTAGGAGGAAAAGAGAATACCCCGAGAAAACCTATTGATAGGACATTGTCCACCACATACTTACTTAGCTGGTGATTGAACCAGGGATTTCACGCACTAGAGCTCTACCCCTGAGCCACCATGGTAGAATAATCAAAATCGATGTAGATATACTATAAACGGGTCAATTCGAGAAGCTCTTTCCTTTATTGAAGTCGGTAAAAGGGAAAGTAAACTGCGGGCAGACCTGCTATCAGCAATCCATTGAGTGTTAGTGTTCTCAAATGCAAATCGATGGTGCTTTTGCTTCCACTGGTAGTAGCTATTCTCTCAGTTAGGGTAGCCTGAATGATCCTTCTGTCCAGGCTCTTCCCAGTACATCGTGCAGGTACTGAGATCCGTTGTTGGTTACTCTCTTCCTCCCATCGTGTACGCCACCGATGGACCACTAACTCGTATCAACACGTGCGAGCCATAATTCTAAGGAACGAATACCTTGGTCTCTCACGACCTCAATTCTACTGCCAGACTCGAACCTAATTAACTGCACAATAGGCGTTTGCTGATGTCATGCTGGGATTGCAGAAAGTAAATATCATCCACACATGTTCTTTACTAGTGTTGTCTACGAGACGAGACAAGAAATAAGGTTTTTCGTCTTCTCTTGTATTTTGTGGTCTCGTCTCGTCTTGATTCTCGAATAATTCGTTTTCGTTTCCTCTCAATATTCCAAGGATTCTTTCTAGTATCGACTTGATTCTCTCGTCTTGCCTTATTTTCTAATTTTTTAAAAAAAAAAATAAATTTATGACCTGAGTCTTTTTTTCTTAAATTTTATTTAATAGTTATCAGGATTCTCCTGCGTCACGAGAAGCCCACGAAGGGGATGTTATAATTATTATTGGAGTATGCTGTATAATAACGTGCGTATCTTCAAACATTGATAAATCCTCCTCATTTTATCAATTTATACTTTTTATACTATGAATCATGTAACTTTCGGATTTGAAACTTAGGTTTACCTAATGTTGACTACGAGATTCGTGAAATTTCTCGACTCTCCTAAATTTAAAAAGAGGTATTTCTCGTCTTCTTTTCGAGTCGAGACAAGAAATTTCTCGTCTCATGCTCCACATTAATCTCTACGGACATTACGATCCCCCTTTCCCCCTGGGTGACCTATGCAAATGGCTGTACTTATCAATTAAAATAGCGCGCAACAATAATATGTACAGAATACTATAAATGATTCATTCGTTTACAAAAGGCTATCTATGTAAAGTATTACCCGTACAAATATGAGAGATAACCTAAACTCACCAAGTGTGTATCGCGACGTGTCCCGCACTACCATACTCATTAGGGAACAGAATCGATGCTGCAGTGCATATCATTGACACGACAGCGCTACAAAATATGTTGAACGAGGTCTACTACCGTCTGAACGTGTGGCAAAAGGAGCACATATAGAACATTTGTAGAGGGTGCAGAAAACCTGATGAGTTTTGCAGTTATTTTCATATATATATATATATATATATATATATATATATATATATATATATATATATATATATATATATATATATATATATATATATATATATATATATATATATATATAGGCGCGGATTCAAGGGGACTATAGGGGTTATAGCCCCCCATTAACGCTCAAGTATACACTGGATAAAATGGGTTTCAATCCTGCTTTATACTGGATAAAGCCGCAAACTATGGTTTAGCCCCTTCCTTGATCATATCCTTATATATATTAGGGATGACCAATTCCGGAATTTTTACTTTCCGGAATCCGGAAAGTAACATCGGAAAATTCCGGATTTCGGAAAAAATCCGGAATTCGGAAAAATTCCGGAATTTGAAAAAAAACGGATTTCGAAAAAATTCCGGAATTCAGAAAATCCGGAATTCGGAAATATTCCGGATTTCGGAAAAATTCCGGAATTCGGAAAAAAATCCGGAATTCAGATAAATTCCGAAATTCGGAATAATTATTTTTTCTTTTGGTAATCCTAAGAATTTTGTTCAAATGCAAACGAACAAATTTCCGTTTTGTAATCCTAAGAATGTATGATGCAAGTTAAGCTCAAACTTACAGCCTAAAGTATACACTACTCAATCTTTCCATGGTTAATGAGATGTAGTCCAAAAGTACGATGTACTCCTAATATTTAATTTTTGTTTTACTGTGATATTGTCCAGAGGTAATACATATATCACACTGAGATAAACAACTTGACATAATGAAGATGTTATCATACGTAGTTTTCCAAAAAATCGTGAGAAACAAATTTTTATGAAGTTAAAATATGCGTCGCTTGTTGCCAGTGTGATGCAATTGATAACTTTTATGCTGGAATAGTCTTATTATTATTATTATTATTATTATTATTATTATTATTATTATTATTAATCGTTTATGTACTGTAAAAGAAAAATATGAACCGTTAAGTAGTAGATTTTATCTGTTGTTTTTTGATATCTTCTAACAGTAATAAACTGCTTGTAAATACGCAATGATTATCACGGACAATGGCATATTAATGTAAGGACTACTCTGCAGACTAGCAATAAATAACAGACAAACAATAGTTGCAAAAAAAGTAACTAACTTGGGCACGTCAGGGGACATTCACATTGCGCATTATGTTCGCGAGAATATAGGGACGCATTGAGACTAGGGCTGTTCCTAATTCCGGAATTCCGGAATTTTTCGGAACGGAAATTCCAATTCCGGAATCGGAACACAGTTTCAAGACGTTCCGGAATTTCGGAACGTTCCGGAATTTCGGAACATTCCGCAATTTCGAAACGTTCCGGAATTTCGAAACATTCCGGAATTTCGGAACATTCCGGAATTTCGAAACATTCCGGAACTTCTTATTGAAAAAATAATTTTTGCTGTTACCCCGAACTGAGAGGTGTGCGCAAAGCTTAGCTTTGAAACTGGATATTGATTCCGCTGTGCTGAAGGAAAGAGTTTTAGTCCACGGCAACTGGTTTGTTTCATTCTCTAGATCCGTTCACTGTGAACGATTGCGCATAAGATTTGGAACTTTGTCTGGTTATCCATAAAGTCTCAATCATAAGTGATTCAGTGTAAATTCCGTGATTTTGTTGCAGAAATCGGAGCATAGAAATTCGAGCTAGTTCTTCCCTTTAGTTTGGTTTATCTTCCGAGAAACACCTTTTTTATAAACCACTTTGTATATCCTTTTTTAAATGAATACCGACTGTACCTTTTCCATTTATACGAGGCAGCCCTAACAAGAAATTGAACTGCATATCTTTTGATGTATGGCCATTGTTAAGTATAAGTACCTGAAGGAGGGGCAGAGAATCATTTAAAAGAAAATACGATTTTCAGTAATTAAAGGGATAGGATAGTCTGAAATAAAAATGTACAATTATTATGCTGCTGTCCGTATTATGTAAAAATATGCATTATTGATGTTACATGAACTTTTTGGAAACTAGAATCAGTATTTCATATTTTCAGGTTCAAATCACGCAAAGCTAAAATTATTAATGCATCGCTTGTATTGTATTTAGTATACTGCATGCTGCAAACAGCAAAAAATTTCTTAGAACAAGGGATTACTCTTTAATGTTTTTTGTAACTTCTATAATCATGATGCTACTGCTGTTTTTTTTTTTTTAAATGAAAGCTTTATCAAGCATTATTTGCATAACTTGTCAAAATGTACAACGAGAGTAAATCGAATAGAGGTGCAAACTTTACATAATATCTTATAATTATTCACATGTACGCGCTACTCTTTTCTTGTCCTGCGACACTTATTTGAATAACTAATTAAATAAAGGTGTCTATCAGTTAAATACTAAGCATTGGAACCTACGTATGAAGATTAGTTCTAACTCTACTAATCAAAATTTTATGCAAGGTGATAAATGAATTGTGTGAGTGAAAAACATTTAAAATTGGTTTGTTGAGAAATTGTATTAATCACCAATATATTATCAATGTTGTGAAATTCTGATGTAAAAGTATGTTACTTTCTTATAACAATTACATCGATACAAGCCAACAGAATATGTACATTTTCATACAAAGCTGCAATATGAAGGGTAGTTATGCATTCAGATGAAAGGGTCTGCACCAATGACTAACTAACAACAAGAAAGGTAAATGTTCAATTAGTATACCCGAAATTGTGAGTAGCGATGGTAAAAGTTAAAAATGAAAGAAATCATTTCGTAAATGTTAATATTCACATTAAAAGTATTAGCCTAATGTTCATATTTCGCTCTTACGAAATAATTAATTTGTATCAAAAACTATTCGTACTTCGCGTAAATTGATCTTTACAAAAATTGATATCTTACTTTCCTTGAGTAGAAAAGTTGACGAAAACTTTCTTTTTCCTGATTTCTCAAATAAATCAGATAAAAAAGATCAATGAGATAAAAGAAGTTTGTTAAGCTAAAAGTCCCTAAAGCCCATTTTATGCGATGCAATTTTCTATGCAATCTTGCATGCTAAGAGTCATGCGTTCAAATTATTTCGTGTAATAATAATTAACATTCAACTTTCCATAGTAAATTGCACGTATTTTACCTTGTTCGGAGATAGAACATGTGCAATCTACCATGGAAAGTTGAATTCTAATTTTTATTACAGGAAATAATTTGAATGCATGTCTCCTAATTTTGCATACATAATTGCCTTGTCTAATATCGTCTAAAGTCTACTTTTCCCTAATTAAAAAAATCATCTGGGCATTTATATGAAAATTGACATTTAATACATGCCCTTATAATATTTTATCAACATCATTGTTCTCTAACAGTATTATTTTGTAGCACAGAAATTTTGCTTTTTCTTTCAATAGTAATTTACATTTACATTTTTGTTGCATTATTTGATGACGTCTCAGGTAGCATCAGTTATATCATTTCAGGGTTTCAGTTGTCAAAATTTTCACAATTATGTATTACTCATGTGTACTCCTTGTATTTTAGATTAAAAGTTCATTAATATAATTCCAAATGACATGACTACAAATGTTTCGTGTGCTCTTGTATTGTTTGCTTAATAGTAAAACAAATATTTTGGAATTAAAATGCCAAACATGTAAATTGTTTCCTTGTTGGTACTTCGAAATACAAAATGGCAATGATTGAAAAAATGAAAAAGATAAAGATAAAATGCTGTACTTTATTCCAATAATTGAAAATACGAGAATGCATAACTGTTTAAGACATGTTGCTACTATATTCCATAGATACCATAGTGAAAACGAGAAAGTATTTGCGAGTAAATTTGTGGGATTAAAGCCTTGTAATAATGTTTGGGAACCATTGCCTCAGGACTGTTTCGAACTTTTATATTCAAACTTCGAACTAATATTAATATTACGATTCCAGAATCAACAGTGAGCTTCAAAATTTCAATATTGAAAACAATTCCAAAATTCATACTTTTGAGCATTCCACAATTCCAAACTTTTGGAATGTTACGGAATTTGCGGAACATTCCGGAACTTCGAAACGTTCCGGAATTTCGGAACATTCCGGAATTTCGAAACGTTCCGGAATTTCGGAACATTCCGGAATTTCGAAACGTTCCAGAATCTCGGAACATTCCGGAATTTCGAAACGTTCCGAAATTCCGGAACATTCCGGAATTAGATGAATTCCGAATTCCGAAATACGAAATCGAATTCCGAACACCCCTAATTGAGACTCTAGCAAAGAGCGTGGTGTTATCATGTTCGTTTGGCTAATTTTAATAAAATGAGCCTGATGTATAAAGTTGTTAAAGTTATATTATTACTCCAAGGACCGTACGATGGAGGCATTAACGTTAATATTAATGGCACTAATAAGCACTTACTTGCTCTAACGGTTAACCTAATTTTTGAGATGATTCTTAGAAGTGGGTGTGTTGGCATGCAGTTAGGAGACCTATATCCATTATTTAAAAAGCACACGTTATTTGTGGAGTACTAACGATTTGCGTCACTATCGAACACTAACGTAGCACTAGCGACGTTTAAAGTCGAAATTGGAGTCTGACATAAGTTTCTTGTCAACTTCACGGACATTATATTTTTCTTGAATGAGATAATTTTGCGCCCGGGAAATTTGCGACCTACCACAAAAATAGGGTAAAATGCTCCCGCAATATATTTGCACTGGGATGTTTGCGCCCTACAATTCAACTTATTTTTTTGTATTGTGTAAAGTAACTTCCACTCACACTTGAACTACGCTTGCCTTTCATCGTCTCAGTGAGTTACTCCATCCGTTATAATATTCCGAACAAATGAAAAAAATACAATCTAGTTCACTAAAGGGCAATCCATATAATTTTCCATATAATACAATTTTTCATTATACTACAAAATTTACAATAAAAATATAAATGACTGATATATAATTGTTTATTAATATAATCAAAGAGTATAATTTAATCTACAAAAGGCTGTTTGGCTCTACCCAGATATCTCTGTTCACAATCCTTGCGAGTTGTTTGGCTTTTCAGGACACAAAATATAGAAAAGAAAATGTAAAGTGAATGTAAAATCAGTTCAGTAATATTATCAAGAAAACTATGTACAATGTGTTTACTTGCTGGAATTACACTTCAAACACACAATTGCGTTCAGTCGTTCTTTCAGAAAAAATGTTCCGGGGGGCACACTTAGTATTCCGGAGAGGGTCACTGCTGGTACTATTCTATTTCTTATTATATTATAGACGTATTATTTTGGTCTCCTCCGAGGGGGCACTTTGAGAGCTCTGAGAGGCCACTGTTCCCCCAAAATCATCTCTTGAAGAAGCAGTGATTGCGTTGATCCGTTGTGTTCTTTTGGCTTATATTTAAGTTTATTCTCCCCTTATATAGCCACAATGAAAATAAATCACAAATGGCATGGCTGTGGGGGAGGATTATTTATGCTGTAATGTCAGCCCCCCGAGCAAATGTGTAAGCTCGAATAGGTTCTTTTATTTCGCAGGGCTCAAACTTCCCGTGGAGGTACATCGCAGGCGCAATTTTCCCTGTTCTTGAGGTAGGGCGCAAATTTCCCAGGCGCAAAATTCTCGACACCGTTCGAATGACCTCGGAAGACTATATCTTTTTCAATACTGGCAAACTCATTGGCTAAACAGGCAAACTGGCCAACTCATTTGGCTAAACACCCACTGGTGGACCAAAATTTTTGTCTGGGGACACAAGCGGGTCTGGGCGGGGAGGGCACAAGCGCATGGTCCTTTTTGCAGTGTTTTGAAGGTGATCTTTGTGCCTCCTTTACGGGTCTTTGAATGCTTTCGGATCCAGGTCTGGAACCTGTTCCTAAGATCCGGGTCTGCAACCGGGTTTTCATATCCAGATCTGGAACCGGGTTTTCGGATCCAGGTCTAGAACCGGTTCCTAAAATCCGGTTCTGGAACCGAGTTTTCGGTTCCAGGTCTGGAACTGGTTCCTAAGATCCGGTTCTGGAACCAAGTTTTCGGATCCAGGTCTGGAACCGGTTCTAAAAACCGGATCTCCGAGAACCGGTTCCTTGAGGAACCGTTCCTCCGGAACCGGAACTTTGTGGCCATCCCAAGTTTAAACAAACACGCATCTACTACAAAACATAAATTTATTTAGAATACTGAATGCATCACTTCACCATCTCAACAAAGATTAACAACCATATTTTCCGAAAAGTGTATGGTAACTACATTTGAACCAGTATTCGTAGGTCTTCTGTAAAATAATAATAATCTTTTTATTATTATTATTAAATTTTTCCTTTTCTTATCAAACTTTCTTTAGTTTCCTTTGTGTCCAATTCTTATGACAGAAGTTATATAAGGTTAATATAACTATATTAAACGAAGTGTCAACCACGTTTGATTAATTCATTTGCTTCTTTTTTTTTTTTACTTTTTCCTTCACTTTTTTAAAACAAAAGTACACCTAGTCAACAATGAGTGTAAATTATGCTATTTTGAACACAGTGGTGAACAAACACCGTGCTCGTGGGTTTTCTCGGGGTTCTCAGGGCAAGAATTTCCCTGAATTTTCATGTTTTATCGAAATATTCTCTTTTTCCCTTTTGGCTAAATTTACCTATGAAATTTCCCTAGATTAGGCAAATTTCCCTCAAACTACGAACACTGAATTGAACTCAAGTAAGCTGGTATATTGCTTGCCACACAAGCATTTGAAATGTTTATCATTTAACAGTGTTAAAGAAAAATGAATTTCCTTCGTCGAGTTCGCCATAGATATCGGTAAACACAAGCAACTTAAAAATGCATAGAACTAAGTTCCCTGCTATGATTAAGAATGCCATGTCTTCTGCACCTTCTACAAGAACAAAGTGAATATATAAGGGATCATGTTTTTATCCTCTTAACATTGATGAATTAACTGATATTTCTTGTGTGAAACATTTAATCTTGTGTATTAGCTATTATAACTCAAAGGATAATCGTATAGTATCTCAATTCCTGGGATTAATTCTTGTCGCAGAGACACTGCATGATGCTGTTGATCATTTTTTTTTTTATCTGCGGTTGATATCAATATTCAACAATGGTTTTTGTTATTGCAACTGAAAATAAATCTAACCACTGTGGTATTAATAATTCTCTTTACACAGGCATGGAAAAAGGATAACCCAAATATAATATTAATTAAAGTGTCTCTCCCATTCTCTTTATTTATCGTGTTCACACGCATCAGACGAACTGCTTGGAAATGTAAATTATTTACTTAAACATATACCCAGAGTTGCCAACTTAAGAGAACAAAATTATCGATTTTCGTCTTTAAAATTATCGGATATTACAAAAAATATATACCGGGTGATTCAATAAGAACGTACCAGGCCTATATCGCAGCTTATACTGCACGTAGAGCCTTCAAACAAAAAATTGCATTTCCAAATCGTATGTGTAGAATGCAATAAAATTAGTAGCGAGGCCAGTGGCGTATCGTGAATATCTCCAAAGGGGGTAATCTGCAAAATTTGACATAGAAACAGGGGTTGGTTGTGCCTCCATTGAAACAAGCGCACAATGGGAGAAACGTCGAGAGAAAACACCCACGCACCATCTGACTTTCACGTAGTAATGCGACCGCGTTACTGCCAACGAAGAAGAAATATGCCAAGGTATTTTCTCTCGACGTTTCTCCCATTGTGCGCTTGTTTCAATGGAGGCACAACCAACCCCTGTTTCCATGTCAATCTACGTGCAGTATTAGTTGCGATATAGGACTGGTACGTTCTTATTGAATCACCCGGTATATTCGTTATGCGCGTGATAACTCAAGAAACAAGTACAATATGACTAATAACAGCAATTAGGTATAATAACCTATCTAATAATCTTCAGTTTCGAACTCCAAAATGACATTAAATTATAATTACAAATTATAATTTAAAATAAAGTAAAGTTTTAAGCTTTGGTCAGTGTCTCTTTTGCTAAAACAATCCAAAGCCATGAATAGTATTACTATCCAAAATGACGTCACTGGCCTCATCATGTTTAAAATCTTTATTAAAACTACTCTGAACAACAATAATATTATTTCCACACCGTCGTAAATGTGGTTGCATTTAAAGAATGGACGTAGGGTTTCCATTTGCCAATTCTCAAATTGTTATTGCTTTATTTTTAGCAGGAATGTCTGTTAAAACCGTCAGTGTGTGTGTTTTATAATTATTTAATGCGCATCTAACATTTATTTGCACATTCACAAACAGGAAAAAAAAAAATTCATTCTAAAATTATCGTTCATCTATTAGGCCTATCACAAGGATATTATCGTACCTAGCATTACGGCAGCCGTGTACAACAGCCGGCCCGCGGGTCATATGCAGCCCCACTAACCCTGTCTTCCGGCCCGCTCGTCAGTTATTGAAAACAATAATTATTATAATTTTTCTTTTTTTACAAAACCTCTGAAGAGTGAACTGGAAATTTTCCATCGATCACACAGTGCGAAACGTGGTAACGCCCTGAAGACTACAGTATTTTGTTTACCAGTATAACGGTTGTTTTGTGTTACTGTGATGTAAATTACGACGAACATGTTCCATCATTTAATATTATACTATTCAATTGTCGTAAAAATGATATGCCTACAGTGAGGCCCGCGACGTCATTTAGTGCTCTGTAATTGGCCCGCTCTCTGTTCCAAGTTGCACACCCTTGCATTAAGGCTTAAATTATCGTATGGTTGGCAAGCCTGCATATAGCTGGTTTCAGAGATCCGCTTTGCGTAGTAATTCCTATATAAAGTTATATACTCGTAAATTTGTAAACGATGCGAGGAACTATTAAAAACTCTTCCTTTTTCTCGTACACGGTGACTTGCAAGAATAACTGTGTAAAAGGAATCCTACATCAGTGGAATGCTTTACAATTCCATTTTAAAATAATTTCTTCCAACTGTGATAGATATTATGCGAGGGAATTATCTGCTATGTATTCTAATGCCGTAAACAAATTATATATAACATTTATGGTGCCGAGGGTGTCTCACCTAACTTTGCTATCTCAAATATTTCCGAAATGACAAAAAAAAAATAAAAAAAAAATTGACAAATCTAGTTTCGCAAGAATGTACTCACGCCAGGGGCCTATAAAATTCTGTAAACAACAAGTGCCTCCAGGGTCCCATCATAGGGCCCCAGGGACCAACTTGAAAATTTCAAGCAGGGGTCACGGTGGTTCAGTGATAGAGAGTTCACCTCCGGTGCTTGGGGTCCCTGGTTCGATCCCAGCTCGCGCCGTGTGGACTTTGTGGTGAACAAACACCGTGCTCGTGGGTTTTCTCGGGGTTCTCCCGTTTCATCCCACTTTCTTCATTCCACCATTTCATTCATTCCTCATCTTCACCGTCTCCTTTACCCTCATCGACATAAAACTCAAAGATTTCATTTTTCTTCTCCACACCCACATTTCGAAAGTCCCTAGTTTCGGTTGTCGCTATGGTGTACTATCCATGTTTCCACTCCGTAGAGTATAATAATCGACATAAAATAATCCTTTCTCCTTTTAGTAATCCTTTCTCTAACTCTTTATTGAAGGACTTACAATATCCACTTTTCTTCTTCCTTGATGCTTCTTTCACCATTCCTACTCTTGCTTTTTTTTCATATTCACATTTTGTCTTCACTACTACTATTCAATTCACGTACCGAAAAGGGCCTAGAAGTTACCTATTCTATCTTCTGCCTTCCTATACTTGATATTTTATACAAACTACTTCATTTCAATCACCATTGCTTTTCTCTTTCTAATAATGTTTACTTTCATCCAATATTCTCCACGTTTTCCTCTCTATTCTTCCAATATCTTGAAGGCACGGTGGCTCAGTGGTAGAGTGCTTATCTCTAGTTCGCCTGGTTCGATCCCCGGCCATGTAAGTTTGTGGCGGACAACATCGTGTCCGTGAGTTTTCTCGGGATATTCCCGTTTCCTCCCACCTTCTCCTTCCACTAATTCTTCCTCATCACTCATTTCCGTTAACCCTCCGTCTCCCTTAGCCTGACAGGTATAATCGTGGGACGTTAAACTGAAAGCAAGACTTATTAATTTGCCTTTCAGATTCCACAATCAGCACCGTATTATCTCCAAACCGTATCCACCTAATCCTGCTGCCCACTGGCAAGAATCCAATTAACGAATCGAAGCGAAATGTCTAATGTTACGTTCATGTTATGCCATTTAGATTAAAGATGGTGGTTAATTAACGAACGTGAATGATGATGAAAGAATTGGTGGAATGATAATACAGGAGGAAATGGAAGATCCCTGGGAAAACTTACGGGCACGATGTTGTCTACTCAAACGCACTTGTTCTAGGATCGAACCAGGTTCTTCCGAAAAAGGTCTGAATTATTCTTTTAGATGTGATAAGGTTCAATTAATCTTCCAGTGTATAACAGAGGTGTCTATTCGGCATGTACTTCATTCGACATCGTTCTTATCAAGCTAATGGAATCTCATTCGCTCGACTTCCGCTTGACAACCATGGAATCCCGCTCGATACTTCAATGAAGGTAGCGCTCAATGCAACTCAATGGAAATTGCTCCCTCGATTCCTGTTCGACAACTTCAATAAAACTTGAACTCAGACAGTGAGAATTTCAGGGGTGGCCCGGAAAACAATTTTCACCGGAGATACGAAATCAAACATGGAGCATATCTGATCATGCTCAACGTGAACTACCAGTATTTTATCAATACTACCTTCACGCTCTGTGTATTGATCCCCCTCCCCCGGAGAAATCATCACAGCTATCACTGCAGTGAAAGACAAACTTTTCGAACTCGTGGATAGACAACCTCAGTATAACTTGCGACTGCTTGAACTTTCGCTAAACACCTACACCTTCAATGGAACTAGTGCTTACAACCTCAATGCAAGTGTGTCCCTTTGACTCTCGCTCCACAACTTCAATGGAAGTAGTGCTTGAAAACCTCAAAAGACATTGCACTCGCTCGACAAGGTCAATGGAATTGGCGTTCAACAATTTCAATCAAAATTACACTCACTCCAACTCCCGCTCAACAGTTTCAATGGAACTTTCGCTCTCTCCAATACCTGACAACTTCAATGGAACTTTCGCTCTCTTAAACACACGCTGACAACTTGAATAAAACTTTTGCTCTTTCAAACACATGCTGACAACTTTAACGGGACTTTCGCTCTCTTAAGCAACGCTGACAATGTCGGTGGAACTTTTACTTTCTTCAACACGTGCTGAAAATTTCAATGGAACTTTCACTCTCTCCAACACACGCTGACAACTCCAATGAATCTTTCGCCCTATGGAACACATGCGACCGACTATCTCAATGAAACTTCCGCTCTCTTCAATACACGCTGACAACTTCAATAAAACTTTTGTTCTTTCAAACGCATGCTAACAACAATAATGGGGCATTCGCTCTTTTAAACAACGCTGAGAATGTCAATGGAACGTTTGCTTTCTTCAACACGTGCTGACAATTTCAATGGAACTTTCGCTCTCTCCGACACACGCTGACAACTTCAAAAGAACTTGAGACTGACAATCTCAATGAATTTTTCGCTCTCTTTAACACACGCTGACAACTATAGTTGGGCTTTCGCTCTCTCAAAAACACATGCTGAAAATATCAATGGAACTTTTACTCTCTCCAACACACGCTGACAACTCCAATGAATCTTTCGCCCTATGGAACACACGCTGACAACTTCAATATAATTTGCGACCGACTATCTCAATGAAACTTTAGCTCTCTTTAATACACGCTGACAACTTCAATAAAACTTTTGTTCTTTCAAACGCATGCTAACAACAATAATGGGGCATTCGCTCTTTTAAACAATGCTGAGAATGTCAATGGAACTTTTGCTTTCTTCAACATATGCTGACAATTTCAATAGAACTTTCGCTCTCTCCGACACACGCTGACAACTTCAAAAGAACTCGAGACTGACAATCTCAATGAAATTTTCGCTCTCTTTAACACATGCTGACAACTTTAATTGGGCTTCGCTCTCTCAAAAACACATGCTGAAAATATCAATGGAACTTTTACTCTCTCCAACACATGCTGACAATTTCAATGGAACGTTCACTATTTCGAACACATGTTGACAATTTCAATGGAACTTTCACTATCTCGAACACATGCTGACAACTTCAATGGAACTTTCGCTCTCTCCAAAATACGCTGATAATTTCAATAGCACTTGCGCCCAACAACCTCAATAGAACATGCGGTAGACAGCCTCGATGCAACTCGAGTTAAACAATCTCAATGAAATCGCAAATTCTACAACGTCAATGGCACTCACACTCAACTAGTGAGATTAAGGGTTAAATACGCGTTCCGAATTCACAAGTATGGATAAATCTCTTGGAGATAGAGTTGTCCACGAAACGAGACACAATTTTCGTAACGAGATGAAACAGATTCTCTTCCAATAGAATCAGATTTACTTCCCAAGATGAGACAGACTAACTCTCGCCTCCTTCACAAACCGAATTGAAGACATCTCTTCGAAATGTAAAAACGTTGATAGATTTCTCCCAATTTATGAACACTTTATGACTTTTTCTTTTTTCGAAAAATAGTTGATATATGGAATTTTAGTAACCTGTGAAACATTGACCACTTTATATAAGATAATTCCGCTTCAAAGAAGTATAGAACTGATTTCATACGATAAAGGCTAGTTAACTCTTGTTCATTAGATAAGCCTGCTTAACTCAACATTAGACGTCTGTGAAGTTGTCCCACCCACCTCGGAAATCTTTATTTCTCCAATAAAATCGTTATTTTTCTAAAACAAACGCTAATTTTAGCAAAACTAACGATAAACTAACAATATATGAGTTGGAAGTTTAAGAGAATTCAATATGGGCGGGCTAATTCACAGTTGGCGGGAAACTTTATTTCTAAAATAAAATCGTTATTTTTGCGAAACTAACGATAGTTTTAGCAAAACTAACGTAAACTAACGATAAATGAGGATGTGAAATGGAAATTTATGATAATTCTTTATGGGCAGAAAACTTTACATTTGGCTGGAAATCTTATTTCTCGAATAAAAATCTTTATTTTTGCGAAACTAACGATAGTTTTAGCAAAACTAACGATAAACTAACGATATGAGTTGAAATTTTATGAGAATTCAATATGGGCGGGCTAACTCACAGTTGGCGGGAAACTTTATTTCTAGAATAAAATAGTTACTTTTGCGAAACTAACGATAGTTTTAGCAAAACTAACGTACACTAACGATAAACTAACGATGTAGATAAGAAAAAGAAAAATTCGTTAGGTGGGCGGGACAACTTTACAGACGTCAACATAGGACTGGTTTCATACTACACTACAGACAAGTTAACCCCTGTATATTAGATAATCCCGTTTCATCGAAGAGTAGAGTTGGTTGCATACTCTTCTACCAAAAGCGAAAAAAGAAAGTTCACATGATCATTTTCTTCTTGTGCATAAAGTAATTATGAGTGTTTATCTTTCCAGAATTTTTAACGACAGACTAAAAGAAGAGCACTTTACAAAAACATGAAGATTTAGGTTATTAATAAAAGAATAATAATTAATGTTTGCACTAACTAATTAGGTTGCCCTACCTTACGTTCCGTCCTGTAATTAGCTGGAATCTTCAGTCTTTAAAAAACTGCAAAGAAAGAAAGAAGAATTTTAATTACATTCTTTAACTTAATCCTCTTTCTTATCATTATCATAATCATCAGTATCATGTTTCATTTACTTCTTTATTTCGGAAGAAGGTAAAGATCTGATTCTTTTTTGATGATGACGTATGCTCTGAGAAAAAGTAGGTAAAAGTAGCTTTTCATTTGTTCTTTTCGCGGTGGAAAGTGGGAGTAAAAGAAGATTCTCCAGGGAGCTGATGTCTGTTTTAAGATCAGAGTGAATCTAACCAAAAGTATCCGCTCGCTGGCTTTTTACTTTGATGGTGGTTTTCCTTCCCGCCGCTTTTGAAAAAAAAAAAATTCCTCCGAATGCACGGAGATAAGGAGCAGTTCTCTGCGGGGATAACTGACATCAGTGACGGTTTCGCAGTAGTTGAGACAGCGGAAGGGCATCTCGTCTGTCTTCTTAAATCAGGGATGGAAATTCTAGCAAAATTACTGTATTCGTAAAGGAAATTTTCTCTCTTTGCGATGAGCGCCATGAATACTAGCAGGCCCTATCCAGAGAGAGTCTAGGGGGGGCGGGCCCCCCCTAAATTTTTACTGGCCACCTAAAAGTTTTACAGTAGGCTTGCAAAAGGACTATAATATGGTGATGAACTATCATATGGTTGGATCGCCCCCCCCCCTACATTTTTGGGCTGGCTACGGGTCTGAATACTAGTATCGAATGTTACTCACAAGACGAGGAATAAGGGTTTTCTCATCTCGTCTCGTAAATTTTGTATAAATCTCGTCTCGTCTCAAATTTCCGAAGAATTTCTTCGTGTCTCAATTCTCGATAAAGCTTTCCTCGTATCACCTCCAAATTTTTCTCCATTCGTTTTATAAACTTATGTATATACAGTACAAAATGTATTCCCAGATTATTTCTTACTTTTATCTTCAAGTTATCAGAATTCGTCCGAGTCACGACGAGAGGTTCACGATGGATATGATATAACATTATTTAAATGATATTTATTATGCGATAATGTTGAGTAATAATTTCAGTTCCTTAAACATTGATAAGTTCTCTTTATTGTATTGTTACAACCATTTTATCAACTTACAGTTTTTATACTATAAATCATGCAATACTAAACAAAATTGAGATCTAAAGCTTTCGTGAACCACTGTGATCACCAGCCGCAATGAAACTAGTTGAGCGCAAACACGAGCAAGTGTGAGCACTCTTGAGCAAAGCGAGCTATCGAGACTTGAGTGGGCATTAGTCCAATAAGGCTAATGGGTGCAATCTCTTGAGGATAGCAAGCCCGAGCTCTTAGTAAGCGCGAGCCCAATGAAGGTAATGAGTGCAAGTCTCTTGAGAATAGTAAGCTCAAGCCACACTGAGAAAAAAATTGTAGGTGGCATACTTAAAAACATAGGTTACATGCGTAATTCCTGTAGTTTTTGGACTTAACGTACAGCAGACGTATAACTGAAAAAGCATGTCTTACAATACTTTCTGTATAAATGTTCCATCTATGCGTACTTTCCGTATGAAACAATGTAGGCGGATCAGGCGTATGTATGTCAGGATCTCACATACAAATGGACGTATATAACATATAGCTGACGAAGGTAACATAAGTATATGCATGTGAAATGAAATCTTTGAGTTTTACGTCCCACGCTTATGCCGGTTAGGCTAAAGGAGGCGGTGATTATGAGTAATGAATGAAATGGTGGAATGAAGAAAGTGGGAGGAAACGGGACAACCCCGAGAAAACCCACGCACACGGTGTTTGTCCACCATGAAGTTCACTTGGCTGGGGCTGGGATCGAACCCGGGATCCCAATATATGCATGTGATATCCGGAAAACTGTTAGATGTCAGACATCCTGCAACGGCATGATGTAACATCTAAGGGCAGTGCGTATGTTGCATACGGATAACGTATGCTCCGTACTGATTTCTATAGTAAGCAAGAGGATACCGTATATTTGTACAATATACCGCTGTCCAGAGAACGGATTTTTCTCTGTGAATTAGTCAGCGCGAGCCCAATGAGGATAATGAGTGCAATCTCTTGAGGATAGCAAACCTGAAAACTTAGTGAGCCCTAGCCCAGTGAGGTTAATGAGCGCAAGTCTCTTGAGGATACAAAAGCAAGCCCGATACCTTAGCGACCGCGATGCTAATGAAGTTAATGAACGCAAATCTCTTAAGGATAGCAAGTCCGACCCCTTAGTGAGTGCGAGACCAATGAGATTAATGAGCGCAAACTCGAGTAAGTGGCAGTATGAGCTAGCGTGAGCCTCACTGAAAATACTAGAACATGAATTCATATCAGAAAGTAATTACTCGCTATATTTTTTACCGATTTGCGGAGTATCCGGATAAACGAACATATAAATCGAGTAGAGAGCTTCGTTTCAATACAATCGAATTGAAATCCTGAAACACCTGGGCAAAATTGGGACCCTTAAAAATTATGTTATCAACGAAACAGATTCACAAGGCGACGAAAGTTGTTTGTAAGAATGAAAGTCCATCCCATGAGATAGTATCTAAGTGGAAACGGCAATCTCAAACTGGACACATGACCACTCCGAATGACCCTATATCTGATAGACCATGCCTTCATGACAGAAAAAATTAAGATTATACTAGAAGAGTATACTATAACCATTGCGTTTTATGGCTGAAATAGGTGTATCCGTATGGAATATACTTCCCAACTAGCTGCAGCTTCAGAAAGTGTCAGTACGGTTGCTGCTCCTGTTGCTTACTCCATTCCAAAACAGAATTCTAGAGGGAGTGCCAAGGGAAATGTTGGGTCGCTGTGAGCGCAATGAAGAGGACTTTTTCAGTCAACCAATAACAATCGATAGAAGTAGCGTATGTCTTTATGACCAAGAAAGAAAGACAATGTGCAAACAATGGAAGTGCCCCTTCCTACCTATTCATAAAAAAGGCAAAAGTGCAACAGCCTGCCACCAAATTGGTGTTTTGTGCCTGTGAGGGGATCGTCATGATCGACTATCTGCTTACACAAGTAAAGGACGGTGCTAAAAATGTGTCCGAACCAAGGCGAATACATACGAGGACTAATGTGATCGTCTCAAATGTATGCATCTTTGTTTTCTTCCATGTAATTACCTGAACAGGCCAGTATCCAGGGGGCTTTAGGGGGCATCCCCCCTAAATTTTTACTGGCCCCCTAAAATTTTCACGGTAGGCTTGCAAATGAACTGGTTGGATCGGGCCCCCTAACTTCTGCCGCTGCCCCCCCTTACATTTTCGGGCTTGCTACCGGCCTGTACCCGAACTTTTTGATACCTATTCGTCTCAATGTTTCATTGCAAATAGAGGTCTTTGAACATGTGAGTATATTCTGTGAATATAAGTTTTTGAAATTGTTTCTTATTCACGAAATATCAGCGATCAATAAAAAAAAAGTGAGTTTCGTTTTAACAGTGCGAAACTACGGTAAACTTACAAACTACGTAAATTAAATACTTAAACTTGAAGTAGTACATTTATAACTACTGGTTGCAACAGAGACATAAGATCAAAGGTAGATTCTGTTTCTCAGACGCTGAATCCATATGATCCATACCCGTTACTCACTATCTTTTTCTGTTTTTGTCCTACGGCTATTAACACTAAAGCTAGAAGTAGTATAGCTGATGTCTATTATCTGCAATAAAAAGAATAAAATCAGAGATGAAACATATTCTTGGTACTGAATCCATATTTAAAAAATCCTCTTGTCGCTATATATTTTCGTTTTATCCGTTATGTAACCAGTGTTGTAACCGAATAATCGTAGATTTTTAACCAGTTCCGGTTTCAACAGATAGATAAAAGTCGAAACAAAATTCGTTCTTAAGGCGCTGAATCTGTGTCGAAAACATTTTTTTTTTATACATCCCTTACTAATTTTGATCTGTGAAAATGGAAATGAAAATGAAATCTTTGAGTTTTACGTCCCACGCTTATGCCGGTTAGGCTAAAGGAGACGGTGATGATGAATAATGAATGAAATGGTGGAATGAAGAAAGTGGGAGGAAACGGGAGAACCCCGAGAAAACCCACGCACACGGTGTTTGTCCACCACAAAGTTCACTTGGCGGGGGCTGGGATCGAACCCGGAACCCCAAGCACCAGAGGTGAATGTCTGTGAAAATGGGTATTGAAACAAAAAGTATTAGTAAGTTAATTACAACCACTTCTGGCTTCCGTAGACGCTGATTGTAATTGCTGAAATATATTTGTCCCTATCAATTACCATATTTTGTCTATATCGATCAAAGCTAAAAGCGCAAACGGATAATTTCTACAAATTTGGGACTTAATGGAAGTCTCGATATCTATTACCGTTCTTGCTCCAGAGAAATCAATATTAGAACCAGAAGTACTAGTAATTTTCAAATTTTAACCACTTCCGATTTCAATAGAGTGTTGCAAGTGGTGATGTTATCATGATACGCTGAACGGATTGAAAAAGAAAAAAAAACATTTGGCGCTATATATTACCACGTTTGTTCTATGGTGGTAAACATTGAAACGGGAAATGACTGATTCCTACCGCTTCCCGTTTGAATAGAAGAATAGCCTAGGATATGCAATCTACACCGTATTCTTGGAACATTGAATGGATTGCAAAAAAAAAAAAAAAAAAAAAAAAAAAGGCATCTCGATATCTTTAATCGTTCTTCTTCAATGGAAATCAGCATTAAAACCGGAAATAGTAGCAAATTTCAACAACTACCAATTTTAGCAGAGTGTTGCGGCTAGTGACGATTTTTTTTTCTAGGAGATAAAGAATCGATTGCAAAAGAACGTTTGTGACTATCTATTACCGGTTTTGTTCTATGGTGAAAAACGTTGAAACCGGAAATGGCAAATTTCAACCACTACCAGTTTAAATAACAGGTTTATGGAATCTGTTCTCGGGGCGCTAAATCGATTGCAACAAACCGCTTTTTGATATCTCTGCTTTTGTTCTGGTATCTGTTGACGAACATAGCCGTTCTATAAAACTTCCCACACTTATGCAGAACATGGCTTGGATATCTAATATAATGTGATGATCATAAAATCTATAAACAGAGAATGTGCTCGTGAAGTGATAAATCCATAAGGAAATAAATTATTATTAACAGCTTTAATGTGGCCACGAAGATTTCCTTTTTTTTTTCAATAAAACTTCATAGAATATTCAATAAAACTTTATGTAGGTTGTTTCGAAACAACACCGACAACGTTTGGGAGGTGATTCCTGACACCAAGATAAGACAAAAAGTATAGACCAACGTGAGTGCAAAAATGATTCCTTTCGGAGTTATAAGCTGGCGACAACATGAAACAATGAAGTTAAAGATCTGTAGCTCCAATACTATGGGACCTACCGTAGTCGGGTCAAGACCACTTAGAAACTAGTATATGCCCTATCCAAATATCCAAGTTTCACAATCCTGCGGTACATCCTCAACAATTTTTATAGAGATAATTAGTGAGTACTTCAAATTATATACCCAGAGCGAAACTGTCTTTTAAAAAATAGTTGCGTGAGTACCTTATGATCCTGAAACACGTATCCTTCCTAGTTTCTAAGTGAAGTTTTGACCCGATTACGTAGGTTAGGTAGTTGTGGAGCTATGGACCTTTAAAGTTCATTTTTCCATGTTTTCGGCAGCCTATAACTCCGAAAGGAAGCATTTGTGCACCAAGGTTGGTCTATACATTTTCTGTTATCTTGGTGTCAGGAATCAGCTCCCAAACGTTGTCAGTGTTGTTTTGAAACACCCTGTATAATAATGAAAAGTGATTATACCGCAGGTTAAATTGAAGCTCATAATCCATAGTAGGTGAATCCACTTCAGGCTCTCAATTAGTATATACAACATGTATATTTTTGTAGTAGCTGCAATTTTTGTTAACTTAATGAATTTCCAACTCTGCATTCTATCTCCTAAGTTACTCACTTGCTCTCGCACATGTTGGTTTGAGGGTGACGGAAAGGATGAGGCAAAAATCCTTTTCGTGAAGGGGTTACTCCTAAGGGGAATCAAAATCATGCTTTCTTTCTTTTTTATTTTCCCTGCTTATCTTTGAAATACCGTTCCCTCTTTCCCTTGTAACTAGATTAGACGATACTACAGTACTTCACGGAAAAAAAAATAAAAAATGATACCGAAATCATGCTTCGAAAAGAGTAAAAATTGATTGGCTCTGTTACTATATATTTCGAAAATTTAGTGTTGAAATATCTTTTGTATTTGTAGTTTTCTTATTTTATTTTTTATACTTCTGAAGTCTTCTTTTTCCACTATACTTTATCTATGTTAGAAATATTGAACAAATCCACGTAAACTTAGTTTAATCTTTTAAAGAAAGTAATAAATCAGCAGTAATTCCCTTGTTTGGTCAAATAACACGACTGTTTCCAGTTTATCAGCTCTAAACAGCAAACAAGACAAATTTTCTGCTGAGATCCACAAAGAAAGCTTTTTTTTTAAATCTTCTTATCAGTGGCGGCTCAGAAGTGACACAAGAGTGACTTACAGGGTTGCCAAATAAAAAGGTTCGTTAGATTTTGTGACTATTTTTATCTTCAATTTTCTAATTTATTTGTTTACGGTAGAATAAGTGAGCCATAAGCGAGCCTCCACCCTAAAGCACTACGAGACAGAATTTCGAGAGAAATAGATAGACTTTCCGAGACGAGACAGCCTCAACTCTTGTTCTCTTAGGCAATCCTAAAGCGCCCTCTTTGAATTGTGTTAATAGTCATGGAATATAGTATCATCATAAACGGAAAAAATAATTTATCAGTTTCAACTCTGTAGCTGCATCTGTTCGTTGTAGGCAGTCATTTGAATATGTCGCTGTGCGTTAAGATCCTGCCTTACTAAAAGTAATATTAAATTTACCATTTTTCTTTTGCTTGTTTTTCATAAGTGAAAGGAGATAATGAAACGCAAGTTACCACAATCATAGACAATGTTATTCTACAACAGAAAATATGAACCTGAATAATTTTTAGTGTAGCCATCTATAGAAATTACAGTATTGTGGAAATAACAATTCCCCCAAAATTCTAAGTTAAGGCAGAGACTAGAGGAACGAACTCAACTGCATTTGGTTACGCATCATGTTGTTTTGGTTTCTAATGAACTACTTTTTAAATGGCATTATTATTTAATTTTAATAATTGTATGTTAAAACTATTTTGTTTATTACAAACTAATACAACCATTATTTAAAAAGTAGTTCACATGATACCAAAACAACATGATACGTAATCAAATGCAGTTGATTTTCTTCTAGTCGTTACCTTAAGTTTGATTTTGGGGAATTGTTATTTTGGCAACACTGTAATTTATATGGATGGCAACACTGAAAATTATTTAGGTTCATATTTCGTGTTGTAGAATAACATTACCTATGATTGTGGTAAGTTGCATTTCATTATCTCCTTTAACTTATGAATAAACAAACAAAACAAAACTGGTAAATTTTGTATTATTTTTAGTAAGGCAAGCTCTTATGGCAATGCTCCAGTCCACATGGCTGTTGTTGCAGGGGCGTCATTTAGGGGGGGCAGGGAGGGGCATTTGCCCCCCCCCTGAGTTTGAGATGTATATAGATTTTATCAATAGAATAGTAGTAAATCAGTGAGAAACGCGAATTTTTTCTAATATCAAGGGGTCTTGCCCCCCTCCAAGCAAAAAGTGAAATGACGCTCCTGTGTTGTTGCCAAGGCAATCAGTAGATCTTATCCAGTTGAACACAATAATATACGAGGGGATGCTGATAAATATTGAACCTTACCAAGGAAAAAAATTACGCTAGGAAGCTGAAACTCCCACACTATTCCACATATTTCTCTAGTAGGACAATGCATTTGCGACATCTGTCCTGCAACTTTTTAAGTCCTAAATAAAAGTCGTTTGTCTGCTGCTACAACCTCATCTGTAGCATCAGTTGCCGCTTGAACACACTGAAAATGGTGATCTTTTGAGAGGATTTTGAGATTCGGGAAAGATGATAATCGGATGGAGCTAGGTCAGGCAAATAATGGGGATGAGGTAACACTTGAATGCTTAGGATGGCCAATGGATCCTGTGTTTCAATTGCAATGTGTGAGGAGACACTGGAAAAGCAGAACGACTTTGGAGGGCTTACCACTACGTTTGTTCTTGATATTTTCGCACAACTTTCTCAAGAGATCACGGTAATAAGCTGTATTAATGGTTGCACCCACTGGAAGATAGTCCACCAGCAGAACTCCGTCCTTATCCCAAAAGATTGTTGCTATTTGTTTCTGTGTAGACCTCTGTACACGGCACTTCTTTGACCGGGCAGAACTGTGCCTCCATTTCTTAGATTGTTCTTTAGACTCGGGATCATAACAATAGATCAACGTCTCATCACCAGTTACGAGTTCCTCCAAAAAAACAACTTCACTTCTTGCAAAATGTTCCAAAACTGTCCGCGAAGTTCTCACTCTTTCCTGCTTTTGTTCCTTCGTCAAAAGTTTGGGAATCCACTATACTTCAACCTTCCTCACATCCAGATCATTGTGAATAATGGTGCCAACTCTTTCATGTGATATGCCCAAACATGTAGCAATCCTTTTGGCTGATACTCGACGATCTTCCATTATCATGTCCTGAATGCGTTACACATTTACAGGAACAGACACAGAAACAGGCCTGCCACTGGATTTCGTACTTTCAACATCAAAATGGTCAGTTCTGATGTTTGTCACCCAGTGTTTGACAGTTGCATATGACGACGGCCCAAGGTGTCCCAAAGTTTATTTCATTTCATTGTAGATCTGCGTCGCACCTTTCCCTTGGAGAAAGAGGAACTTCATGATGGTCCAAAGGACCTCTGGACTGAAGATTGCTGGAGGTGCAGTCATGTTCACTTCTGAAATGAAAAAGAAAAGAATGTTAATATCATAGAACATTGCAGTTTGCCACATAGTCTATACAGATCCTGCCCTATATATCCTGCTAATTTCAGCTTCCTAGCTCAATTTTTTCTTGGTAAGGCTCAATCTTCATCAGCACCCCCTCGTATGGTGTAGTCAAGCGTAAATCAACATGTATCCACATGCAGTGTTTTCTAAGTATAAAGTAGAGAAAAACTTAATTGTTATTTTCTGTTTTTGTAACCCTAAAAATTGATTCTGTATGATAAGCGGAAGATTATTACTTAAATGAAACTGATATTGGAGTACGCCCTCAACAAAGCTTTTCATTATGACACTAGCAAGGCCGGCAGCCACGGTGGCTCAGTGGTTATAGTGTTATTTCTAGTGTGCGAGTCCCTGATTCGATCCGAGACCGCACCAAGCCAACTTTATGCTGGTCAAACTCCATGTGCTTGGATTTTCTCAGGGTTCTCCCATTTTCTTCGTTCCACCATTATCATCTATCTCATTATCAATCGTCTCCATAAGTCTCGGTGCATAATAGTGGGACGTTAAACTAAAAACGAAACCTAACAAGACGACATTGTAAACAGTGTGCGTAATGAGATTTAGCCAGTGTTGCCACACTTGGTACAATTGTACCAAATTCAGCCCTTTTTGTCATTCATCGTCCCGTTGGTACCACGCTGGCATTTTCAGCTCCTTTTGTGAAAAAGTTGGTACAATTCTACCCAATTCAGCACCTTTCAACAAATACTTGTCACATTTTCAAAAGTGTCAGTAAGACTTGATGTGATGTTATGTATTTTCTCTTACTTTATGTGTGTTCTGTGTTTGTATACTGTCTTACTGCATATAAGGTGTAATGTTAAATGTTTTCTGTTTCTATATGTGTATTATGTGTGTGTGTGCTGCACTACTTAGAAATAATAGATACCATTGTGACTTAATATTATTAATAATGTGTTGTGATGTCTTTCAGGGAAGGTACTAGGACTCTGGAACGGTTTTACATTTTTTTTAATGTTAGCTTACTGGCCTTCTATTCTTCTTACACTCTATTATCCTCCTTCAGTCGTGAAATAAGCGAGAATAAGATGCAATAAGTTATATTTTAATATTTTACTATAACTCATTGTTTACACACTAACTCGGAGATGATTGATTTGTTCCTCATTATATATATATATATATATATATATATATATATATATATATATATATATATATATATATATATATATATATATATATATATATATATATATATATTCATATATGACCATAATACCGTTTTGGTTTACTGGTCATTTTGAAATAGAGGCTCTTTTCATTTCCTTACAATATATACCGAAGATGATAACTGTTTTCCCTTTGAATTTGCGGCCTCCCTTATACTTCCTACGTGCGAAAAAAGTTTCATCTACTTCTACGGTTGTTCGGGGGCCTCCGATTTGGATATTTTTAAAAGTGAAAGAGCACTTTCTTGATTTGGACTCTTGGAAGAGGAGGGGGTGTTCTAGAACTTTGCCTTTTTTAGTTTCGTGTTATAAAGCCATGTATTACACTGGTATAAAATAATGAATTCAGCCCTTTTTGTTTCAATTTGGTACTATTTTTCAACCCACTCCAGAGCTAGGACTGTGGTAATACTGAATTTAGCTCACAATTGAGGTATCGTACCAAATCCTATCATATCCATTTTTCACTTCTAGTATATCCTACGTATATTGTCTAAATAAGCGTTATTATTGCTCAGTGCTCGATTTTGTGGGTGCGAACATCTTTGTAGGCAACAATAAAAACATTTCATTGTTGAAAGAACAAAATTAAAGTCGCTTGTTAGAACAGAGCTACATGTTTTACTCATTGTTTCAAAAAGTGAAAAAAAAATGAATATGGTGGGTTTTGATACTAGACCCCTCAATTGTGATTAATTTTTAAACTTTAAATTTTGTTTAATTAATTATAATATGTATCATCCACATATGACACATATATCAACCTTATCACATCAAGCTGGACAAAATCAGATGTTTGAGGATAAATGCTAATGCATAGGTTTCAACAAAATTGAGGGGGGGAAAAACGAATTTTTAAGGTGCTAAAAAGTACCAATGATAATTTAGAGCTCTCATTCTGCTGAAATAGGTTCTTCGTTTACTTTTGTACTCTCCATGTGAAAAATCGTTGTTAAAAGGTAGATTATGTAGAGTGGAACAGAGAAAACGCATGTTATTGTTAACCGCTAGTACTCGGCGACGAGTAGGGGTATTGATTTTGAGCAACCGTTGGCAAACAGCTCAGACAACGCAGTTTCAGTCACTATGGAGCGTTGGAGCGTAGAACATCGTGTGTTCGCGGTTGAGCAGTTCTTTAGAAACAATGATATTGTGGTCACGATTCAACGTCTTTCCGTCAAAAGTTTAACGTCGAACGTCGAGGTACAGTCGTAGATCGAAACAATATACTCCGATGGATGGATTTGTGATGAGAAAGAAATAACCTGGTCTTCCACGTTCACTTCCAACTCCGGAACAGGTAGACAAAGTGAAAAGGGAAGTTTTTGCTAGTCCGAAACGATTCGCTAGGCAACAGACTTTATTGTTGAGTACGTCACGTCGTTCGCTTCATCGCATCTTACATGATGATCTCAATTTTTTTCCATCACGGATCCAGCACTTCTGAACACTGCAACCCATAGTAGTATAGTGTTTCGATCTACGACTGTACCTCGACGTTCGACATTAAACTTTTGACGGAAGAGACGTTGAACCGTAACCACAGAATCATTGTTTCTAAAGAACTGCTCGACCGCCAACACATGATGCTCTACGCTCCAAAGCTGCATAGTGACTGATACTGCAGTGCCTGAGCTGTCTGCCAACGGTCTCTCAAAATCAATAACCCAACTCGTCGCCGAGTACTAGCGGTTTAAAAAAACATGCGTTTCTTCTGCTCTACCCTGTATCCTTTTGTTGTTTGTCTTCTAGCGTTGGTTCACATTATTCTCACAGTGACGCCTACACTACTTCTAGGGAGGCACGGTGGCTCAGTGGTAGACCTCCGGTGCTTGGGGTCCCTGGTTCAATTCCAGCTCGCGCCGTGTGGACTTTGTGGTGGACAAACACCGTGCTCGTGGGTTTTCCCGGGGTTCTTCCGTTTCCTCCCACTTTTTCATTCTACTATTTCATTCATCTCTCATCATCACCGTCTCCTTTAGCCTAACCGGCATAACTGTGGGACGTAAAACTTAAAGATTTCATTTCATTTTCTACATTACTTCTAATTTTAGTAGTAAAGTTGTCTCATAAAGAAAGCAACTTTTGAAATGCCCGCCATTTCTGTTCTAGTAATTTGGCAACACTGAACATTACACAATTTTAATGTCTTTGTGGTTGGTTGTCACAGAGTGGCGAATAACGCATGATTATTATTTGTTTTCTGGTCGGATAGGAATGGAGCGCTTCACAATGGAGCAGCATGTCATGATAGTGGAAATTTATTACAAATGTAATGAATGTTGTCCAGAGACTCTTCGCAAACTCTGTGGAGTATTTGGTCAACGTGATGTACCAAATAAATCGACTAATTGCTAAATTTGAGACAACCGATTTCAACAAGGCGGCGTAAACTGATTTACGAGAGAGAGATTTCCTGGACGAGTGACTTCTCGCAACAGTGACGTCAATTGGACACCCAGATTTTGTGATTACACACAAAGCCCGAAAACGAATCAAAACGACTGAAAAATGAGTGTCTTCAAATTTGGACATATTTTAATGTGTACAAATGAACTGCCTTCTAATGGTGGACATAAGGAAATATGTCGATTTTTTGACATTACGGGTATGTCCGCCATGAACATAAAAATTTGAGCAACTGTAACATGTCAAAATGATCTACTGCCTTGTTTTCATTAGTTTTGACGGATTAGTATGTTATGTTTTGGGTCAATGTTTGAGATGTTATACTTGTACGTCAAAAATTTATACACGTGCGCGCAAACGTGAGGCAGTTATCGTTTGTCTCTTGTTATCAGTGTTACCAATGTAGCACTTTGTCTCTTGATCTAGAAATTTTTAAGGATATTTTTTTTATCAAAAACAATTGGTTCATTTATCATTGTTAGAATAGAAATTTAGTACCTTTTAAATGTTGTCTAGTGACTAAACTAGCATTATTTCCACTAAAATTAATATTTCTAGTGTCTATTTTGCTGTGTGTTGAGCGACAGTATTATTCACGTTGTTGGCAATGTGTTTAGTATCATTACAAGTGTGTGTGCCCTACTACGGACAGATTTGACATACATTTTTATGCCATATCAACATAGTACTTCGGGCTCTCTGTGTAGACACCATGTGATTTCTTTCTGTGGTTATATTTGAAATATCATGTGTGTGCCAACAAACCAGAATCACTTCCAAAGCTCAAGGCCGAGATTCAGTGTGTAGTTTCAGAACTAGAGGTGCAAGCAAGTATGCCAAAAAGCTATGGAAAACTTCATCGAAAGAACGAGGGTGTGCAGGTTCCTGGAGGGCATTTGAGTAAATGCAAAAATATGTAAACATGTAATATGCAAATTCCTTGATTTCATAAATAAATTTGTGTGTTATTATGGACTCGAAAGTCGCGTTCTAAAATTTGCTTTTAATTTTAATAATATAGGAGAAACTGTTGTACCATGGAAAACTTTTTGCGTTTTTCAAAATATAATATTACCAACAGTTATTTCTGCAATTTTATTGCAGTGCATTTAAACTTGGAAGTTTTCTGAACAAAACTTGCGTCATTATTTAAGTTCTTATTTATATTGTAAAACTTTGTCCCATATAGGTATAGGTAGAGCGTTAATAAAACGAGTGTCCGGAATCGATCTCCCACAACCAATTTTATTATAACATTTCTCTATAAAATTATTTTCACAAAATACTGTACAAATTAATCTCTCTAGTATCAAAGGTTAGTTATAGGTGGTCTTTGACAGTAAGGTCGCAGACAGGATCTCTGCAGAGCCCCGAAGCAGGCTAGGCAGAGTGGTATTAGGTGCCCAAAGCTCCGAAGCAAGCAGTGAGTAGTTTAGTTGGCCAACAGAGCCCCGAAGCAGGCTAAGCGGCTGAGGTTAGGATTCCCAGTCAGAGCTCCGAAGCAGGCTAAGCCAGGAGAAAGGATAGGCGTAGTCTCGAAGCAGACTAGGGTTACGTTACTCTTAATGTTCCGAAGCAAACAATAGGAGGGACACCAGAAAACTGGTACCGAATTGCCTTTGTCCATCCAATTTATAGGGTTCCTTGGGTGGCGGTGGCGCTGCTGCTCCGATGTCGTCTTCTGCTCCGTGGGAGGGGCCAGAAGCCGTCGTCTGCAAGTGATTGTAGATCCATCTGGTGTAAAATCTTCTTGCCGAACCACGTGGTAGTGTTTGTAAACACTGACGTGTGGATTTGTTTGTTTACAACATCACATAGGATATTACAATATTCTTCGTTATGTTGTAATGCTTTCAAGAATTCTCAAGAAAGTTCCATGGTACAAATACTCATGTACCTTGAAACACAGTCTCATGTACCTTGAAACCTACGCTTGTAATATGGTAGTTCACAGAAATGAAATTACAAACAATTATTCAGTTGTTTGTTGTTTTTGATGTACAAAAACGTGTGAAAGAAAAGAATGAAAATTTGCGATATTTAATCTGATTAGGGTTTTATCTTTATATTGAACAAAATATTAATCGGAAGGTTAACCTTATTTATTTATTTATTGAAAAATTCGTAAACCTATCAATAACTAAAATATGAAAAGAAGACTATAATAATATTATATTTGTGAGTCCACTCCTAAACTCCCGGAAAAAACAAAGAACAATGGCTTTAAAACAATTACAAAATTAAACATATGTTGAGCATATTTTGTTCTAGTTCTAGAATGTAAAGTAAGCGTAGTCCTATTAGAAAATAACATAATGAATTACTAAATTAGGAAATCTTGACTTATTCATGGAAACAATCTCGGCCTACACAGTCTATTACACTACATTATAAGAACCAAAATGCACTTGAAACCACAATTATTCAGACACTCTATTGAAGCTTATTGGCCTAAAGGGTGGTGGCAGTTTCACTATATCAGATGCATTCACATCAAACTGTCCTGCAGAGTCTTCATAAAATCTTATTTGCATTACCTCGAATACGCTTCAAGAACTTAATTTTAAATTCGTTGTAATTAGATTCCAGTGAACAAATTTTTCCTGCGTAAAATTCAATGCTTCGTTTTCACCTAAGCTGCACTAACACATAGTCATTAGGATTGAGATTACGTGCTTCAATACTTTTGTCTAATTAAACTTCTGTGTTCATCTTTTCTGCAAGCATAACTTCACCATCATCATCTTCATGCAGGCTTATGTTCTCTTCATACTCTTCATCAGACGTTTCGAAACTAATTTTTCTGCTGGATTTCTTCTTTCCTTTTCTTTGTTGTTCTTGCTTCTTATTACCTTCCCGTGTGGTTCTGCGCTCTATTGTATCTTTCAATTCTTGCTTTTCAGGTGCGTGTTACTATTCTAGATCTACCAGCCTTTCTTCGTCGTTTTGTACTTTGCGGAATTCATGCTTTCGGGTATGGTTGTACACTCATGTCCAAAATGATTGTCGCATATCTATAACTATATTCTTGTAAGAATATAATTTGATAATGATTTTGCAGGGTACTTTTAATACTGATACTATATGTATAATCGGGAAATGTATATTTGTGGCAAATTTCATAGTAAAAGAATTATAAATACGAAAATTAGAATGAGTAAAACAAAGTGTTGATAAAGGGACAACTAATTTTTATTTTCGTTTTATTGTTCTTATTTACTACTCTCTTGACATGAAATTTACCACATACGTGTCTTTGCCGATTATACACATACTAACATTATAAGAAATACCGGGCAAATTTGTTATCAAATTATATTTGTACAGCAACATATTTATAGACATGCGACAATAATTTTGAACATGAATGTACTTCCTCTGAAAGACTGATGTAGAAGTCAAATTCAAATCTTCAGCAGAAGGTAAAGCTTGCATCGTGCTTTCGTTTCGTTCTTGCACCGGAGTGTTTACTTTATCATCTATATCACTTAGATGACAATCCTGTCGATGGTCTGTTACAAAAACAGCTTCTAAAAAGTCTCCGAGAAAATGTTTCTATCTATGGGATAAATCCCTGAACGGCGAAATCCACTGGTGTTATTGGATGTGCTGAAGGCACGGGGATAGATAGTTCCCAACACTTCGGCCACAGAATATTATCCCGGATTATTATGTAACCATTCTTCCACAACTTGGTTATAGAAACATTTCAATGGAGCGTAAACAGCCAAGTCCAGTGACTGTATTTTTCCTGAAGCATGCGGAGGGATGGTCAACATGACAACTCCAGCTTCAGCAGCCATTTCAATAGCCTCGACAGATAAGTGCGTTTCATGGTTATCGATGATGGGCAACACTCCTTTGAGGGTTTAGTGTATACAATGAAGTGCTTCAGAAACTGTACGAAAAGGGTCTCAGTTGACCAACCGGATGAGTTAGGCGATCCTTTAACCATGTAATTCTTAAAATTTACACGGGGAAAGAGAAGCATTGGCGGTACATGGTTGCCAATTGCATTTACTGCTCCTATCATGGTTACCAGATTTCCACGTTCCGTTGACATAGTGGTTCCAACTTGTCGTTCACCTTTCTGACCGACAATTTTCGAGGGTTTTTGGACCGTACATATGCCAGTCTCGTCAACATTCCAGATTCTGGATGAAGGGATTGGGCCAAATTTGCTATGAATATCTTCTAGGTGGTCAAAAAATTGGTTTATAGTGTCCTTATTGAAACATATCGCACGCTCTAAACTTGCTGATTCTGGTGTTCTAAGTGCTAATTCTCTCTGTCGTTTCATAAACCTTGGCATCCACTCCTCACTAGCAATTTCTCCATTATCCCAATTCTTTGGATACATCTTATTATTAGTGCGAGCATATCGATATGCCAGTTGTGTAGAACACCCTTTTTGCTAAGTCCGTATTTCATCTTGGCCACAGTTGTTATGTATGTAATTAGTCTCTCTTCTTCTTCCTCACTAAACAGACGGTGAACATTATATTTCACACTATACTCAAATGTTTCTTTTTCTAATTGTCTAAAAGACTTCAGCTGTCGGGATAAAGTAGTTAATGATACTTGGTAAACTTTGCAAGCTTCATGAATTGAAATACGTTCCCCAGATTCGGAAGTGACTGTTTCAATTGCGTTCTTAATTGAGTTAGGGTCAATGGCAGGCCTTTTCTTTCCTCCCTTGCTTCTTGGCATTTCGATTCCTGCAACGATAACAAAAGAATTTTCAAAAATACAATTGACAATGAATTCATGTACTTTGGAACGTGTTCCAAGGTACAAAGGGTGTTTCTGTTTCATGGTACAATAAGCTGTAGACAATTACTAAAATGACGCCATAATGACAACGCTATTCTAGAGTAGAAAAACAAGTCACAAAAGTACTGACCTAATTCCCCTGAACTAATAGATTATTACAGATATTACAAATAAAATACAGTAATGGCACTAAAAAACAATATTTCAATTTGTAAATAGTTTGTTTTATCTATGGAAAAACTTCTTTTTTCACTTTACAGTGTTGTAAATCACACACCCCTATGCATGGGCGGCGATTCGGGAGGCAAAGGGGGCAGTTGCCCCCCCACTTTTTTGAAATTACCCATTAATATATATAGTTTCATTTGGAAATATATAAAGTTTTGTAGGTATTATTGGTTCATAGAATAAAAACGGTGCCATAAAATATGTGTCGTTCTATGAGTACGTATTAGTTGTCTTCCCGTGGAATTAAGAAAGCTACAGGAATTGCGTTTGAACTGCCACTAAAAAAGGCCCAAAAATTAACCTATTGGAGCGCCACAATTCGAACGTACTTTCATTTCTTCTTGCAATTGATCGATATGTTAGTCAGCCGCTCTGGAACTAATTGAGATAACATTTCGCAACTTAATGTTATCCCAATGATCAACGTGGAGTCCGAACTACGTGAGCTCCCCCGGGTAGTGTTGCCACGAGACGAGACGAGACGAGACTTCAGGCTGTCTCGTCTCGTCTCGTGAAAAGCATGTCTCGTCTCGTGTCTTGTCTCGAAAAAATGTGCTCGTCCCGTCTCGTGTCTCGTCTCGAGAGGTTCTGTCCCGTCCCGTCTCGTCTCGTCTCGTTTGTCTCGTTTTGTCTCGTCTTGTCTCGTAAAAAATATAGCAGCATACCACGGGAACGAAAGTAAAATGTAGCAGGCTGGATCATGCTAAGCAAGATAAGCATCATGCTAAGTTACAAGTATTACCCAGAACACACAAGACAAGAAATGTCACGGTAGCTACACCGTGAAGCCTTCACCTCTAGTGTATGTGGTAGTCGGTTCGATCTCGGTTAGTGCCAGGTGAGCTTTGTGATGGACAAACATCGAATGTGTGTGGGGACCGCGGTGGCTCAGTGGTAGAGCATTCACCTCTGGTGCTTGGGGTCTCGGGTTCGATCCCAGCCCCGCCAAGTGAACTTTGTGGTGGACAAACACCTTGTGCGTGGGTTTTCTCGGGGTTCTCCCGTTTCCTCCCACTTTCCTCATTCCACCATTTCATTCATTACTCATCATCACTGTCTCCGTTAGCCTAACCGGCATAACCGTGGGACATAAAACTCAAAGATTTCATTTCATTTTTTCGAATGTGTGTTTTCTCGAAGTTGTCTAGTATCCTACCACTTTCTTCATTCTACTAATTTTCCCATGATCATCCATTCGGCCAAAGTTGCCTAAAGGTCTTAAAAATAAATTCAAATAAGCTCACAAGGCAAGGACAAATAGTTTACAAGATAATATATCTCTGCTGTTAGTTGTCTGAGGCTTCTCGACCCTGGCTATCTTTCTTTTTTTTTTCACATTCTGAAACATTGAAATTTGTTTCAACAGTTTCAATACACGAATATACAGCAAATTGCTCACAGGTACGTCGAAGATGAAGACACTAATGTCAAATAATGTTTACACGACAAGCAAAGTTCGATGTAAAGGTGTCACCATCCCCGACACTATCGTATACTATCAGCCCACTTGCTTTATAGTGTCTATATATATACAGAGAGAGAGATGGAAAGATATATAGATAAATAGAGAGATAGATATGTGTGTATACTTTGATTTCATATATTCCAGCTTTAGGTTTCACAGTGTTAACCCATAACAATCCAAAAACTACTTTCCATTTTAGCCTGTTTAGAGTTTTTGCAATTATTTTTTTTAAAGAAAAGCTCGGAACCAAATAATTTTATTGAGTAATGGAAAGTATTTGATTGAAATTTTATATGTTTCTGCACAGTAAGCTCTACTTAAAGTGCCATAGTAATGGGAGCTGAACGACACATCGGACGAAAGAATGCTTGGGGCCAGTCTTCACCTCCATGGTTCAAATCTGTTCCCATAACCGCGGGGTGTGTGCTACTATGTCGTGTTTGTCCCGTTTGTGTAACAAACTCATGACAGTACACCCAGATTAGCTAGTGGCTAAAAAAAAGTTGATTTTTGGGTAGCTATTTTGGATTAAAGTTTCTTATATTGTCGTGATCTATTCGCAATCATACAACGTACATCTTCATACCAAGCCGAGCGGTGTGCGGCGATAGACCATGGCTTGAAGGCCCCGGGTTGAGTCCTGGAAGGGTCATGTGTATGGATTTTAACAACATTTGTTTTTTCGTATTGTGTCAGCGGGGGGGAATTGTACGGGATAAAAGGATTTCAGTCTGAAAAAAGTTGGAGAGAATATCCTCCCCAGGATACTTTCATGGGAGTAAAAAATTAGTAAAAATATAGGATATACATTTTATATTAATAGCAGGTTAAAAATATGGTTTGGGTATCCTATTTCTTTTCTGTTAATTATGTTCTCCAATGTTCGAATTTTGATCATTCTCATGATATTTTCTGCTTTCAACGGAGTTCCATGAATATTATACCAAATATTCTTTAAACTTATCAAGTTCGAGAGGTTTTATATGCCTGTAAGAAACGATTTCTGAAGATAATTCAGATCATAATGAATATTATTCACTAGGAAAGTGAAGTATTCCCCTCCTCTCAACATGGAAGCAGAGGGCAATATCGCACTCTGTTCAGATCAAACATTTCCGCGTAACAAAACGAAGGTCCCCCTGTAAAACCTCTTCACCTAAAGTGTTATTGTTAGTATCATAAATTTGCTGAAAGCAAACAATTTGAAGGGTTCGTCGATAATATCTTTGCTATCTTTGTCCTTCGCCGGCCTTCTAAACGAAGAGGTGAATTTTACAACATGACTGCTGTATAATAAGCGACAAAATTTTAGTTGCAAGATGACATACTTCAGTTGCCGTTTTCGGTTCATATAGCAAAAAGAATACCGCCACCAGAGAATAAAGACAAGTGTAGTCTGTTCTGTTCTCTTCCGCCATCTCAGCCAGAAATTTCAACTACAGCCTGTAATGACTGTAGACCTTACCCAGTTTTCAAATTGAATAGATGGTGGTGGTAGTTCGGTTTCTTGACCTTGTAAAAATCTTCCCTGTCTTTGATTTTGTTTGTCATCATTCCAGCCAGAAATAAAGAAAATGAGAATTCCTCAGTTTACAGCAAGGGGAATTGGGGACAAGACATTAAGGATGATATTCCTGGAAGCTCATGTATCACGATTGTTTCATTCAATAGACAGAGGATACTTTTCTAGGAAGGCTTTTCAACATGTTTTCTCACAAAGGGGATTTTCCTTTTGCAATCTATATGACCACTGGCAATTTCAATCTTGGCCATTCCCGCCAGCGTTTTCATTTTCGAGACACGAGACGAGACGAGACATTTCACGAGACGTCCCGTCTCGTCTCGTGTCTCGTCTCGTTTCCGAGACGGGACAAGTAGTCTGTCTCGTCTCGTGTCTCGTCTAAAAGGGTTCCGTCCCGTCTCGTGTCTCGTCTCGTTTACGAGACGAGACGAGACGAGACACGAGAAATGTCTCGTCTCGTGGCAACACTACCCCCGGGAATCGAGCCCGGGTCTCCCACGTCTAAGGCGCGTACGCTAACCGCTTAGCCACGAAGGAGCTCAGTAAGGAATATTAATTTTGCAGTGTAATATACGAGTTTAGGGGTGTACATATACAGTTTTGTATATACAATTAAATTTAGTGAATTCAGCATAATTCTAGGTTTTATGATTATTTCGTATAACTGAAATGTGGAGTGACTCTAAGTATTGCTGAGTTTTGATATATTCCAAGAAAGTGAAAACTGTACTTAATGGCAGCGAACATATTTCGAAAAGCTGCAAAAGTATTTCTTTAAATGTCGTACCATATGCTTATAGTATTCACTGTCATTCTAAGAGTAATAACACACATAATGGCATTCGTGGAATTAAAAATACAAGTAGTTCATTAATTTCCAGTTTCAATATAACTTTTGCAAAACAAGCCTCATTATTCATTACTATGATTATTTGATTAATATTATCCTTTCTGTTTATTTGTTTTGCAAATTTGTTATTAAATAGGCCCCTAATCTGATCACACAATTTTCTAGACAGATATTCATGACCAAGGAATCAAATCTCTTCTTACACCTTCGTTGCTTAAGAGTACAAAGGGCTAGTATCTACGTGCGTTGCTCTCGTCTATTTACTTAATAAAATATGAAACAAGATATACGGTATAACTGAAAAAGACAGTATCCTAATAGTTATACAATCTTTCGTCAAACAAAGTGTTACAAGCAACCAGGAAAACTAACATTGATATTAAATATTCAGATCATGTCTTGCCCCCCCCCCACTTTTAACCTCTAACCGCCGCCACCGCCCCTATGAACACAACGTAAGCCACGATGGCACTGTCTGACAATGTCAAAGCATCATATAGTTCACTAAATCACTACTAGATAGATCAGAAGCTAAGAAACATGTGTGTGTTCCAAAGTACACTATTCTCAAGGTACAACGATTTCTCCTACTACTTTTAATTTTAGTAGTTTTTAGTGTAATATCTTGTGAAAATTTAACCAAGCCTAAACCCCAGTTTTGATTGTTCATAGCTCAGGAAATAAAGGTTTGCACAGGAAATATATATCTTACACGGTACTAAGCACCGCATTGTCTACTTTCAGGTCAAGTTTGGTCAAGATTATCTCAGTCCTTTATGTTGTATATGCTGAACTCCTAGTTTATTGATTTTTATTTAAGAAAAATCAAAGAAAAAACGAAATGAATGTGGATAGAAGATAGATAGAGGCAGAATTAATAACAAAACGGCAGAAAAAGAAGCAAATACCTCTTTTCGGAAAATTGAAGAAAAGTTATAAAATGTTGACGTGGCTGTCAATAGACAAGAAAACTTTTTAATGGAAGTTCCCGAACTAATTTCAAACTAATCAGTATGTTGCTGTGTTTATTTTTTTTCTAAAAAAAAGTGTTAGAGTATAATATAAGTCCTACTAGTCGACCAAAGGAAAAGAAAATAGATTAAACACCGCAGATATGACCTACGTTATGCTTTACAGAATTATCAATAATTCCAACTAATATTAAAGCTTCTACCACTTCGTAGCGCAAGAAACAAAATTGATTCGAAATTGAAGGCCGCAGTTAATGTGGGGAAAAATACACATATAAACAGAGAACAATCCATTACCCGGACAGCGGTATATTGTACAAATGTGCGGAATCCTTATGTTTACTACATAAATCAGTACGGAACATACGTTATTCATATACAGTGAAACTTGTCTATGTTGGCCACCATCGGTTCCATTGAAAAGTGTCCAACTTAGACAGGTGGTCAACTTACAGAAAATAAGTGGGATTGGTGTATTGTTAGAATAGGATTTCTAGTATTACTTGATTGTAATATTTTAATAAGCAATGACACGACAGCTACTTTTAAATAATCTATAGAGAGTAATAATAACAATGTACAGTACTAGAAAAAAATTAGTACAGTATGTTTAATCTGAAAACTAGTCTGGTACTTTGAATTATTCGGATTCAAAACACAACACAAACAACCATAAAATAGAAACATAAGTAACCAGTTTATTGAAATCGATATTGTAGCACACTGAGTTATTCAGATTGAAAACAAGAAAAACGAAATTATAAATTGAACAATTTATAATGTAGTTTATATGACTTGTTTTCAGTTGTTACTCTTCTTTCTTGTTTTTGTTTGCTTTCTTTTCATTTTGAATAAAATCCAACGTGCTTCAATTTTGTTGTCCAGACGAAACATATCATCTGCAAACTCATTCTAGACGTATTTCTTTCATTCTTTTTGCCTTGTTAATAAGCTACAAGTGTTTCCCTCGGAGTAAAATATGTTTGAGAAAATCTTAAGGGAATTCATATCTCAAAACATCCACTACTTTTCGACAAGCCATCATGTGCCATTGGTTGTCAATTGAGATGGTTAGCTTTAACCTTGAGGATTTCAAGTAATTACTAAACTTTTCCACTGATGAAAGGAGCCGATGTATCTAATGGGGTTTGGGTACAAAATCTCGCGGCTAGAACCTCGCAGCAACAACCTCGCGGACCAAAAACCTCGCCTTGCCAAAACATCGCGTCCAAAAATCTCACCTGGACAAAACCTCGCCGTTCTGATTTCGGGACACAGAATCTCGCCTGGTCTAAACTACGTGGGACGTAATCTCGCCCGAGAAGAAATGTCGTCAGTATAAAACGTCGTCATGACGATTTCTTCGATGTAGAATGCTCTATATATTGTTATATGTATATATATATTTTAATAACACATAATTGCATTAAAATAATGAGCAGAAATAACTCTAACGCTTGCTTTGAAAATCTATCCTATATAAAAATGAAAATGACTATGTTTGTGACATCATACCTCTTGAACCATCCGTCCGCTCTCGATTAAATTTTCAACATATATGAGATTTGAGCTTGGGATGATTTTTACTTCCTTAGAAAATTCTAACAAAATCGAATAATATTTATGAAGGTATGAAATAATATCTGAGTTTTTACGTCCCTCGATTATGTCTTGAAGGTTAAAGGACGCGTAGATGCTCAGGATGAAGGAAATGATAGAATGAAAAAGTGAAAAGAAACGGGAATATCCAGAGAAAGCCCCTTCCTCCACCCACACACGATGTTTTGTATACTATTATTATGATTATTATTTGTAATGTGGAATTGCATATTAAGAAATTCATTGGGTAAATTTTAAGGAAAGGTTTCATTCCGCAAGGTTTTGGCCAAACGAGATTTTAGTCTGCGAGGTTTTGGACGGCGAGGTTTTGAACAGGCGAGATTTTAGGCAGCAAGGTTTTGGGTGGCGAGGTTTTGGCCACGCGATGTTTTGGCCCGTGAGATTTTGGCCAAGCGACGTTTTGTCCCGGCGAGATTTTGTCCCGAGAGGTTTTGGGTGGCGATGGTATGGCCACACGAGGTTTTTGCTCGCGAGATTTTGGGCGGCGATGTTTCGGCCGCCCATCCAATGTATAAGAATTCAAAAAATATAGAAGTTGATTTCGGATATCGCGTTTCCTAGTTCGCTCTGGATTGGAACCCCTGAAGGCAATTATGGCGGTTTTATATGTTATACTATACAGCGTGTCTTAAAGAATAGATTGTAAATGACGTAAACTATATAGGAGTAGACTTACAACGAAGCGTACATTCACCTTTAAAATTATCTGTATATATATATATAGCGGCGATCCTTAAGATTAGGTCAACATTGTGATTACTATTATTCGGGATTCTAACACCAACTTCCATCTGATTCAGTTCGGCATACATTTGGCTCGAACTCAAAATATTCTTTATAGGTGGAATCCATATATACAACCACTCGTCGACTCTATATTCATATCAGCCATCTCATACATATCAGACAATATACAAATTTACGGTACACTACTTAAAGCCTCAACTAACAAAACAAAATACAGTTTCGACGTCATCACAAATAGATCATATTGAATGCATTTTATTAACTTAATTGCATTTGTTTAATTTACAGACGAACGCATGCATATATAAGTACGTATTAGATGATCACTTAGCACATCGTAAGGTGAGATGAAGTAGTTGAGGTGAACCGAAACTTATTTATTCAGACATAGCTTCCATCTTATTCATATCACAAGAAATACACAGGACACTGATCAATAATAATCATTAACAGGAATATACAAACTTTCTCAAGATTTATCAATCAGTGAACTACACAAATTTAACGTTTTCACTATGTTCAGTTCGTCGTTGTATATTTAGATGTCATAGATCATACACTTTCAATCAACAACAGTATATATATTCTTTTCTTCTCTTCTAATATGTTGGATTATAAACCTAACATCATAAATATATTTACAACAGTCGAAAACGGACATAATTATATTGTAGAATATTACAATAATCAGGTTTATATAGATATTCATAATTTTAAGGAAATAGATTAAATAATAAGTCTAATTTTAAATGTTAAAATGAACGAAATCTCTTCTAGAATGATATAGATTTATGGCCTTTCTGAACATAAAACATCTTTGGAAATAAACAATAATTCTCCAAGTTAAATTTTTCTTCTTATGTAAATAACTATTACGGGAGATGAAATGACACTATTTAGTGAAGCGCTAAAATGTCTGTAACGGAGCGAGGCCAAAATTTGGTCCGTTACAGATTTGCCGGCCCATCATAAAAAAATTATAAAATAATGTTTTATAATTTTTTTTCAAAGTTTCATTCGTTCTGAATTACATTGGGCATTAAAGGGTTAACCTAGGTTCAAAGAAACTGGCAATATCTCGAATTATCATTTGTTTAAGAAAACAACAATAATTAATTTAAACCGTAATTCCTAATCCCTAACCTACATTACAATCCCTAACCTACGTAAGTTACATACAATACAAGTAAGTAAAGATTTCATCATTGCGGTTTACCTTAAATAACACGTAATCAAGTATCCTGCCATCTACTACATCTTTTTCACTAATTGACTTGACAAATTCTACGTCAATCTCTCCTCATGTGTTAGACCACATTGATGTCATATTATCCTTGACTAGATATAATAGAATTTAAATTAGCTTCATCTACGAAGTTCCTACCATTATTTACATAATTACATCTTGAATAGACGAGTTATCTACATACTATATTAACACTATTTACAAAGTTTTACATCTCGCCATATGTACTTTTTTCTTTCTTCTCCTCTTCTGTACACAGTACCAAACCAGTCTTCTCAAAATGTTCACAGCTGCTATTAACTTTTCAATGTCCGTCTTATTTCTCAAGCAACTGCATCCCCTAGCTTTCTGTTTTCTCCACTTATGTTCATATTTAGATAGAGCAGACTTCTTCCTATTTCGTTTCTTCATTGGTTTTCCTTTCCAGTGTCGTCCTTTCTTCTTCCAGACACCGTGCTGTTTTTTCCCGACTTCTCTCCCTTCTTCCTTCGAAAACATACATGTCCTTTTAGATTTTATTTTCTGCCTTTTTCGACTACGGTTCAATTCCTTCCACGGATTTTCTCGGATTCCGCTTCTCTTCCTCCTTCGATGTCTCTTAACAATGTCATACCATCTTTTTCTTGTTTTCTTTCGGAGTTTCAGTCTCACTGAAGTAGGCAATTTTGTTCTTTGTGTTTCACAGGTTCTCTCACATAAATTCTTCTTATCTTTCTTCTCCATCATCCATGGGTTTCTAGTTTCACACTGTCCCTTAACCTCTTTCGAGACCTCTGAACAAATTTTCTTATTGAAGCCTGACTTTATCATCCTTTCACTGAATTTGATAGTATCCTTCTTCTCCGCTTCCATCCATTCCTTGATCTCTCTCCTGGTTTCATCCTGGTCCCTTTTTATCTCTTCCATAATATTTCTCATACCGGCGAATTCCGAAAATTTTTCATCAAACCATTCTGCCAGCAATCTAAATTCAGGTGATACTTGTATACTTCCAAATAATGCTGCGTTTGTAGACCTCCGAGGATCACAATTACATCTGTATTTGACCTGGGTTTCAATATTCCCAGAAACAGTCTTTTTATCTTTAGATTCTGTCATTCTGACATTAACTAGCGGGTTCCCCAACAACTTTTTTCTCCCCATTATGCTTATTCCAATAATCTCATCTATCATAGATTACCACCAAATCCACATCGGTTGATTTCCATCCAGAGAACTGCTGCGCCATCTAGCGGATATCCTGGCTGGGTCGCCATTTTATAAGAATTCAAAAAATATAGAAGTTGATTTCGGATATCGCGTTTCCTAGTTCGCTCTGGATTGGAACCCCTGAAGGCAATTATGGCAATTATGGCAATTGAAGTGACGAATGGCTATGAGAAAATTCAACAAGAATCTGAAAAGACTTTACATCCCAAATCTTTGTGGGAAGAATATCAGCGAAGTTGAAATGACGAATGGCTATGAGAAAATTTAACAAGAATCTGAAAAGACTTTACATATCAAAGCTTTGTGGGGAGAATATAAGCGAAGTTGAAGTGACGAATGGCTATGAGAAAATTCAACAAGAATCTGAAAAGACTTTACATTCCGAATCTTTGTGGGAAGAATATCACCGAAGTTGAAATGACGAATGGCTATGAGAAAATTCAACAAGATTCTGAAAAGACTTTACATCCCGAATCTTTGTGGGAAGAATATAAGCGAAGTTGAAGTGACGAATGGCTATGAGAAAATTCAACAAGAATCTGAAAAGACTTTATATCCCGAATTTTTGTGAGAAGAATATCAGCGAAGTTGAAGTGACGAATGGCTATGAGAAAATTCAACAAGAATCTAAAAAGACTTTACATCCCAAATCTTTGTGGGAAGAATATTAGCGAAGTTGAAGTGACGAATGGCTATGAGAAAATTCAACAAGAATCTGAAAAGACTTTACATCCCGAATCTTTGTGGGAAGAATATCAGCGAAGTTGAAGTGACGAATGGCTATGAGAAAATTCAACAAGAATCTGAAAAGACTTTACATCCCGAGTCTTTGTGGGAAGAATATCAGCGAAGTTGAAGTGACGAATGGTTATGAAAAAATTCAACAAGAATCTGAAAAGACTTTACATCCCAAATCTTTGTGGGAAGAATATCACCGAAGTTGAAATGACGAATGGCTATGAGAAGATTCAACAAGAATCTGAAAAGACATTACATTCCGAATCTTTATGGGAAGAATATCACCGAAGTTGAAATGACGAATGGCTATGAGAAAATTCAACAAGAATCTGAAAAGACTTTACATCCCGAATCTTTGTGGGAAGAATATCACCGAAGTTGAAGTGACGAATGTCTATGAGAAAATTCAACAAGAATCTGAAAAGACTTTACATCCCAAATCTTTGTGGGAAGAATATCAGCGAAGTTGAAATGACGAATGGCTATGAGAAAATTCAACAAGAATCTGAAAAGACTTTACATCCCGAATCTTTGTGGGAAGAATATCAGCGAAGTTGAAGTGACGAATGGGTATGAAAAAATTCAACAAGAATCTGAAAAGACTTTACATCCCGAATTTTTGTGGGAAGAATATCACCGAAGTTGAATTGACGAATGGCTACACTCTTAAAAATTTCCTTGCTCAGAAATGAGAAAAATGCATGTTCGAAACAAAATAAGTAATCTTTACTCATATTTGAGGAAAAATGTCTCATTATTTCCAAATGTGTTTTCATTTGTGAGCTCAAGGCAAATTTTCAGGTTCTCATTTATGGGATTTTCTCACTTCTTAAAAATGAGAATGAAATAGTGCGTGATTTGCAATATCATGGATGATTAAAAAATAACGGTAACAATCTTACCGAAATAATATTACTATGTTTTACTAGGGAGTAATATTGCTAGGGCTCAATTACTATTCAGAAAACGAAATAAAGGATTTCAGATGTAGCAGAGTGCGAATGGATATGAGTACGCAGTAGGTGATGCAGCTGAGGTGGCGTATGGATACATGTCATGTGACAGCGGTGAGGAGCAGCATACATATCAACATTCGAATGTAAGTTTGGGTGAATTGTAAACATATAACCATAGACTAAAACTTACTGTAGTACGTTCGTTCGGGTGAAGAACACTGACCCCCCTCATACAACTTATATAGGCTATAGCAGTCAGGTTGGCTCCTTTATGTATCAAAGCTCAGTACTCAATTCACATAATAACGAGTGCAGCAATAACAAGTGAAGGCGGGTTAGAGCCCCGTAGGGCACGTTGTTTTCTATATTACAATAGAACGGGAAGGCATGCCATTGTTTTATATCCTTCGCCATGCGTTATAATATGCAAAATAGCTCATGTACGGAAATAAAGAATACATAAGTCATCTGTGTAGTTAGAAACAGCGTTACAAAACAACGTACGATTTATTATTATGGAATTGTAATACAAAGGTACTTTGTACTGATCACAGCATAGATTGGTGCCTCCTTTTTTCACCACCAGTAATCGTTTTAATGACACACGTTTGCAGGTTATTTGTGGCATAGTACTGTACGCATTTCTTCTTAATTTAACGTAGAGGCTGCGGTAGCTCAGTGGTAGAGCGTTCACCTCTGGTGCGATGAGGCCCTTGCTTTGATCCCAGGATTCTCAGCTCGCGGCAAGTGGGCTTTCTGGTGGATAAACACAGTGTGCATAGGTTTTCTCTGGGTTCTCCCATTTCTTCCCACTTTCTTCATTCCACTATCTTTTTCATTTTCATCATCATCATCTCCTTTAGCCTACCCAACACAACTATGGGAAGTAAAACTCAAAGATTTCATTTATTTTTTAATCCAACGTCCCACGATTGTGCTCCAAGGCTAAGAGAGATAGTGATAGAGATGGATAATAATGGTGTAATGAAAATTGGACATACGTTTTTTAGCAGTTTTTGCATGGGTTTGTGACATTGTTTTCAATCTGAATTGAATCCTTAGCAGTGGAGTTTCAGCACATTTATGAGGGGCAGAAACTGTCGCATGCCCCTGCCGTAATGAAGAAGATGGGAGGTAGGGGCTGAGTCCTGGAACTCCGGACCTTCCCCGAAATCGCTACCTTTATGTAAATTTTATCTAATTTTAGGGGAAAGTTTACATATTTTAATTCAATTTGTCCTCGTATTGAACTTGGAACCCCTCCGAAATAAATTCCTGTGTACGTTTCTTGTAGGAGGAAACTGGAGAATCCTGGAAAAGCCCACAAACACGGTGTTTTCTCATGTACGCAACTTTTTTATGGTAGAAAAGTAGGCATATTGGACTGCGATGACTCAATGGTAGCACTAGCCTCCGATGCATGGGGTCCCTAGTTTGATTCCACCTCCGTTAAGTGGGCAGTGTGAGTAAACATCTTATGTGTGTTTTCTCGGGATTACCTCACTTTCTTCATTACAGTATTTTCGCTCATTATCATCATTACGTCTCCCTGCGCTTCGTAGCATAAACGTGGGACGTTACACACCAGCAGAAATTGTTGCCGTTATTCTGAAGTAGACTGATAATTCTTGAATCTGAATTATCAAGAAGTTGGTATAATGTTGGAGGAAACGGGAGAATCTTAAGTAAACCACGTCGATGAAAAAGAAAAGTCTTGAGAAAGTGGACAGTGATAAAAAGGAAAATGCTCAACTGTCTGATGCAGTAGGAATAAGTAACGCATCTAAAGTACAAGTCATCGTGGTATTTTCTTGAGTTGAAGTGAAGATTTAAATGTGTTATGTTTTAAACAATATCTATAACTATAGGTGTTTATTTAATATAAATTCTGGGTGTACTAATAGTTTGATTTTTTTTTTGCATGTTTATATTTTGTTTGAATCCTTTCACGTCTTCTCGTATTTGAGAACCCCGTTTCTGTGCACCGTTTCTCGCTTTTGAGGAAGATATTTCTCAAATCTTTTTGAGAAATGTGTTTCTCAAAATTGGGGTTATACGTCTCATTTCCTGAAATGTTACTTTCTCAATTTTAAGAAAAAATACATTTTTTCTCAAATTTGAGAAAACATTTGCACCCTCAGAAATGAGACATAATTCCTCACATTTGAGTCATTATTTCTCAAAATGATTTGAGAAAATCGAAATCTCACTTTTAAGAATGTATTACTCGGTGCACAGGTAAGAAACGGATGTTCTCAAATACGAGGATTCTTTTCTCGAATTTAAGAAACCATTTTTTACAGTGTATGAGAAAATTCAATAAGAATCTGAAAAGACATTACATTCCGAATCTTTGTGGGAAGAATATTAGCGAAGTTGAAATGACGAATGGCTATGAGAAAATTCAATAAGAATCTGAAAAGACTTTACATCCCGAATCTTTGTGAGAAGAATATCAGCGAAATTGAAATGACGAATGGCTATGAGAAAATTCAACAAGAATCTGAAAAGACATTACATTCCGAATATTTGTGGGAAGAATATCACCGAAGTTGAAATGACGAATGGCTATGAGAAAATTAAACAAGAATCTGAAAAGACTTTACATCCCGAATCTTTGTGGGAAGAATATCAGCGAAGTTGAAGTAAGTGACGAATGGCTATGAGAAAATTCAACAAGAATCTGAAAAGACTTTACATTCCGAATCTTTGTGGGAAGAATATCACCGAAGTTGAAATGACGAATGGCTATGAGAAAATTCAACAAGAATCTGAAAAGACTTTACATTCCGAATCTTTATGGGAAGAATATCACCGAAGTTGAAATGACGAATGGCTATGAGAAAATTCAACAAGAATCTGAAAAGACTTTACATCCCAAATCTTTGCGGGAAGAATATCAGCGAAGTTGAAGTGACGAATGGCTATGAGAAAATTCAACAAGAATCTGAAAAGACTTTACATCCCGAATCTTTGTGGGAAGAATATCAGCGAAGTTGAAGTAAGTGACGAATGGCTATGAAAAAATTCAACAAGAATCTGAAAAGACTTTACATATCAAAGCTTTGTGGGAAGAATATAAGCGAAGTTGAAGTGACGAATGGCTATGAGAAAATTCAACAAGAATCTGAAAAGACTTTACATTCCGAATCTTTGTGGGAAGAATATCACCGAAGTTGAAATGACGAATGGCTATGAGAAAATTCAACAAGATTCTGAAAAGACTTTACATCCCGAATCTTTGTGGGAAGAATATAAGCGAAGTTGAAGTGACGAATGGCTATGAGAAAATTCAACAAGAATCTGAAAAGACTTTATATCCCGAATTTTTGTGAGAAGAATATCAGCGAAGTTGAAGTGACGAATGGCTATGAGAAAATTCAACAAGAATCTGAAAAGACTTTACATCCCGAATCTTTGTGGGAAGAATATCAGCGAAGTTGAAGTGACGAATGGCTATGAGAAAATTCAACAAGAATCTGAAAAGACTTTACATCCCGTGTCTTTGTGGGAAGAATATCAGCGAAGTTGAAGTGACGAATGGTTATGAAAAAATTCAACAAGAATCTGAAAAGACTTTACATCCCAAATCTTTGTGGGAAGAATATCAGCGAAGTTGAATTGACGAATGGCTATGAGAAAATTCAACAAGAATCTGAAAAGACATTACATTCCGAATCTTTATGGGAAGAATATCACCGAAGTTGAAATGACGAATGGCTATGAGAAAATTCAACAAGAATCTGAAAAGACTTTACATCCCGAATCTTTGTGGGAAGAATATCACCGAAGTTGAAGTGACGAATGGCTATGAGAAAATTCAACAAGAATCTGAAAAGACTTTACATCCCAAATCTTTGTGGGAAGAATATCAGCGAAGTTGAAATGACGAATGGCTATGAGAAAATTCAACAAGAATCTGAAAAGACTTTACATCCCGAATCTTTGTAGGAAGAATATAAGCGAAGTTGAAGTGACGAATGGCTATGAGAAAATTCAACAAGAATCTGAAAAGACTTTACATCCCGAATTTTTTGTGAGAAGAATATCAGCGAAGTTGAAGTGACGAATGGCTATGAGAAAATTCAACAAGAATCTGAAAAGACTTTACATCCCGAATCTTTGTGGGAAGAATATTACCGAAGTTGAAGTGACGAATGGCTATGAGAAAATTCAACAAGAATCTGAAAAGACTTTACATCCCAAATCTTTGTGGGAAGAATATTAGCGAAGTTGAAATGACGAATGGCTATGAGAAAATTCAATAAGAATCTGAAAAGACTTTACATCCCGAATCTTTGTGAGAAGAATATCAGCGAAGTTGAAATGACGAATGGCTATGAGAAAATTCAACAAGAATCTGAAAAGACATTACATTCCGAATATTTGTGGGAAGAATATCACCGAAGTTGAAATGACGAATGGCTATGAGAAAATTCAACAAGAATCTGAAAAGACTTTACATCCCGAATCTTTGTGGGAAGAATATCACCGAAGTTGAAATGACGAATGGCTATGAGAAAATTCAACAAGAATCTGAAAAGACTTTACATTCCGAATCTTTGTGGGAAGAATATCACCGAAGTTGAAATGACGAATGGCTATGAGAAAATTCAACAAGAATCTGAAAAGACTTTACATTCCGAATCTTTATGGGAAGAATATCACCGAAGTTGAAATGACGAATGGCTATGAGAAAATTCAGCAAGAATCTGAAAAGACTTTACATCCCAAATCTTTGCGAGAAGAATATCAGCTAAGTTGAAGTGACGAATGGCTATGAGAAAATTCAACAAGAATCTGAAAAGACTTTACATCCCGAATCTTTGTGGGAAGAATATCAGCGAAGTTGAAGTAAGTGACGAATGGCTATGAAAAAATTCAACAAGAATCTGAAAAGACTTTACATCCCGAATCTTTGTGCAAACTTAACTAGAGAAATCAAAGTAAATGACAAGTGACTGGCTAGAAACATTTAACAGAAACTTGAGAAGATTTTAGCACTGAATCTTTGTGAAGACGTCATTAAGGAAATCGAAACGAATTATGAATAATTAGAAACATATTTATTTATTTAAAGGTATTCACTACGCTTCCTTCTACTTGTTCAACTACACCGAAAAATCCAAATGTCAGAAGACAGTAATATGATAGTTATTTTACTACAATTTGATTAGTTTTCCCTAGAAAAAAAACCCACTATCATCCGTTATTAACAGAAAATGTAAGGCTTAAGAGTCTTCATCCCAGCGAAATTAAAATACATGAGAAACATAAAATACATTATTTTACATGAGAAACCTTTATTACGACTCACTTATCTGCTTTCGATTTCGAGCCATTTTGAAAATCGGCATTTATTTTCGCGTTTCTAAACGGCTGAAAACGAAAATCTACTAGGTGACTTGTGGTAACGATACCTCATGCAAAATAATATTGTCTAGGACTCTCTTGTTCCATATTTCAATTATCTTTTATCTATTTGAAGATATCACATAATTACTGTAAAATTAGCTGTATTTTAATTTCGCCGGGATGAAGACTCTTAATTAGATATCGCATAAATAACAACTATCCCTAAACCTATTCGACTTGTTATCAGAAAAAATAACTTCTTTTTTAGGCATTTTATTTAATTCAAATTAATATTCTATTAGCATTGTTGATACCCGGATAAGCCATAAATCTTACAGTATTTTTGACAACCTAAACAGAAGACGCGTATATAAGCCGTGATCGGCTACAAGTACAAGGTCAAACTGGTCCAAGAGGTAGCGTGACAGAGGACTATTTAAACAAGGAGGCCGCCACTCCGTCAGTACCTTCAGTCAGTTTTCAGTGGCAGTGACGCTGAGAGTTCAACAACGTCTGTTACGTCAACTGTTGTTTGCTGTATGTGTTGGAACTCGGGCATACCGTTGCGTCAGCAAACCAAACATTTGTCTGAGAAAGTTGAAGGTCCAGTGAACCACAGCAGAACAATTCGTTGATTCCGGAAATTTCGTGCAAGTTGTAAAAATGTCGAAGATCAGCGAAGGTCTGTCCGTTGCAGGGCAACAAATCCTGATGTCATACGACACACCACTGAGGAAAATCCATCCACCAGTACACAACGATTGCCACACCAATTCGGCATGTCAAATCCTACTGTAGTGCGCCTCCTTCACGAACTTGGGAAAGCCTTCAGGATCTGCCACATTGTGCCTCACGAGTTGAAACATCTCAGGCCCAGAGGAGAGTGGATGTGTGCCAACAGCTACAAGATTCGCGTGATGTGTGTTTCCTGAAACGGATTGTCACATGTGACGAAAACTCTTTTTTTTTTTATTTGTGGTTAAGCAAGGGTCAACTTTAAGAACCGGTCGTCAAATTGGGCCGTTTCAAGTATAAAGCCATTCTCTGTGTGTGGTGGAATCACGAGGGAGTTTATGTTAACAGTCATACCATCAATGTCGTTAGTATTCACCGTATTATAAACAGTTAAATAGGACGTATGCTGCACTGTGCCAAAAAATATTCTGCGTTGTTGAAGCGAAAGCACGCCCTCATGCCACAGTATAACGCAAAATCACACTCGGTTTGAAAAACGCAACAAAAAATTCAGGAATTTGATGGCATCAAACTGGTGCTACAACCAGAATATAGTTCTACCTTGCCTCTTTGGATTACCACATGTCGGTTCATTGCGCACTTCCTGAAATAATGATAGTTTACCAACTAGTAGAAGGTAGAAAAAACAGTAACTGACTTCTTTGCCTCCAAGGACAAGACGTGGAATCGAGGAACTGGCAAGAAGTGGCTTCAGACAGACCAACACGATGGGCTGTACAGTAATTGAATGTTGACCCTCTTTTACTACTGTAATGAATACAGGTATTTTGTGTACTAGACTTCTGACTGTCTCTAGTATTAATTTTCATAGCATCCTATAAATATTCGCACATAATATTAAAAACAAGCTTCAAATAATATTTCGAGCCACACATGTTCTTAGCTTTTCCTGCTGCTGGTCTAATGATCAGCGCCTGCGACTTTGGTGCACGGGTCCTGTCGGAAAAATCTTGAAATTTGAAGGGATTATGATACTTCGAATTCCGCTTTCAACAATAAGTCCACGTCCTATATAGCATTACTGCTGAAAAGGGACGCTAAACTCCAATCAACTACAAAGGTTCTTCCAATTCTCTCTCACTGACAGGGCCAGATTAAGGGCGTTTAGGAAGGCTATAGCCCCGGGTCCCCACTCTGATCAAAATCTCAATTGACGATCTAAAAACAAACGTGAAGATACAATCATCATCATAAAATAAAATATGACCAAAAATATGAAATATATTCCCTTAATTTTCTTACTGTAGTTTCATAGAAATGTGTTAGGTGAAGCCAACAGGGGCAATGTTTTTTTTCTAGCCCCGGACCTGATCACTGACAAGGGCGGCAAGAAGGGGCGCTCGGCCCCTAGAGGAAATTGTACTTCAGAATATCGAAAATCCAATCGAATTTTTACATTAGTTACAGCAAAATTTGAAACTATTTTTTGAAACGTCGCTTATACTTGCCCCCTCCCCCTTGGAAACCACAACATGGGCGCCCTTGCTCACTGATATCCATCAGCAAAGCTATTTCATCATTACAGACACAAAATATTCTTCTAACATTAACACTGTCATTAATTTATTGACTGTAGCAGTATAACTAAAATTGCAACTTTACTCTCTAGCAGTAAAGAAAATGATCATTGAAAATTTAGGAAATAAGCCAAATAATCCCAATAAGCAAGCATGTCTACGGTAAGTCTAAGTATACTCTTTATTTCCCTTGATAGACTTAACCTCAGAGATTCTCTCTGTGTATGGGTTTACCTAAATTTTAAGCTATGCTTTGAGTTCAGATAGCAATGACTAACAACCTGTATATGCTTAGATCGGATGTACGAATGAAGGCTGTTCAAAAACAGCGTTAGACTCAGCCCTTGAGTTTCTCTGCGTGTACGGCTTTACCAAGAGTAAATTTTAAGTCATCTTTAGTAGATGTACGAATTTAAGGGAATTTTTACGCTAGCCTTATATTACGTATTATTGGCTAGTCTGAAGCAAGCTTGCAATCGAGGAACTAAAAGTTTTCTGTAACCTTGCTTAGGTCTGCAGCCGTGAAAATGCAAGTTTATGCAAGCCTGCAGACTTAGCTTAGCCCTAAATGCTTGCAGTGATGCCAATCTGAAACAATATGAAATCCCATGTCGAGAGGCAAAATATCCCATTTTACATGTGAATTTCCCAAGTTATACTAATTAAAAGTATGTTATAATATTAAAAATTAAATTTCTCTGTATTAGTCACTTTTTACAATATCTAAATGAATAAGCCGTAAATTTCGATCTTCTTGAATAATCCCATATATGCTGCTTATTATCCCGTTCCGAGAAAATAAGGTAAAAAACTCCCACGATATGGGATTTTTCCCACAGGTTGACATCACTGAATGCTTAAGAAAGGCCACTAAAAGTCTGGAATGCTATGAGGGATCAGTAAAGTGGTATTAAATAAACCGATTTCATTTCATTTTCTAACCACTCGAAGCATTATATACAAATATTTTCTTTTCTATTTCTTGTTGTTATACGTGCACACAGTTTTTCAAATATTCGGGCAGTAAGAGCCATTACGTTTTATTAAAAGGAAATAATAAATTAAATAACCAGAAATATAAGAATCTGAAGAGTATTTTTAATTAATAATGCTAGGCTAGCTATTATGTGTTAAGAGCACTCCAGAAAATTTAATTTTGTTAAAAAGTAAAAAGGGCCATCAAAGGAAGGTATTAACGTTTAAATTTCTCTTTAAAAATTACGTTTAGAAATCTCATCGCTAAGTAATTAATACTTGACTGCCTGTTTAAACTGCCAGTAATAAGCATTACTGAAGCGAGTTTGACGAGGTTTCGCTTTTCAACTTAACTGATGTTTGTTCCGCGGTGGCTCAATGGTAGAGCGTTCACCTCTGGTGTATGAGGTCCCTAGTTCGATTTCTGTTTGTGTCAAATGAACTTTATGGTGAACAAACACCGTGTGAGTGGGTTTTCTCGGAGTTCTCCCACTTTCTTCATCCCACCATTTCCTTCATTTCTCATCATCCGTCTCCTTTAGCCTACCCATCATAACCATGAGAAGTAAAACTGAAATATTTCATTTTTAACAAGGATGTTATAAAATAGAGGATCTGCCCATACGTATCTTCATTATATGAACTCAGTGAAGCCGAAAAACAATCGAGCATTGTCTGAGCCGGCACGTCAGATTGGTTACTCTCGTTTCCGCCATGATTGTTGGCTCGAAACATGCGATCTTAGTGGCGCAGAGTGGGCAGAGTACGCGTGGCGAAGCTGTGACGTATGGCTTCACGATTTTGTTGTATGGGCAGATCCTGTATTTTATAACATCTTTGATTTTTAACCGATTTTTATCTGTCTGTGTTCGCTTGCCCGACCGTCTGTCTGTCTCTCGCAAAACTTATTCGATTTTAATGAAATCTCCTGACCTTGCAAAAAAAAAAAAAAAAAAAAACATGTTGTTTGGGACTGAAATTCGTCAAGAGACAGAGAAATACAATGTTACAAATTTACACATAGACACACAAAACAATTTTGGAGTACAAATTACGAAAAATTATTCGATTTTGTTGAAAGATACTTTCCTTTAGGGAACCCCAATCATCGTCATTGATTGCAATAAAAATCAATTGAGAATAAGTGGGTAAAATGAAATAAGATCTAAAAACTGTTAATTTGTCTTTATTTAAATATGATAAGATAATAATTTTCTTTGAGTACTTATGGCGTACGTACACTCATGTCCAAAATTATTGTCGCATGCCTATAAATATGTTGTTATAGGAATATAATTTGATAATGAATTCGCCCGGTATTTCTAATAATGTTAGTACGTATATAATCGGCAAATACATGTATGAGGCAAATTTCATGTCAAAAGAGCAGCAAATAAGAACAGTAAAACGAAAATAAAAACTTTCTTGTTCATTTAGCAACATTTTGTTTTACTCATTCTAATTTTCGTATTTATAATTCTTTTCCTATGAAATTTACCACAAATATGCATTTCCCGATTATACACATAGTATCAGTATTAAAAGTACCCTGCAAGATCTTTATCAAATTACATTCTTACAAGAAGACAGTTCTAGATATGCGACAATCATTTTGGACATGAGTGTACATTCTCTTGGAAGTTGGTCAATCATTTTGTCTACTTGGAGCAAAAATCCATTAAGAATGAAAGGGTGATGATACCCATCTTTTAAAGAATATCTCGCAAGATAATTTTTGTAAAAGATATATATTTGATTTTGAAATGATATCACGTATAATTCCTCTGGGACTTCCCACTATTTTCACTGCATGGAGATGAAATCAAGGAAGAATAAAAAGAAAAAATTATCTCTCTCTCCCAAAGAAGTAAAAAATATTTTTCATAATTTCGTAAATAAATTATTCGATTTTGGTGATATATGGCATAATAGGCGTATACATTCTGAAGCTTCCCAATCATGCTTACTACTTGGATAAACTATTGGCAGTGAGAGAGAGTAAGGCTAACTAACCTCCATCCTCTGCGGAATTTAGAAGATAGGTTCCTCAATAGCTTTTGCAAAAATTATTTGAAAAAGTGAAATGAAACATTTCAGTTTAACATCCCACAAATATGCCTGTTATGTTAAGGAGATGATGGTTAAAGCAAATGAATGATGATGGAGGAATTGGTGAAATGAAGAAGTGGCAAGAAACTGGAGTATCCTAAGAAAACCCATGGACACGATGTGCATCACAAGCGTACTTAGACGGGGATCGAAACTCACGCACCAGAGATAACCGCTCTCTCATTAAGCCACCCTGCCCCTTTAAAAAAAAATATTCGATTTTGATAGAATATAATATAGTGAGACATTTCAACAAAATCCTCTGTTTGGGGTTGAAATAAATTAATAATAAGGAAGCGAATTTCCTTTTTAAAAATAAAAACGTTCCGCGAAAATTTCGTAGAAGTTCGCCAATTGCTATGAAACAGTGAAATTTGTGAAGAATAAAAAGAGAAATTTTAAATAAAGAAAAACTTCCGCTTATTTCTACAATGTACAACATCACTAAAGTTTGTCTCCTGTAATATCCCGCACATGGCTCTGCTTACTAAAACCAACACGTGCTCATGTTTATGAACATCATCCATGTGTGTCCTACTACGAATTACTACAGTGACAGACGACAGGGACCACCAGTGACACCACCACACTGGAGCAGCTATAAAACCAAGAGGACTTCAGCAACCACCAGAACTATACTTCTAATGTGTTTCATACTGTAATATCCCGCACATGGCTCTGCTTACTAAAACCAACACGTGCTCATGTTTATGAACATCATCCATGTGTGTCCTAATACGAATTACTACAGTGACAGACGACAGGGACCACCAGTAACACCACCACACTGGAGCATCTATAAAACCAAGAGGACTTCACCAACCACCAGAACTATACTTCTAATGTGTTTCATACTGTAATATCCCGCACATGGCTCTGCTTACTAAAACCAACACGTGCTCATGTTTATGAACATCATCCATGTGTGTCCTAATACGAATTACTACAGTGACAGACGACAGGGACCACCAGTGACACCACCACACTGGAGAAGCTATAAAACCAAGAGGACTTCAGCAACCTCCAGAACTATACTTCTAATGTGTTTCATACTGTAATATCCCGCACATGGCTCTGCTTACTAAAACCAACACGTGCTCATGTTTATGAACATCATCCATGTGTGTCCTAATACGAATTACTACAGTGACAGACGACAGGGACCACCAGTGACACCACCACACTGGAGCAGCTATAAAACCAAGAGAACTTCACCAACCACCAGAACTATACTTCTAATGTGTTTCATACTGTAATATCCCGCACATGGCTCTGCTTTCTAAAACCAACACGTGCTCATATTTATGAACATCATCCATGTGTGTCCTAATACGAATTACTACAGTGACAGACGACAGGGACCACCAGTGACACCACCACACTGGAGAAGCTATAAAACCAAGAGGACTTCACCAACAAGCAGAACTATACTTCTAATGTGTTTCATACAGCAATATCCCGCACATGGCTCTGCTTACTAAAACCAACACGTGCTCATGTTTATGAACATCATCCATGTGTGTCCTACTACGAATTACTACAGTGACAGACGACAGGGATCACCAGTGACACCACCACACTGGAGCAGCTATAAAACCAAGAGGACTTCAGCAACCACCAGAACTATACTTCTAATGTGTTTCATACTGTAATATCCCGCACATGGCTCTGCTCACTAAAACCAACACGTGCTCATGTTTATGAACATCATCCATGTGTGTCCTACTACGAATTACTACAGTGACAGACGAAAGGGATCACCAGTGACACCACCACACTGGAGCAGCTATAAAACCAAGAGGACTTCAGCAACCACCAGAACTATACTTCTAATGTGTTTCATATTGTAATATCCCGCACATGGCTCTGCTTACTAAAACCAACACGTGCTCATGTTTATGAACATCATCCATCGGTTTCCTAATACGAATTACTACAGTGACAGACGACAGGGACCACCAGTGACACCACCACACTGGAGAAGCTATAAAACCAAGAGGACTTCAGCAACCTCCAGAACTATACTTCTAATGTGTTTCATACTGTAATATCCCGCACATGGCTCTGCTTACTAAAACCAACACGTGCTCATGTTTATGAACATCATCCATGTGTGTCCTAATACGAATTACTACAGTGACAGACGACAGGGACCACCAGTGACACCACCACACTGGAGCATCTATAAAACCAAGAGAACTTTAGCAACCACCAGAACTATACTTCTAATGTGTTTCATACTGTAATATCCCGCACATGGCTCTGCTTACTAAAACCAACACGTGCTCATATTTATGAACATCATCCATGTGTGTCCTACTACGAATTACTACAGTGACAGACGACAGGGACCACCAGTGACACCACCACACTGGATCAGCTATAAAACCAAGAGGACTTCACCAACCACCAGAACTTTACTTCTAATGTGTTTCATACAGCAATATCCCGCACATGGCTCTGCTTACTAAAACCAACACGTGCTCATGTTTATGAACATCATCCATGTGTGTCCTAATACGAATTACTACAGTGACAGACGACAGAGACCACCAGTGACACCACCACACTGGATCAGCTATAAAACCAAGAGGACTTCAGCAACCACCAGAACTATACTTCTAATGTGTTTCATGCTGTAATATCCCGCACATGGCTGTGCTTACTAAAACCAACACGTGCTCATGTTTATGAACATCATCCATGTGTGTCCTAATACGAATTGCTACAGTGACAGACGACAGGGACCACCAGTGACACCACCACACTGGATCAGCTATAAAACCAAGAGGACTTCAGCAACCACCAGAACTATACTTCTAATGTGTTTCATACTGCAATATCCCGCACATGGCTCTGCTTACTAAAACCAACACGTGCTCATGTTTATGAACATCATCCATGTGTGTCCTAATACGAATTACTACAGTGACAGACGACAGGGACCACCAGTGACACCACCACACTGGAGAAGCTATAAAACCAAGAGGACTTCAGCAACCTCCAGAACTATACTTCTAATGTGTTTCATACTGTAATATCCCGCACATGGCTCTGCTTACTAAAACCAACACGTGCTCATGTTTATGAACATCATCCATGTGTGTCCTAATACGAATTACTACAGTGACAGACGACAGGGACCACCAGTGACACCAGCACACTGGAGCAGCTATAAAACCAAGAGGACTTCACCAACCACCAGAACTATACTTCTAATGTGTTTCATACTGTAATATCCCGCACATGGCTCTGCTTACTAAAACCAAGACGTGCTCATGTTTATGAACATCATCCATGTGTGTCCTAATACGAATTACTACAGTGACAGACGACAGGGACCACCAGTGACAACACCACACTGGATCAGCTATAAAACCAAGATTACTTCTCCAACCACCAGAACTATACTTCTAATGTGTTTCATACTGTAATATCCCGCACATGGCTCTGCTTACTAAAACAAACACGTGCTCATGTTTATGAACATCATCCATGTGTGCACTACTACGAATTGCTACAGTGACAGACGACAGGGACCACCAGTGACACCACCACACTGGATCAGCTATAAAACCAAGAGGACTTCAGCAACCACTAGAACTATACTTCTAATGTGTTTCATACTGTAATATCCCGCACATGGCTCTGCTTACTAAAACCAACACGTGCTCATGTTTATGAACATCATCCATGTGTGTCCTAATTCGAATTACTACAGTGACAGACGACAGGGACCACCAGTGACAGCACCACACTGGATCAGCTATAAAACCAAGAGGACTTCACCAACCACCAGAACTTTACTTCTAATGTGTTTCATACAGCAATATCAGGCACATGGCTCTGCTTACTAAAACCAACACGTGCTAATGTTTATGAACATCATCCATGTGTGTCCTACTACGAATTACTACAGTGACAGACGACAGGGACCACCAGTGACACCACCACACTGGAGCAGCTATAAAACTAAGAGGACTTCAGCAACCACCAGAACTATACTTCTAATGTGTTTCATACTGCAATATCCCGCACATGGCTCTGCTTACTAAAACCAACACGTGCTCAAGTTTATGAACATCATCCATGTGTGCACTACTACGAATTGCTACAGTGACAGACGACAGGGACCACCAGTGACACCACCACACTGGATCAGCTATAAAACCAAGAGGACTTCAGCAACCACTAGAACTATACTTCTAATGTGTTTCATACTGTAATATCCCGCACATGGCTCTGCTTACTAAAACCAACACGTGCTCATGTTTATGAACATCATCCATGTGTGTCCTAATTCGAATTACTACAGTGACAGACGACAGGGACCACCAGTGACAGCACCACACTGGATCAGCTATAAAACCAAGAGGACTTCACCAACCACCAGAACTTTACTTCTAATGTGTTTCATACAGCAATATCAGGCACATGGCTCTGCTTACTAAAACCAACACGTGCTCATGTTTATGAACATCATCCATGTGTGTCCTACTACGAATTACTACAGTGACAGACGACAGGGACCACCAGTGACACCACCACACTGGAGCAGCTATAAAACTAAGAGGACTTCAGCAACCACCAGAACTATACTTCTAATGTGTTTCATACTGCAATATCCCGCACATGGCTCTGCTTACTAAAACCAACACGTGCTCAAGTTTATGAACATCATCCATGTGTGTCCTACTACGAATTACTACAGTGACAGACAACAGGGATCACCAGTGACACCACCACACTGGAGGATCTATAAAACCAAGAGGACTTCAGCAACCACCAGAACTATACTTCTAATGTGTTTCATACTGTAATATCCCGCACAGGGCTCTGCTTACTAAAACCAACACGTGCTCATGTTTATGAACATCATCCATGTGTGTCCTAATACGAATTACTACAGTGACAGACGACAGGGACCACCAGTGACACCACCACACTGGAGAAGCTATAAAACCAAGAGGACTTCAGCAACCTCCAGAACTATACTTCTAATGTGTTTCATACTGTAATATCCCGCACATGGCTCTGCTTACTAAAAACCAACACGTGCTCATGTTTATGAACATCATCCATGTGTGTCCTACTACGAATTACCACAGTGACAGACGACAGGGACCACCAGTGACACCACCACACTGGATCAGCTATAAAACCAAGAGGACTTCACCAACCACCAGAACTATACTTCTAATGTGTTTCATACTGTAATATCCCGCACATGGCTCTGCTTACTAAAACCAACACGTGCTCATGTTTATGAACATCATCCATGTGTGTCCTAATACGAATTACTACAGTGACAGACGACAGGAACCACCAGTGACACCAACACACTGGAGCATCTATAAAACCAAGAGAACTTTAGCAACCACCAGAAGTATACTTCTAATGTGTTTCATACTGTAATATCCCGCACATGGCTCTGCTTACTAAAACCAACACGTGCTCATATTTATGAACATCATCCATGTGTGTCCTACTACGAATTACTACAGTGACAGACGACAGGGACCACCAGTGACACCACCACACTGGATCAGCTATAAAACCAAGAGGACTTCACCAACCACCAGAACTTTACTTCTAATGTGTTTCATACAGCAATATCCCGCACATGGCTCTGCTTACTAAAACCAACACGTGCTCATGTTTATGAACATCATCCATGTGTGTCCTAATACGAATTACTACAGTGACAGACGACAGAGACCACCAGTGACACCACCACACTGGATCAGCTATAAAACCAAGAGGACTTCAGCAACCACCAGAACTATACTTCTAATGTGTTTCATGCTGTAATATCCCGCACATGGCTGTGCTTACTAAAACCAACACGTGCTCATGTTTATGAACATCATCCATGTGTGTCCTAATACGAATTGCTACAGTGACAGACGACAGGGACCACCAGTGACACCACCACACTGGATCAGCTATAAAACCAAGAGGACTTCAGCAACCACCAGAACTATACTTCTAATGTGTTTCATACTGTAATATCCCGCACATGGCTCTGCTTAATAAAACCAACACGTGCTCATGTTTATGAACATCATCCATGTGTGTCCTAATACGAATTACTACAGTGACAGACGACAGGGACCACCAGTGACACCACCACACTGGATCAGCTATAAAACCAAGAGGACTTCAGCAACCTCCAGAACTATACTTCTAATGTGTTTCATACTGTAATATCCCGCACATGGCTCTGCTTACTAAAACCAACACGTGCTCATGTTTATGAACATCATCCATGTGTGTCCTAATACGAATTACTACAGTGACAGACGACAGGGACCACCAGTGACACCACCACACTGGAGCAGCTATAAAACCAAGAGGACTTCAGCAACCACCAGAACTATACTTCTAATGTGTTTCATACTGTAATATCCCGCACATGGCTCTGCTTACTAAAACCAACACGTGCTCATGTTTATGAACATCATCCATGTGTGTCCTACTACGAATTACTACAGTGACAGACGACAGGGATCACCAGTGACACCACCACACTGGAGTATCTATAAAACCAAGAGGACTTCACCAACCACCAGAACTATACTTCTAATGTGTTTCATACTGTAATATCCCGCACATGGCTCTGCTTACTAAAACCAACACGTGCTCATGTTTATGAACATCATCCATGTGTGTCCTAATACGAATTACTACAGTGACAGACGACAGGGACCACCAGTGACACCACCACACTGGAGAAGCTATAAAACCAAGAGGACTTCAGCAATCTCCAGAACTATACTTCTAATGTGTTTCTTACTGTAATATCCCGCACATCGCTCTGCTTAATAAAACCAACACGTGCTCATGTTTATGAACATCATCCATGTGTGTCCTAATACGAATTACTACAGTGACAGACGACAGGGACCACCAGTGACACCACCACACTGGAGAAGCTATAAAACCAAGAGGACTTCAGCAACCTCCAGAACTATACTTCCAATGTGTTTCATACTGTAATATCCCGCACATGGCTCTGCTTACTAAAACCAACACGTGCTCATGTTTATGAACATCATCCATGTGTGTCCTACTACGAATTACTGCAGTGACAGACGACAGGGACCACCAGAGACACCACCATACTGGATCAGCTATAAAACCAAGAGGACTTCAGCAACCTCCAGAACTATACTTCTAATGTGTTTCATACTGTAATATCCCGCTCATGGCTCTGCTTACTAAAACCAACACGTGCTCATGCTTATGAACATCATCCATGTGTGTCCTAATACGAATTACTACAGTGACAGACGACAGGGACCACCAGTGACACCACCACACTGGAGAAGCTATAAAACCAAGAGGACTTCAGCAACCTCCAGAACTATACTTCTAATGTGTTTCATACTGTAATATCCCGCACATGCCTCTGCTTACTAAAACCAACACGTGCTCATGTTTATGAACATCATCCATGTGTGTCCTACTACGAATTACTACAGTGACAGACGACAGGGACCACCAGTGACACCACCACACTGGAGCAGCTATAAAACCAAGAGGACTTCAGCAACCACCAGAACTATACTTCTAATGTGTTTCATACTGTAATATCCCGCACATGGCTCTGCTCACTAAAACCAACACGTGCTCATGTTTATGAACATCATCCATGTGTGTCCTACTACAAATTACTACAGTGACAGACGACAGGGATCACCAGTGACACCACCACACTGGAGCATCTATAAAACCAAGAGGACTTCACCAACCACCAGAACTATAATTCTAATGTGTTTCATACTGTAATATCCCGCACATGGCTCTGCTTACTAAAACCAACACGTGCTCATGTTTATGAACATCATCCATGTGTGTCCTAATACGAATTACTACAGTGACAGACGACAGGGACCACCAGTGACACCACCACACTGGAGAAGCTATAAAACCAAGAGGACTTCAGCAACCTCCAGAACTATACTTCTAATGTGTTTCATACTGTAATATCCCGCACATGGCTCTGCTTACTAAAACCAACACGTGCTAATGTTTATGAACATCATCCATGTGTGTCCTACTACGAATTACTACAGTGACAGACGACAGGGATCACCAGTGACACCACCACACTGGAGCATCTATAAAACCAAGAGGACTTCACCAACCACCAGAACTATACATCTAATCTGTTTCATACTGTAATATCCCGCACATGGCTCTGCTTACTAAAACCAACACGTGCTCATGTTTATGAACATCATCCATGTGTGTCCTAATACGAATTACTACAGTGACAGACGACAGGGACCACCAGTGACACCACCACACTGGAGCAGCTATAAAACCAAGAGGACTTCAGCAACCTCCAGAACTATACTTCTAATGTGTTTCATACTGTAATATCCCGCACATGGCTCTGCTTACTAAAACCAACACGTGCTCATGTTTATGAACATCATCCATGTGTGTCCTAATACGAATTACTACAGTGACAGACGACAGGGACCACAAGTGACACCACCACACTGGATCAGCTATAAAACCAAGAGGACTTCACCAACCACCAGAACTATACTTCTAATGTGTTTCATACTGTAATATCCCGCACATGGCTCTGCTTACTAAAACCAACACGTGCTCATGTTTATGAACATCATCCATGTGTGTCCTAATACGAATTACTACAGTGACAGACGACAGGGACCACCAGTGACACCACCACACTGGAGCAGCTATAAAACCAAGAGAACTTTAGCAACCACATGAACTATACATCTAATGTGTTTCATACTGTAATATCCCGCACATGGCTCTGCTTACTAAAACCAACACGTGCTCATATTTATGAACATCATCCATGTGTGTCCTACTACGAATTACTACAGTGACAGACGACAGGGACCACCAGTGACACCACCACACTGGAGCATCTATAAAACCAAGAGGACTTCACCAACCACCAGAACTTTACTTCTAATGTGTTTCATACAGCAATATCAGGCACATGGCTCTGCTTACTAAAACCAACACGTGCTAATGTTTATGAACATCATCCATGTGTGTCCTACTACGAATTACTACAGTGACAGACGACAGGGACCACCAGTGACACCACCACACTGGAGCAGCTATAAAACTAAGAGGACTTCAGCAACCACAAGAACTATACTTCTAATGTGTTTCATACTGCAATATCCCGCACATGGCTCTGCTTACTAAAACCAACACGTGCTCAAGTTTATGAACATCATCCATGTGTGTCCTACTACGAATTACTACAGTGACAGACGACAGGGATCACCAGTGACACCACCACACTGGAGGATCTATAAAACCAAGAGGACTTCAGCAAGCACCAGAACTATACTTCTAATGTGTTTCATACTGTAATATCCCGCACATGGCTCTGCTTACTAAAACCAACACGTGCTCATGTTTATGAACATCATCCATGGGTTTCCTAATACGAATTACTACAGTGACAGACGACAGGGACCACCAGTGACACCACCACACTGGAGAAGCTATAAAACCAAGAGGACTTCAGCAACCTCCAGAACTATACTTCTAATGTGTTTCATACTGTAATATCCCGCACATGGCTCTGCTTACTAAAACCAACACGTGCTCATGTTTATGAACATCATCCATGTGTGTCCTACTACGAATTACTACAGTGACAGACGACAGGGACCAGCAGTGACACCACCACACTGGATCAGCTATAAAACCAAAAGGACTTCACCAACCACCAGAACTATACTTCTAATGTGTTTCATACTGTAATATCCCGCACATGGCTCTGCTTACTAAAACCAACACGTGCTCATGTTTATGAACATCATCCATGTGTGTGCTAATAGGAATTAATACAGTGACAGACGACAGGGACCACCAGTGACACCACCACACTGGAGCATCTATAAAACCAAGAGAACTTTAGCAACCACCAGAACTATACTTCTAATGTGTTTCATACTGTAATATCCCGCACATGGCTCTGCTTACTAAAACCAACACGTGCTCATATTTATGAACATCATCCATGTGTGTCCTACTACGAATTACTACAGTGACAGACGACAGGGACCACCAGTGACACCACCACACTGGATCAGCTATAAAACCAAGAGGACTTCACCAACCACCAGAACTTTACTTCTAATGTGTTTCATACAGCAATATCCCGCACATGGCTCTGCTTACTAAAACCAACACGTACTCATGTTTATGAACATCATCCGTGTGTGTCCTAATACGAATTACTACAGTGACAGACGACAGAGACCACCAGTGACACCACCACACTGGATCAGCTATACAACCAAGAGGACTTCAGCAACCACCAGAACTATACTTCTAATGTGTTTCATGCTGTAATATCCCGCACATGGCTGTGCTTACTAAAACCAACACGTGCTCATGTTTATGAACATCATCCATGTGTGTCCTAATACGAATTGCTACAGTGACAGACGACAGGGACCACCAGTGACACCACCACACTGGATCAGCTATAAAACCAAGAGGACTTCAGCAACCACCAGAACTATACTTCTAATGTGTTTCATACTGCAATATCCCGCACATGGCTCTGCTTACTAAAACCAACACGTGCTCATGTTTATGAACATCATCCATGTGTGTCCTAATACGAATTACTACAGTGACAGACGACAGGGACCACCAGTGACACCACCACACTGGAGAAGCTATAAAACCAAGAGGACTTCAGCAACCTCCAGAACTATACTTCTAATGTGTTTCATACTGTAATATCCCGCACATGGCTCTGCTTACTAAAACCAACACGTGCTCATGTTTATGAACATCATCCATGTGTGTCCTAATACGAATTACTACAGTGGCAGACGACAGGGACCACCAGTGACACCACCACACTGGAGCAGCTATAAAACCAAGAGAACTTCACCAACCACCAGAACTATACTTCTAATGTGTTTCATACTGTAATATCTCGCACATGGCTCTGCTTACTAAAACCAACACGTCCTCATGTTTATGAACATCATCCATGTGTGTCCTACTACGAATTACTACAGTGACAGACGACAGGGATCACCAGTGACACCACCACACTGGAGCATCTATAAAACCAAGAGGACTTCACCAACCACCAGAACTATACTTCTAATGTGTTTCATACTGTAATATCCCGCACATGGCTCTGCTTACTAAAACCAAGACGTGCTCATGTTTATGAACATCATCCATGTGTGTCCTAATACGAATTACTACAGTGACAGACGACAGGGACCACCAGTGACACCACCACACTGGAGAAGCTATAAAACCAAGAGGACTTCAGCAACCTCCAGAACTATACTTCTAATGTGTTTCTTACTGTAATATCCCGCACATGGCTCTGCTTAATAAAACCAACACGTGCTCATGTTTATGAACATCATCCATGTGTGTCCTAATACGAATTACTACAGTGACAGACGACAGGGACCACCAGTGACACCACCACACTGGAGAAGCTATAAAACCAAGAGGACTTCAGCAACCTCCAGAACTATACTTCCAATGTGTTTCATACTGTAATATCCCGCACATGGCTCTGCTTACTAAAACCAACACGTGCTCATGTTTATGAACATCATCCATGTGTGTCCTAATACGAATTACTACAGTGACAGAGGACAGGGACCACCAGTGACACCACCATACTGGATCAGCTATAAAACCAAGAGGACTTCACCAACCACCAGAACTATACTTCTAATGTGTTTCATACTGTAATATCCCGCACATGGCTCTGCTTACTAAAACCAACACGTGCTCATGCTTATGAACATCATCCATGTGTGTCCTAATACGAATTACTACGGTGACAGACGACAGGGACCACCAGTGACACCACCACACTGGAGAAGCTATAAAACCAAGAGGACTTCAGCAACCTCCAGAACTATACTTCTAATGTGTTTCATACTTTAATATCCCGCACATGCCTCTGCTTACTAAAACCAACACGTGCTCATGTTTATGAACATCATCCATGTTTGTCCTACTACGAATTACTACAGTGACAGACGACAGGGACCACCAGTGACACCACCACACTGGAGAAGCTATAAAACCAAGAGGACTTCAGCAACCTCCAGAACTATACTTCTAATGTGTTTCATACTGTAATATCCCGCACATGCCTCTGCTTACTAAAACCAACACGTGCTCATGCTTATGAACATCATCCATGTGTGTCCTAATACGAATTACTACGGTGACAGACGACAAGGACCACCAGTGACACCACCACACTGGAGAAGCTATAAAACCAAGAGGACTTCAGCAACCTCCAGAACTATACTTCTAATGTGTTTCATACTGTAATATCCCGAACATGGCTCTGCTTACTAAAACCAACACGTGCTCATGTTTATGAACATCATCCATGTGTGTCCTAATACGAATTACTACAGTGGCAGACGACAGGGACCACCAGTGACACCACCACACTGGAGCAGCTATAAAACCAAGAGGACTTCAGCAACCACCAGAACTATACTTCTAATGTGTTTCATACTGTAATATCCCGCACATGGCTCTGCTTACTAAAACCAACATGTGCTCATGTTTATGAACATCATCCATGTGTGTCCTACTACGAATTACTACAGTGACAGACGACAGGGATCACCAGTGACACCACCACACTGGAGCATCTATAAAACCAAGAGGACTTCACCAACCACCAGAACTATACTTCTAATGTGTTTCATACTGTAATATCCCGCACATGGCTCTGCTTACTAAAACCAACACGTGCTCATGTTTATGAACATCATCCATGTGTGTCCTAATACGAATTACTACAGTGACAGACGACAGGGACCACCAGTGACACCACCACACTGGAGAAGCTATAAAACCAAGAGGACTTCAGCAACCTCCAGAACTATACTTCTAATGTGTTTCTTACAGTAATATCCCGCACATGGCTCTGCTTAATAAAACCAACACGTGCTCATGTTTATGAACATCATCCATGTGTGTAATAATACGAATTACTACAGTGACAGACGACAGGGACCACCAGTGACACCACCACACTGGAGAAGCTATAAAACCAAGAGGACTTCAGCAACCTCCAGAACTATACTTCCAATGTGTTTCATACTGTAATATCCCGCACATGGCTCTGCTTACTAAAACCAACACGTGCTCATGTTTATGAACATCATCCATGTGTGTCCTACTACGAATTACTACAGTGACAGACGACAGGGACCACCAGTGACACCACCATACTGGATCAGCTATAAAACCAAGAGGACTTCACCAACCACCAGAACTATACTTCTAATGTGTTTCATACTGTAATATCCCGCACATGGCTCTGCTTACTAAAACCAACACGTGCTCATGCTTATGAACATCATCCATGTGTGTCCTAATACGAATTACTACGGTGACAGACGACAGGGACCACCAGTGACACCACCACACTGGAGAAGCTATAAAACCAAGAGGACTTCAGCAACCTCCAGAACTATACTTCTAATGTGTTTCATACTGTAATATCCCGCACATGCCTCTGCTTACTAAAACCAACACGTGCTCATGTTTATGAACATCATCCATGTTTGTCCTACTACGAATTACTACAGTGACAGACGACAGGGACCACCAGTGACACCACCACACTGGATCAGCTATAAAAACAAGATTACTTCTCCAACCACCAGAACTATATTTCTAATGTGTTTCATACTGTAATATCCCGCACATGGCTCTGCTTACTAAAACAAACACGTGCTCATGTTTATGAACATCATCCATGTGTGCACTACTACGAATTGCTACAGTGACAGACGACAGGGACCACCAGTGACACCACCACACTGGATCAGCTATAAAACCAAGAGGACTTCAGCAACCACTAGAACTATACTTCTAATGTGTTTCATACTGCAATATCCCGCACATGGCTCTGCTTACTAAAACCAACACGTGCTCATGTTTATGAACATCATCCATGTGTGTCCTAATACGAATTACTACAGTGACAGACGACAGGGACCACCAGTGACAGCACCACACTGGATCAGCTATAAAACCAAGAGGACTTCACCAACCACCAGAACTTTACTTCTAATGTGTTTCATACAGCAATATCAGGCACATGCCTCTGCTTACTAAAACCAACACGTGCTAATGTTTATGAACATCATCCATGTGTGTCCTACTACGAATTACTACAGTGACAGACGACAGGGACCACCAGTGACACCACCACACTGGATCAGCTATAAAACCAAGATTACTTCTCCAACCACCAGAACTATACTTCTAATGTGTTTCATACTGCAATATCCCGCACATGGCTCTGCTCACTAAAACCAACACGTGCTCAAGTTTATGAACATCATCTATGTGTGTCCTACTACGAATTACTACAGTGACAGACGACAGGGATCACCAGTGACACCACCACACTGGAGGATCTATAAAACCAAGAGGACTTCACCAACCACCAGAACTATACTTCTAATGTGTTTCACACTGTAATATCCCGCACATGGCTCTGTTTACTAAAACCAACACGTGCTCATGTTTATGAACATCATCCATGTGTGTCCTAATACGAATTACTACAGTGACAGACGACAGGGACCACCAGTGACACCACCACACTGGAGAAGCTATAAAACCAAGAGGACTACAGCAACCTCCACAACTATACTTCTAATGTGTTTCATACTGTAATATCCCGCACATGGCTCTGCTTACTAAAAACCAACACGTGCTCATGTTTATGAACATCATCCATGTGTGTCCTACTACGAATTACTACAGTGACAGACGACAGGGACCACCAGTGACACCACCACACTGGATCAGCTATAAAACCAAGAGGACTTCACCAACCACCAGAACTATACTTCTAATGTGTTTCATACTGTAATATCCCGCACATGGCTCTGCTTACTAAAACCAACACGTGCTCATGTTTATGAACATCATCCATGTGTGTCCTAATACGAATTACTACAGTGACAGACGACAGGGACCACCAGTGACACCACCACACTGGAGCATCTATAAAACCAAGAGAACTTTAGCAACCACCAGAACTATACTTCTAATGTGTTTCATACTGTAATATCCCGCACATGGCTCTGCTTACTAAAACCAACACGTGCTCATATTTATGAACATCATCCATGTGTGTCCTACTACGAATTACTACAGTGACAGACGACAGGGACCACCAGTGACACCACCACACTGGATCAGCTATAAAACCAAGAGGACTTCACCAACCACCAGAACTTTACTTCTAATGTGTTTCATACAGCAATATCCCGCACATGGCTCTGCTTACTAAAACCAACACGTGCTCATGTTTATTAACATCATCCATGTGTGTCCTAATACGAATTACTACAGTGACAGACGACAGAGACCACCAGTGACACCACCACACTGGATCAGCTATAAAACCAAGAGGACTTCGGCAACCACCAGAACTATACTTCTAATGTGTTTCATGCTGTAATATCCCGCACATGCCTCTGCTTACTAAAACCAACACGTGCTCATGTTTATGAACATCATCCATGTGTGTCCTAATACGAATTGCTACAGTGACAGACGACAGGGACCACCAGTGACACCACCACACTGGAGAAGCTATAAAACCAAGAGGACTTCAGCAACCACCAGAACTATACTTCTAATGTGTTTCATACTGCAATATCCCGCACATGACTCTGCTTACTAAAACCAACACGTGCTCATGTTTATGAACATCATCCATGTGTGTCCTAATACGAATTACTACAGTGACAGACGACAGGGACCACCAGTGACACCACCACACTGGAGAAGCTATAAAACCAAGAGGACTTCAGCAACCTCCAGAACTATACTTCTAATGTGTTTCATACTGTAATATCCCGCACATGGCTTGGTTACTAAAACCAAGACGTGCTCATGTTTATGAACATCATCCATGTGTGTCCTAATACGAATTACTACAGTGACAGACGACAGGGACCACCAATGACACCACCACACTGGAGCAGCTATAAAACCAAGAGGACTTCACCAACCACCAGAACTATACTTCTAATGTGTTTCATACTGTAATATCCCGCACATGGCTCTGCTTACTAAAACCAACACGTGCTCATGTTTATCAACATCATCCATGTGTGTCCTACTACGAATTACTACAGTGACAGTCGACAGGGATCACCAGTGACACCACCACACTGGAGCATCTATAAAACCAAGAGGACTTCACCGACCACCAGAAGTATACTTCTAATGTGTTTCATACTGTAATATCCCGCACATGGCTCTGCTTACTAAAACCAACACGTCCTCATGTTTATGAACATCATCCATGTGTGTCCTAATACGAATTACTACAGTGACAGACGACAGGGACCACCAGTGACACCACCACACTGGAGAAGCTATAAAACCAAGAGGACTTCAGCAACCTCCAGAACTATACTTCTAATGTGTTTCTTACTGTAATATCCCGCACATGGCTCTGCTTAATAAAACCAACACGTGCTCATGTTTATGAACATCATCCATGTGTGTCCTAATACGAATTACTACAGTGACAGACGACAGGGACCACCAGTGACACCACCACACTGGAGAAGCTATAAGACCAAGAGGACTTCAGCAACCTCCAGAACTATACTTCCAATGTGTTTCATACTGTAATATCCCGCACATGGCTCTGCTTACTAAAACCAACACGTGCTCATGTTTATGAACATCATCCATGTGTGTCCTACTACGAATTACTACAGTGACAGACGACAGGGACCACCAGAGACACCACCATACTGGATCAGCTATAAAACCAAGAGGACTTCACCAACCACCAGAACTATACTTCTAATGTGTTTCATACTGTAATATCCCGCACATGGCTCTGCTTACTAAAACCAACACGTGCTCATGCTTATGAACATCATCCATGTGTGTCCTAATACGAATTACTACAGTGACAGACGACAGGGACCACCAGCGACACCACCACACTGGAGCAGCTATAAAACCAAGAGGACTTCAGCAACCTCCAGAACTATACTTCTAATGTGTTTCATACTGTAATATCCCGCACATGCCTCTGCTTACTAAAACCAACACGTGCTCATGTTTATGAACATCATCCATGTGTGTCCTACTACGAATTACTACAGTGACAGACGACAGGGACCACCAGTGACACCACCACACTGGATCAGCTATAAAACCAAGAGGACTTCACCAACCACCAGAACTATACTTCTAATGTGTTTCATACTGTAATATCCCGCACATGGCTCTGCTTACTAAAACCAACACGTGCTCATGTTTATGAACATCATCCATGTGTGTCCTAATACGAATTACTACAGTGACAGACGACAGGAACCACCAGTGACACCACCACACTGGATCAGCTATAAAACCAAGATTACTTCTCCAACCACTAGAACTATACTTCTAATGTGTTTCATACTGTAATATCCCGAACATGGCTCTGCTTACTAAAACAAACACGTGCTCATGTTTATGAACATCATCCATGTGTGTCCTACTACGAATTGCTACAGTGACAGACGACAGGGACCACCAGTGACACCACCACACTGGATCAGCTATAAAACCAAGAGGACTTCAGCAACCACTAGAACTATACTTCTAATCTGTTTCATACTGCAATATCCCGCACATGGCTCTGCTTACTAAAACCAACACGTGCTCATGTTTATGAACATCATCCATGTGTGTCCTAATACGAATTACTACAGTGACAGACGACAGGGACCACGAGTGACAGCACCACACTGGAGAAGCTATAAAACCAAGAGGACTTCAGCAACCTCCAGAACTATACTTCTAATGTGTTTCATACTGTAATATCCCGCACATGGCTCTGCTTACTAAAACCAACACGTCCTCATGTTTATGAACATCATCCATGTGTGTCCTACTACGAATGACTACAGTGACAGACAACAGGGACCACCAGTGACAGCACCACACTGGAGAAGCTATAAAACCAAGAGGACTTCAGCAACCTCCAGAACTATACTTCTAATGTGTTTCATACTGTAATATCCCGCACATGGCTCTGCTTACTAAAACCAACAAGTGCTCATGTTTATGAACATCATTCATGTGTGTCCTACTACGAATTACTACAGTGACAGACGACAGGGACCACCAGTGACACCACCATACTGGATCAGCTATAAAACCAAGAGGACTTCACCAACCACCAGAACTATACTTCTAATGTGTTTCATACTGTAATATCCCGCACATGGCTCTGCTTACTAAAACCAACACGTGCTCATGTTTATGAACATCATCCATGTGTGTCCTAATACGAATTACTACAGTGACAGACGACAGGGACCACCAGTGACACCACCACACTGGAGAAGCTATAAAACCAAGAGGACTTCAGCAACCTCCAGAACTATACTTCTAATGTGTTTCATACTGTAATATCCCGCACATGGCTCTGCTTACTAAAACCAACACGTGCTCATGTTTATGAACATCATCCATGTGTGTCCTACTACGAATTACTACAGTGACAGACGACAGGGACCACCAGTGACACCACCACACTGGATCAGCTATAAAACCAAGAGGACTTCACCAACCACCAGAACTATACTTCTAATGTGTTTCATACTGTAATATCCCGCACATGGCTCTGCTTACTAAAACCAACACGTGCTCATGTTTATGAACATCATCCATGTGTGTCCTAATACGAATTGCTACAGTGACAGACGACAGGGACCACCAGTGACACCACCACACTGGATCAGCTATAAAACCAAGAGGACTTCAGCAACCACTAGAACTATACTTCTAATGTGTTTCATACTGCAATATCCCGCACATGGCTCTGCTTACTAAAACCAACACGTGCTCATGTTTATGAACATCATCCATGTGTGTCCTAATACGAATTACTACAGTGACAGACAACAGGGACCACCAGTGACACCACCACACTGGAGAAGCTATAAAACCAAGAGGACTTCAGCAACCTCCAGAACTATACTTCTAATGTGTTTCATACTGTAATATCCCGCACATGCCTCTGCTTACTAAAACCAACACGTGCTCATGTTTATGAACATCATCCATGTGTGTCCTACTACGAATTACTACAGTGACAGACGACAGGGACCACCAGTGACACCACCACACTGGATCAGCTATAAAACCAAGAGGACTTCACCAACCACCAGAACTATACTTCTAATGTGTTTCATACTGTAATATCCCGCACATGGCTCTGCTTACTAAAACCAACACGTGCTCATGTTTATGAACATCATCCATGTGTGTCCTACTACGAATTACTACAGTGACAGACGACAGGGACCACCAGTGACACCACCACACTGGATCAGCTATAAAACCAAGAGGACTTCACCAACCACCAGAACTATACTTCTAATGTGTTTCATACTGTAATATCCCGCACATGGCTCTGCTTACTAAAACCAACACGTGCTCATATTTATGAACATTATCCATGTGTGTCCTACTACGAATTACTACAGTGACAGACGACAGGGACCACCAGTGACACCACCACACTGGATCAGCTATAAAACCAAGAAGACTTCACCAACCACCAGAACTTTACTTCTAATGTGTTTCATACAGCAATATCCCGCACATGGCTCTGCTTAATAAACACAACACGTGCTAATGTGTATGAACATCACCCATGTGTGTCCTAATACGAATTACTACAGTGACAGACGAAAGAGACCACCAGTGACACCACCGCACTGGATCAGCTATAAAACCAAGAGGACTTCAGCAACCACCAGAACTATACTTCTAATGTGTTTCATGCTGTAATATCCCGCACATGGCTCTGCTTACTAAAACCAACACATGCTCATGTTTATGAACATCATCCATGTGTGTCCTACTACGAATTACTACAGTGACAGACGACAGAGACCACCAGTGACACCACCCCACTGGAGCAGCTATAAAACCAAGAGGACTTCAGCAACCACCAGAACTATACTTCTAATGTGTTTCATACTGTAATATCCCGCACATGGCTCTGCTTACTAAAACCAACACGTGCTCATGATTATGAACATCATCCATGTGTGTCCTACTACGAATTACTAGAGTGACAGACGACAGGGACCACCAGTGACACCACCACACTGGATCAGCTATAAAACCAAGAGGACTTCAGCAACCACCAGAACTTTACTTCTAATGTGTTTCATACAGCAATATCCCGCACATGGCTCTGCTTACTAAAACCAACACGTGCACATGTTTATGAACATCATCCATGTGTGTCCTAATACGAATTACTACAGTGACAGACGACAGGGATCACCAGTGACACCACCACACTGGAGCATTTATAAACTAAGAGGACTTCAGCAACCACCAGAACTATACTTCTAATGTGTTACATACTGTAATATCCCGCACATGGCTCTGCTTACTAAAACCAACACGTGCTCAAGTTTATGAACATCATCCATGTGTGTCCTACTACGAATTACTACAGTGACAGACGACAGGGATCACCAGTGACACCACCACACTGGAGCATCTATAAAACCAAGAGGACTTCAGCAACCACCAGAAGTATACTTCTAATGTGTTTCATACTGTAATATCCCGCACATGGCTCTGCTTACTAAAACCAACACGTGCTCATGTTTATGAACATCATCCATGTGTGTCCTACTACGAATTACTACAGTGACAGACGACAGGCATCACCAGTGACACCACCACACTGGAGCAGCTATAAAACCACGATTACTTCTCCAACCACCAGAACTATACTTCTAATGTGTTTCATACGGTAATATCCCGCACATGGCTCTGCTTACTAAAACCAACACGTGCTCATGTTTATGAACATCATCCATGTGTGTCCTACTACGAATTGCTACAGTGAAAGACGACAGGGACCACCAGTGACACCACCACACTGGATCAGCTATAAAACCAAGAGGACTTCAGCAACCACTAGAACTATACTTCTAATGTGTTTCATACTGCAATATCCCGCACATGGCTCTGCTTACTAAAACCAACACGTGCTCATGTTTATGAACATCATCCATGTGTGTCCTAATACGAATTACTACAGTGACAGACAACAGGGACCACCAGTGACACCACCACACTGGAGAAGCTATAAAACCAAGAGGACTTCAGCAACCTCCAGAACTATACTTCTAATGTGTTTCATACTGTAATATCCCGCACATGGCTCTGCTTACTAAAACCAACACATGCTCATGTTTATGAACATCATCCATGTGTGTCCTACTACGAATTACTACAGTGACAGACGACAGGGACCACCAGTGACACCACCACACTGGATCAGCTATAAAACCAAGAGGACTTCACCAACCACCAGAACTATACTTCTAATGTGTTTCATACTGTAATATCCCGCACATGGCTCTGCTTACTAAAACCAACACGTGCTCATGTTTATGAACATCATCCATGTGTGTCCTACTACGAATTACTACAGTGACAGACGACAGGGACCACCAGTGACACCACCACACTGGAGAAGCTATAAAACCAAGAGGACTTCACCAACCACCAGAACTATACTTCTAATGTGTTTCATACTGTAATATCCCGCACATGCCTCTGCTTACTAAAACCAACACGTGCTCATATTTATGAACATTATCCATGTGTGTCCTACTACGAATTACTACAGTGACAGACGACAGGGACCACCAGTGACACCACCACACTGGATCAGCTATAAAACCAAGAGGACTTCACCAACCACCAGAACTTTACTTCTAATGTGTTTCATACAGCAATATCCCGCACATGGGTCTGCTTAATAAACACAACACGTGCTAATGTGTATGAACATCATCCATGTGTGTCCTAATACGAATTACTACAGTGACAGACGACAGAGACCACCAGTGACACCACCACACTGGATCAGCTATAAAACCAAGAGGACTTCAGCAACCACATGAACTATACTTCTAATGTGTTTCATGCTGTAATATCCCGCACATGGCTCTGCTTACTAAAACCAACACATGCTCATGTTTATGAACATCATCCATGTGTGTCCTACTACGAATTACTACAGTGACAGACGACAGAGACCACCAGTGACACCACCCCACTGGAGCAGCTATAAAACCAAGAGGACTTCACCAACCACCAGAACTATATTTCTAATGTGTTTCATACTGTAATATCCCGCACATGGCTCTGCTTACTAAAACCAACACATGCTCATGTTTATGAACATCATCCATGTGTGTCCTACTACGAATTACTACAGTGACAGACGACAGGGACCACCAGTGACACCACCACACTGGATCAGCTATAAAACCAAGAGGACTTCAGCAACCACCAGAACTTTACTTCTAATGTGTTTCATACAGCAATATCCCGCACATGGCTCTGCTTACTAAAACCAACACGTGCACATGTTTATGAACATCATCCATGTGTGTCCTAATACGAATTACTACAGTGACAGACGACAGGGATCACCAGTGACACCACCACACTGGAGCATTTATAAACCAAGAGGACTTCAGCAACCACCAGAACTATACTTCTAATGTGTTTCATACTGTAATATCCCGCACATGGCTCTGCTTACTAAAACCAACACGTGCTCAAGTTTATGAACATCATCCATGTGTGTCCTACTACGAATTACTACAGTGACAGACGACAGGGATCACCAGTGACACCACCACACTGGAGCAGCTATAAAACCAAGAGGACTTCAGCAACCACCAGAACTATACTTCTAATGTCTTTCATACTGCAATATCCCGCACATGGCTCTGCTTACTAAAACCAACACGTGCTCAAGTTTATGAACATCATCCATGTGTGTCCTACTACGAATTACTACAGTGACAGACGACAGGGATCACCAGTGACACCACCACACTGGAGAAGCTATAAAACCAAGAGGACTTCAACAACCACCAGAACTATACTTCTAATGTGTTTCATACTGTAATATCCCGCACATGGCTCTGCTTACTAAAACCAACACGTGTTCATGTTTATGAACATCATCCATGTGTGTCCTAATACGAATTACTACAGTGACAGACGACAGGGACCACCAGTGACACCACCACACTGGAGCAGCTATAAAACCAAGAGGACTTCAGCAACCACCAGAACTATACTTCTAATGTGTTTCATACTGCAATATCCCGCACATGGCTCTGCTTACTAAAACCAACACGTGCTCATGTTTATGAACATCATCCATGTGTGTCCTAATACGAATTACTACAGTGACAGACGACAGGGACCACCAGTGACACCACCACACTGGAGAAGCTATAAAAGCAAGAGGACTTCAGCAACCTCCAGAACTATACTTCTAATGTGTTTCATACTGTAATATCCCACACATGGCTCTGCTTACTAAAACCAACACGTGCTCATGTTTGTGAACATCATCCATGTGTGTCCTACTACGAATTACTACAGTGACAGACGACAGGGGCCACCAGTGACTCCACCACACTGGATCAGCTATAAAACCAAGAGGACTTCACCAACCACCAGAACTATACTTCTGATGTGTTTCATACTGTAATATCCCGCACATGGCTCTGCTTACTAAAACCAACACGTGCTCATGTTTATGAACATCATCCATGTGTGTCCTACTACGAATTACTACAGTGACAGACGACAGGGATCACCAGTGACACCACCACACTGGAGAAGCTATAAAACCAAGAGGACTTCAGCAACCACCAGAACTATACTTCTAATGTGTTTCATACTGTAATATCCCGCACATGGCTCTGCTTACTAAAACCAACACGTGCTCATGTTTATGAACATCATCCATGTGTGTCCTACTACGAATTACTACAGTGACAGACGACAGGCATCACCAGTGACACCACCACACTGTAGCAGCTATAAAACCAAGAGGACTTCAGCAACCACCAGAACTATACTTCTAATGTCTTTCATACTGCAATATCCCGCACATGGTTCTGCTTACTAAAACCAACACGTGCTAAAGTTTATGAACATCATCCATGTGTGTCCTACTACGAATTACACAGTGACGGACGACAGGGATCACCAGTGACACCACCACACTGGAGAAGCTATAAAACCAAGAGGACTTCAGCAACCACCAGAACTATACTTCTAATGTGTTTCATACTGTAATATCCCGCACATGGCTCTGCTTACTAAAACCAACACGTGTTCATGTTTATGAACATCATCCATGTGTGTCCTAATACGAATTACTACAGTGACAGACGACAGGGACCACCAGTGACACCACCACACTGGAGCAGCTATAAAACCAAGAGGACTTCAGCAACCTCCAGAACTATACTTCTAATGTGTTTCATACTGCAATATCCCGCACATGGCTCTGCTTACTAAAACCAACACGTGCTCAAGTTTATGTACATCATCCATGTGTGTCCTACTACGAATTACTACAGTGACAGACGACAGGGACCACCAGTGACACCACCACACTGGAGAAGCTATAAAACCAAGAGGACTTCAGCAACCTCCAGAACTATACTTCTAATGTGTTTCATACTGTAATATCCCGCACATGGCTCTGCTTACTAAAACCAACACGTGCTCATGTTTATGAACATCATCCATGTGTGTCCTACTACGAATTACTACAGTGACAGACGACAGGGACCACCAGTGACACCACCACACTGGAGAAGCTATAAAACCAAGAGGACTTCAGCAACCACCAGAACTATACTTCTAATGTGTTTCATACTGTAATATCCCGCACATGGCTCTGCTTACTAAAACCAACACGTGCTCATGTTTATGAACATCATCCATGTGTGTCCTAATACGAATTACTACAGTGACAGACGACAGGGACCACCAGTGACAGCACCACACTGGATCAGCTATAAAACCAAGAGGACTTCACAAACCACCAGAACTTTACTTCTAATGTGTTTCATACAGCAGTATCCCGCACATGGCTCTGCTTACTAAAACCAACACGTGCTAATGTTTATGAACATCATCCATGTGTGTCGTAATACGAATTACTACAGTGACAGACGACAGAGACCACCAGTGACACCACCACACTGGATCAGCTATAAAACCAAGAGGACTTCAGCAACCACCAGAACTATACTTCTTATGTGTTTCATGCTGTAATATCCCGCACATGGCTCTGCTTACTAAAACCAACACATGCTCATGTTTATGAACATCATCCATGTGTGTCCTACTACGAATTACTACAGTGACAGACGACAGGGACCACCAGTGACACCAACACACTGGAGAAGCTATAAAACCAAGAGGACTTCAGCAACCACCAGAACTATACTTCTAATGTGTTTCATACTGTAATATCCCGCACATGGCTCTGCTTACTAAAACCAACACGTGCTCATGTTTATGAACTTCATCCATGTGTGTCCTACTACGAATTACTGCAGTGACAGACGACAGGGACCACCAGTGACACCACCACACTGGAGAAGCTATAAAACCAAGAGGACTTCACCAACCACCAGAATTTTACTTCTAATATGTTTCATACAGGAATATCCCGCACATGGCTCTGCTTACTAAAACCAACACGTGCTCATGTTTATGAACATCATCCATGTGTGTCCTACTACGAATTACTACAGTGACAGACGACAGGGATCACCAGTGACACCACCACACTGGAGCAGCTATAAAACCAAGAGGACTTGACCAACCACCAGAACTATACTTCTAATGTGTTTCATACTGTAATATCCCGCACATGGCTCTGCTTACTAAAACCAACACGTGCTCATGTTTATGAACATCATCCATGTGTGTCCTACTACGAATTACTACAGTGACAGACGACAGGGATCACAAGTGACACCACCACACTGGATCAGCTATAAAACCAAGAGGACTTCACCAACCACCAGAACTATACTTCTAATGAGTTTCATACTGTAATATCCCGCACATGGCTCTGCTTACTAAAACCAACACGTCCTCATGTTTATGAACATCATCCATGTGTGTCCTAATACGAATTACTACAGTGACAGACGACAGGGACCACCAGTGAAACCACCACACTGGAGAAGTTATAAAACCAAGAGGACTTCAGCAACCACCAGAACTATACTTCTAATGTGTTTCATACTGTAATATCCCGCACATGGCTCTGCTTACTAAAACCAACACGTGCTCATGTTTATGAACATCATCCATGTGTGTCCTAATACGAATTACTACAGTGACAGACGACAGGGACCACCAGTGACACCACCACACTGGAGAAGCTATAAAACCAAGAGGACTTCTCAAACCACCAGAACTATACTTCTAATGTGTTTCATACTGTAATATCCCGCACATGGCTCTGCTTAATAAAACCAACACGTGCTCATGTTTATGAACATCATCCATGTGTGTCCTACTACGAATTGCTACAGTGACAGACGACAGGGACCACCAGTGACACCACCCCACTGGATCAGCTATAAAACCAAGAGGACTTCAACAACCACCAGAACTATACTTCTAATGTGTTTCATACTGCAATATCCCGCACATGGCTCTGCTTACTAAAACCAACACGTGCTCATGTTTATGAACATCATCCATGTGTGTCCTACTACGAATTACTGCAGTGACAGACGACAGGAACCACCAGTGACACCACCACACTGGAGAAGCTATAAAACCAAGAGGACTTCAGCAACCTCCAGAACTACACTTCTAATGTGTTTCATACTGTAATATCTCGCACATGGCTCTGCTTACTAAAACCAACACGTGCTCATGTTTATGAACATCATCCATGTGTGTCCTACTACGAATTGCTACAGTGACAGACGACAGGGACCACCAGTGACACCACCACACTGGAGCAGCTATAAAACCAAGAGGACTTCACCAACCACCAGAACTATACTTCTAATGTGTTTCATACTGTAATATCCCGCACATGGCTCTGCTTACTAAAACCAACACGTGCTCATGTTTATGAACATCATCCATGTGTGTCCTAATACGAATTACTACAGTGACAGACGACAGGGACCACCAGTGACACCACCACACTGGAGCAGCTATAAAACCAAGAGGACTTCTCCAACCACCAGAACTATACTTCTAATGTGTTTCATACTGTAATATCCCGCACATGACTCTGCTTACTAAAACCAACACGTGCTCATGTTTATGAACATCATCCATGTGTGTCCTACTACGAATTGCTACAGTGACAGACGACAGGGACCACCAGTGACACCACCCCACTGGAGCAGCTATAAAACCAAGAGGACTTCAACAACCTCCAGAACTATACTTCTAATGTGTTTCATACTGCAATATCCCGCACATGGCTCTGCTTACTAAAACCAACACGTGCTCAAGTTTATGTACATCATCCATGTGTGTCCTACTACGAATTACTACAGTGACAGACGACAGAGACCACCAGTGACACCTTCACACTGGAGAAGCTATAAAACCAAGAGGACTTCAGCAACCTCCAGAACTATACTTCTAATGTGTTTCATACTGTAATATCCCGCACATGGCTCTGCTTACTAAAACCAACACGTGCTCATGTTTATGAACATCATCCATGTGTGTCCTACTACGAATTACTACAGTGACAGACGACAGGGACCACCAGTGACACCACCACACTGGAGAAGCTATAAAACCAAGAGGACTTCAGCAACCACCAGAACTATACTTCTAATGTGTTTCATACTGTAATATCCCGCACATGGCTCTGCTTACTAAAACCAACACGTGCTCATGTTTATGAACATCATCCATGTGTGTCCTAATACGAATTACTACAGTGACAGACGACAGGGACCACCAGTGACAGCACCACACTGGAGCAGCTATAAAACCAAGAGGACTTCACAAACCACCAGAACTTTACTTCTAATGTGTTTCATACAGCAGTATCCCGCACATGGCTCTGCTTACTAAAACCAACACGTGCTAATGTTTATGAACATCATCCATGTGTGTCGTAATACGAATTACTACAGTGACAGACGACAGAGACCACCAGTGACACCACCACACTGGATCAGCTATAAAACCAAGAGGACTTCAGCAACCACCAGAACTATACTTCTTATGTGTTTCATGCTGTAATATCCCGCACATGGCTCTGCTTACTAAAACCAACACATGCTCATGTTTATGAACATCATCCATGTGTGTCCTACTACGAATTACTACAGTGACAGACGACAGGGACCACCAGTGACACCACCACACTGGAGAAGCTATAAAACCAAGAGGACTTCAGCAACCACCAGAACTATACTTCTAATGTGTTTCATACTGTAATATCCCGCACATGGCTCTGCTTACTAAAACCAACACGTGCTCATGTTTATGAACATCATCCATGTGTGTCCTACTACGAATTACTGCAGTGACAGACGACAGGGACCACCAGTGACACCACCACACTGGAGAAGCTATAAAACCAAGAGGACTTCACCAACCACCAGAATTTTACTTCTAATATGTTTCATACAGCAATATCCCGCACATGGCTCTGCTTACTAAAACCAACACGTGCTCATGTTTATGAACATCATCCATGTGTGTCCTACTACGAATTACTACAGTGACAGACGACAGGGATCACCAGTGACACCACCACACTGGAGCAGCTATAAAACCAAGAGGACTTGACCAACCACCAGAACTATACTTCTAATGTGTTTCATACTGTAATATCCCGCACATGGCTCTGCTTACTAAAACCAACACGTGCTCATGTTTATGAACATCATCCATGTGTGTCCTACTACGAATTACTACAGTGACAGACGACAGGGATCACAAGTGACACCACCACACTGGATCAGCTATAAAACCAAGAGGACTTCACCAACCACCAGAACTATACTTCTAATGAGTTTCATACTGTAATATCCCGCACATGGCTCTGCTTACTAAAACCAACACGTCCTCATGTTTATGAACATCATCCATGTGTGTCCTAATACGAATTACTACAGTGACAGACGACAGGGACCACCAGTGAAACCACCACACTGGAGAAGCTATAAAACCAAGAGGACTTCAGCAACCACCAGAACTATACTTCTAATGTGTTTCATACTGTAATATCCCGCACATGGCTCTGCTTACTAAAACCAACACGTGCTCATGTTTATGAACATCATCCATGTGTGTCCTACTACGAATTACTACAGTGACAGACGACAGGGACCACCAGTGACACCACCACACTGGAGCAGCTATAAAACCAAGAGTACCTCTCAAACCACCAGAACTATACTTCTAATGTGTTTCATACTGTAATATCCCGCACATGGCTCTGCTTAATAAAACCAACACGTGCTCATGTTTATGAACATCATCCATGGGTGTCCTACTACGAATTGCTACAGTGACAGACGACAGGGACCACCAGTGACACCACCCCACTGGATCAGCTATAAAACCAAGAGGACTTCAACAACCACCAGAACTATACTTCTAATGTGTTTCATACTGCAATATCCCGCACATGGCTCTGCTTACTAAAACCAACACGTGCTCATGTTTATGAACATCATCCATGTGTGTCCTACTACGAATTACTGCAGTGACAGAAGACAGGGACCACCAGTGACACCACCACACTGGAGAAGCTATAAAACCAAGAGGACTTCAGCAACCTCCAGAACTACACTTCTAATGTGTTTCATACTGTAATATCTCGCACATGGCTCTGCTTACTAAAACCAACACGTGCTCATGTTTATGAACATCATCCATGTGTGTCCTACTACGAATTGCTACAGTGACAGACGACAGGGACCACCAGTGACACCACCACACTGGAGCAGCTATAAAACCAAGAGGACTTCACCAACCACCAGAACTATACTTCTAATGTGTTTCATACTGTAATATCCCGCACATGGCTCTGCTTACTAAAACCAACACGTGCTCATGTTTATGAACATCATCCATGTGTGTCCTAATACGAATTACTACAGTGACAGACGACAGGGACCACCAGTGACAGCACCACACTGGAGCAGCTATAAAACCAAGAGGACTTCACAAACCACCAGAACTTTACTTCTAATGTGTTTCATACAGCAGTATCCCGCACATGGCTCTGCTTACTAAAACCAACACGTGCTCATGTTTATGAACATTTCCATGAGTGTCCTACTACGAATTACTACAGTGACAGACGACAGGGACCACCAGTGACACCACCACACTGGATCAGCTATAAAACCAAGAGGACTTCAGCAACCACCAGAACTATACTTCTTATGTGTTTCATGCTGTAATATGCCGCACATGGCTCTGCTTACTAAAACCAACACATGCTCATGTTTATGAACATCATCCATGTGTGTCCTACTACGAATTACTACAGTGACAGACGACAGGGACCACCAGTGACACCACCACACTGGAGAAGCTATAAAACCAAGAGGACTTCAGCAACCACCAGAACTATACTTCTAATGTGTTTCATACTGTAATATCCCGCACATGGCTCTGCTTACTAAAACCAACACGTGCTCATGTTTATGAACATCATCCATGTGTGTCCTACTACGAATTACTGCAGTGACAGACGACAGGGACCACCAGTGACACCACCACACTGGAGAAGCTATAAAACCAAGAGGACTTCACCAACCACCAGAATTTTACTTCTAATATGTTTCATACAGCAATATCCCGCACATGGCTCTGCTTACTAAAACCAACACGTGCTCATGTTTATGAACATCATCCATGTGTGTCCTACTACGAATTACTACAGTGACAGACGACAGGGATCACCAGTGACACCACCACACTGGAGCAGCTATAAAACCAAGAGGACTTCACCAACCACCAGAACTATACTTCTAATGTGTTTCATACTGTAATATCCCGCACATGGCTCTGCTTACTAAAACCAACACGTGCTCATGTTTATGAACATCATCCATGTGTGTCCTACTACGAATTACTACAGTGACAGACGACAGGGATCACAAGTGACACCACCACACTGGATCAGCTATAAAACCAAGAGGACTTCACCAACCACCAGAACTATACTTCTAATGAGTTTCATACTGTAATATCCCGCACATGGCTCTGCTTACTAAAACCAACACGTCCTCATGTTTATGAACATCATCCATGTGTGTCCTAATACGAATTACTACAGTGACAGACGACAGGGACCACCAGTGAAACCACCACACTGGAGAAGCTATAAAACCAAGAGGACTTCAGCAACCACCAGAACTATACTTCTAATGTGTTTCATACTGTAATATCCCGCACATGGCTCTGCTTACTAAAACCAACACGTGCTCATGTTTATGAACATCATCCATGTGTGTCCTAATACGAATTACTACAGTGACAGACGACAGGGACCACCAGTGACACCACCACACTGGAGCAGCTATAAAACCAAGAGTACTTCTCAAACCACCAGAACTATACTTCTAATGTGTTTCATACTGTAATATCCCGCACATGGCTCTGCTTAATAAAACCAACACGTGCTCATGTTTATGAACATCATCCATGTGTGTCCTACTACGAATTGCTACAGTGACAGACGACAGGGACCACCAGTGACACCACCCCACTGGATCAGCTATAAAACCAAGAGGACTTCAACAACCACCAGAACTATACTTCTAATGTGTTTCATACTGCAATATCCCGCACATGGCTCTGCTTACTAAAACCAACACGTGCTCATGTTTATGAACATCATCCATGTGTGTCCTACTACGAATTACTGCAGTGACAGACGACAGGGACCACCAGTGACACCACCACACTGGAGAAGCTATAAAACCAAGAGGACTTCAGCAACCTCCAGAACTACACTTCTAATGTGTTTCATACTGTAATATCTCGCACATGGCTCTGCTTACTAAAACCAACACGTGCTCATGTTTATGAACATCATCCATGTGTGTCCTACTACGAATTGCTACAGTGACAGACGACAGGGACCACCAGTGACACCACCACACTGGAGCAGCTATAAAACCAAGAGGACTTCACCAACCACCAGAACTATACTTCTAATGTGTTTCATACTGTAATATCCCGCACATGGCTCTGCTTACTAAAACCAACACGTGCTCATGTTTATGAACATCATCCATGTGTGTCCTAATACGAATTACTACAGTGACAGACGACAGGGACCACCAGTGACACCACCACACTGGAGCAGCTATAAAACCAAGAGGACTTCTCCAACCACCAGAACTATACTTCTAATGTGTTTCATACTGTAATATCCCGCACATGGCTCTGCTTACTAAAACCAACACGTGCTCATGTTTATGAACATCATCCATGTGTGTCCTACTACGAATTGCTACAGTGACAGACGACAGGGACCACCAGTGACACCACCCCACTGGATCAGCTATAAAACCAAGAGGACTTCACCAACCACCAGAACTATACTTCTAATGTGTTTCATACTGCAATATCCCGCACATGGCTCTGCTTACTAAAACCAACACGTGCTCATGTTTATGAACATCATCCATGTGTGTCCTACTACGAATTACTGCAGTGACAGACGACAGGGACCACCAGTGACACCACCACACTGGAGAAGCTATAAAACCAAGAGGACTTCAGCAACCTCCAGAACTATACTTCTAATGTGTTTCATACTGTAATATCCCGCACATGGCTCTGCTTACTAAAACCAACACGTGCTCATGTTTATGAACATTTCCATGAGTGTCCTACTACGAATTACTACAGTGACAGACGACAGGGACCACCAGTGACACCACCACACTGGATCAGCTATAAAACCAAGAGGACTTCACCAACCACCAGAACTTTACTTCTAATGTGTTTCATACAGCAATATCCCGCACATGGCTCTGCTTACTAAAACCAACACGTGCTCATGTTTATGAACATCATCCATGTGTGTCCTACTACGAATTACTACAGTGACAGACGACAGGGACCACCAGTGACACCACCACACTGGAGCAGCTATAAAACCAAGAGGACTTCACCAACCACCAGAACTATACTTCTAATGTGTTTCATACTGTAATATCCCGCACATGGCTCTGCTTACTAAAACCAACACGTGCTCATGTTTATGAACATCATCCATGTGTGTCCTACTACGAATTACTACAGTGACAAACGACAGGGATCACCAGTGACACCACCACACTGGAGCAGCTATAAAACCAAGAGAACTTCACCAACCACCAGAACTATACTTCTAATGAGTGTCATACTGTAATATCCCGCACAAAGCTCTGCTTACTAAAACCAACACGTCCTCATGTTTATGAACATCATCCATGTGTGTCCTAATACGAATTACTACAGTGACAGACGACAGGGACCACCAGTGAAACCACCACACTGGAAAAGCTATAAAACCAAGAGGACTTCAGCAACCACCAGAACTATACTTCTAATGTGTTTCATACAGCAATATTCCGCACATGGCTCTGCTTACTAAAACCAACACGTGCTCATGTTTATGAACATCATCCGTGTGTGTCCTAATACGAATTACTACAGTGACAGACGACAGGGACCACCAGTGACACCACCACACTGGAGAAGCTATAAAACCAAGAGGACTTCAGCAACCACCAGAACTATGCTTCTAATGTGTTTCATACTGTAATATCCCACACATGGCTCTGCTTACTAAAACCAACACGTGCTCATGTTTATGAACATCATCCATGTGTGTCCTACTACGAATTACTACAGTGATAGACGACAGGTACCACCAGTGACACCACCACACTGGATCAGCTATAAAACCAAGAAGACTTCAGCAACCACCAGAACTATACTTCTAATGTGTTTTATACTTCAATATCCCGCACATGGCTCTGCTTACTAAAACCAACACATGCTCATGTTTATGAACATCATCCATGTGTGTCCTAATACGAATTACTACAGTGACAGACGACAGGGACCACCAGTGACACCACCACACTGGAGCAGCTATAAAACCAAGAGAACTTCAGCAACCACCAGAACTATACTTCTAATGTGTCTCATACTGTAATATCCCGCACATGGCTCTGCTTACTAAAACCAACACATGCTCCTGTTTATGAACATCATCCATGTGTGTCCTAATACGAATTACTACAGTGACAGACGACAGGGACCACCAGTGACACCACCACACTGGAGCAGCTATAAAACCAAGAGGACTTCACCAACCACCAGAACTATACTTCTAATGTGTTTCATGCTGTAATATCCCGCACATGGCTCTGCTTACTAAAACCAACACGTGCTCATGTTTATGAACATCATCCATGTGTGTTCTAATACGAATTACTACAGTGACAGACGACAGAGAAAACCAGTGACACCACCACACTGTATCAGCTATAAAACCAAGAGGACTTCAGCAACCACCAGAACTATACTTCTAATGTGTTTCATACTGTAATATCCCGCACATGGCTCTGCTTACTAAAACCAACACGTGCTCATGTTTATGAACATCATCCATGTGTGTCCTACTACGAATTACTGCAGTGACAGACGACAGGGACCACCAGTGACACCACCACACTGGAGAAGCTATAAAACCAAGAGGACTTCAGCAACCTCCAGAACTACACTTCTAATGTGTTTCATACTGTAATATCTCGCACATGGCTCTGCTTACTAAAACCAACACGTGCTCATGTTTATGAACATCATCCATGTGTGTCCTACTACGAATTACTACAGTGACAGACGACAGGGACCACCAGTGACACCACCACACTGGAGCAGCTATAAAACCAAGAGGACTTCACCAACCACCAGAACTATACTTCTAATGTGTTTCATACCGTAATATCCCGCACATGGCTCTGCTTACTAAAACCAACACGTGCTCATGTTTATGAACATCATCCATGTGTGTCCTAATACGAATTACTACAGTGACAGACGACAGGGACCACCAGTGACACCACCACACTGGAGCAGCTATAAAACCAAGAGGACTTCTCCAACCACCAGAACTATACTTCTAATGTGTTTCATACTGTAATATCCCGCACATGGCTCTGCTTACTAAAACCAACACGTGCTCATGTTTATGAACATCATCCATGTGTGTCCTACTACGAATTGCTACAGTGACAGACGACAGGGACCACCAGTGACACCACCCCACTGGATCAGCTATAAAACCAAGAGGACTTCACCAACCACCAGAACTATGCTTCTAATGTGTTTCATACTGCAATATCCAGCACATGGCTCTGCTTACTAAAACCAACACGTGCTCATGTTTATGAACATCATCCATGTGTGTCCTACTACGAATTACTGCAGTGACAGACGACAGGGACCACCAGTGACACCACCCCACTGGATCAGTTATAAAACCAAGAGGACTTCACCAACCACCAGAACTATACTTCTAATGTGTTTCATACTGTAATATCCCGCACATGGCTCTGCTTACTAAAACCAACACGTGCTCATGTTTATGAACATTTCCATGAGTGTCCTACTACGAATTACTACAGTGACAGACGACAGGGACCACCAGTGACACCACCACACTGGATCAGCTATAAAACCAAGAGGACTTCACCAACCACCAGAACTTTACTTCTAATGTGTTTCATACAGCAATATCCCGCACATGGCTCTGCTTACTAAAACCAACACGTGCTCATGTTTATGAACATCATCCATGTGTGTCCTACTACGAATTACTACAGTGACAGACGACAGGGACCACCAGTGACACCACCACACTGGAGCAGCTATAAAACCAAGAGGACTTCACCAACCACCAGAACTATACTTCTAATGTGTTTCATACTGTAATATCCCGCACATGGCTCTGCTTACTAAAACCAACACGTCCTCATGTTTATGAACATCATCCATGTGTGTCCTACTACGAATTACTACAGTGACAAACGACAGGGATCACCAGTGACACCACCACACTGGAGCAGCTATAAAACCAAGAGGACTTCACCAACCACCAGAACTATACTTCTAATGAGTTTCATACTGTAATATCCCGCACATGGCTCTGCTTACTAAAACCAACACGTCCTCATGTTTATGAACATCATCCATGTGTGTCCTAATACGAATTACTACAGTGACAGACGACAGGGACCACCAGTGAACCACCACACTGGAAAAGCTATAAAACCAAGAGGACTTCAGCAACCACCAGAACTATACTTCTAATGTGTTTCATACAGCAATATTCCGCACATGGCTCTGCTTACTAAAACCAACACGTGCTCATGTTTATGAACATCATCCGTGTGTGTCCTAATACGAATTACTACAGTGACAGACGACAGGGACCACCAGTGACACCACCACACTGGAGAAGCTATAAAACCAAGAGGACTTCAGCAACCACCAGAACTATGCTTCTAATGTGTTTCATACTGTAATATCCCACACATGGCTCTGCTTACTAAAACCAACACGTGCTCATGTTTATGAACATCATCCATGTGCGTCCTACTACGAATTACTACAGTGACAGACGACAGGTACCACCAGTGACACCACCACACTGGATCAGCTATAAAACCAAGAAGACTTCAGCAACCACCAGAACTATACTTCTAATGTGTTTTATACTTCAATATCCCGCACATGGCTCTGCTTACTAAAACCAACACATGCTCATGTTTATGAACATCATCCATGTGTGTCCTAATACGAATTACTACAGTGACAGACGACAGGGACCACCAGTGACACCACCACACTGGAGCAGCTATAAAATCAAGAGAACTTCAGCAACCACCAGAACTATACTTCTAATGTGTTTCATACTGTAATATCCCGCACATGGCTCTGCTTACTAAAACCAACACGTCCTCATGTTTATGAACATCATCCATGTGTGTCCTAATACGAATTACTACAGTGACAGACGACAGGGACCACCAGTGACACCACCACACTGGAGCAGCTATAAAACCAAGAGGACTGCACCAACCACCAGAACTATACTTCTAGTGTGTTTCATGCTGTAATATCCCGCACATGGCTCTGCTTACTAAAACCAACACGTGCTCATGTTTATGAACATCATCCATGTGTGTTCTAATACGAATTACTACAGTGACAGACGACAGAGAAAACCAGTGACACCACCACACTGTATCAGCTATAAAACCAAGAGGACTTCAGCAACCACCAGAACTATACTTCTAATGTGTTTCATACTGTAATATCCCGCACATGGCTCTGCTTACTAAAACCAACACGTGCTCATGTTTATGTACATCATCCATGTGTGTCCTAATACGAATTACTACAGTGACAGACGACAGGGACCACCAGTGACACCACCACACTGGAGAAGCTATAAAACCAAGAGGACTTCAGCAACCTCCAGAACTATACTTCTAATGGGTTTCATACTGTAATATCCCGCACATGGCTCTGCTTACTAAAACCAACACGTGCTCATGTTTATGAACATCATCCATGTGTGTCCTACTACGAATTACTACAGTGACAGACGACAGGGACCACCAGTGACACCACCACACTGGATCAGCTATAAAACCAAGAGGATTTCACCAACCACCAGAACTTTACTTCTAATGTGTTTCATACAGCAATATCCCGCACATGGCTCTGCTTACTAAAACCAACACGTGCTCATGTTTATGAACATCATCCATGTGTGTCCTAATACGAATTACTACAGTGACAGACGATAGGAACCACCAGTGACACCACCACACTGGATCAGCTATAAAACCAAGAGGACTTCACCAACCACCAGAACTATACTTCTAATGTGTTTCATACTGCAATATTCCGCACATGGCTCTGCTTACTAAAACCAACACGTGCTCATGTTTATGAACATCATCCATGTGTGTCCTAATACGAATTACTACAGTGACAGACGACAGAGACCACCAGTGACACCACCACACTGGAGCAGCTATAAAACCAAAAGAACTTCACCAACCACCAGAACTATACTTCTAAAGTGTTTCATACTGTAATATCCCGCACATGGCTCTGCTTACTAAAACCAACACGTGCTCATGTTTATGAACATCATCCATGTGTGTCCTAATACGAATTACTACAGTGACAGACGACAGGGACCACCAGTGAAACCACCACACTGGAGAAGCTATAAAACCAAGAGGACTTCAGCAACCACCAGAACTATACTTCTAATGTGTTTCATACAGCAATATTCCGCACATGGCTCTGCTTACTAAAACCAACACGTGCTCATGTTTATGAACATCATCCGTGTGTGTCCTAATACGAATTACTACAGTGACAGACGACAGGGACCACCAGTGACACCACCACACTGGAGAAGCTATAAAACCAAAAGGACTTCAGCAACCACCAGAACTATACTTCTAATGTGTTTCATACTGTAATATCCCGCACATGGCTCTGCTTACTAAAACCAACACGTGCTCATGTTTATGAACATCATCCATGTGTGTCCTACTACGAATTACTACAGTGACAGACGACAGGGACCACCAGTGACACCACCATACTGGATCAGCTATAAAACCAAGAGGACTTCAGCAACCACCAGAACTATACTTCTAATGTGTTTCATACTGTAATATCCCGCACATGGCTCTGCTTACTAAAACCAACACGTGCTCATGTTTATGAACATCATCCATGTGTGTCCTACTACGAATTGCTACAGTGACAGACGACAGGGACCACCAGTGACACCACCCCACTGGATCAGCTATAAAACCAAGAGATCTTCACCAACCACCAGAACTATACTTCTAATGTGTTTCATACTGAAATACCTCGCACATGGCTCTGCTTACTAAAACCAACACGTGCTCATGTTTATGAACATCATCCATGTGTGTCCTACTACGAATTACTGCAGTGACAGACGACAGGGACCACCAGTGACACCACCCCACTGGATCAGCTATAAAACCAAGAGGACTTCACCAACCACCAGAACTATACTTCTAATGTGTTTCATACTGTAATATCCCGCACATGGCTCTGCTTACTAAAACCAACACGTGCTCATGTTTATGAACATTTACATGAGTGTCCTACTACGAATTACTACAGTGACAGACGACAGGGACCACCAGTGACACCACCACACTGGATCAGCTATAAAACCAAGAGGACTTCACCAACCACCAGAACTTTACTTCTAATGTGTTTCATACAGCAATATCCCGCACATGGCTCTGCTTACTAAAACCAACACGTGCACATGTTTATGAACATCATCCATGTGTGTCCTAATACGAATTACTACAGTGACAGACGACAGGGATCACCAGTGACACCACCACACTGGAGCATTTATAAACCAAGAGGACTTCAGCAACCACCAGAACTATACTTCTAATGTGTTTCATACTGTAATATCCCGCACATGGCTCTGCTTACTAAAACCAACACGTGCTCAAGTTTATGAACATCATCCATGTGTGTCCTACTACGAATTACTACAGTGACAGACGACAGGGATCACCAGTGACACCACCACACTGGAGCAGCTATAAAACCAAGAGGACTTCAGCAACCACCAGAACTATACTTCTAATGTCTTTCATACTGCAATATCCCGCACATGGCTCTGCTTACTAAAACCAACACGTGCTCAAGTTTATGAACATCATCCATGTGTGTCCTACTACGAATTACTACAGTGACAGACGACAGGGATCACCAGTGACACCACCACACTGGAGAAGCTATAAAACCAAGAGGACTTCAACAACCACCAGAACTATACTTCTAATGTGTTTCATACTGTAATATCCCGCACATGGCTCTGCTTACTAAAACCAACACGTGTTCATGTTTATGAACATCATCCATGTGTGTCCTAATACGAATTACTACAGTGACAGACGACAGGGACCACCAGTGACACCACCACACTGGAGCAGCTATAAAACCAAGAGGACTTCAGCAACCACCAGAACTATACTTCTAATGTGTTTCATACTGCAATATCCCGCACATGGCTCTGCTTACTAAAACCAACACGTGCTCATGTTTATGAACATCATCCATGTGTGTCCTAATACGAATTACTACAGTGACAGACGACAGGGACCACCAGTGACACCACCACACTGGAGAAGCTATAAAAGCAAGAGGACTTCAGCAACCTCCAGAACTATACTTCTAATGTGTTTCATACTGTAATATCCCGCACATGGCTCTGCTTACTAAAACCAACACGTGCTCATGTTTGTGAACATCATCCATGTGTGTCCTACTACGAATTACTACAGTGACAGACGACAGGGGCCACCAGTGACTCCACCACACTGGATCAGCTATAAAACCAAGAGGACTTCACCAACCACCAGAACTATACTTCTGATGTGTTTCATACTGTAATATCCCGCACATGGCTCTGCTTACTAAAACCAACACGTGCTCATGTTTATGAACATCATCCATGTGTGTCCTACTACGAATTACTACAGTGACAGACGACAGGGATCACCAGTGACACCACCACACTGGAGAAGCTATAAAACCAAGAGGACTTCAGCAACCACCAGAACTATACTTCTAATGTGTTTCATACTGTAATATCCCGCACATGGCTCTGCTTACTAAAACCAACACGTGCTCATGTTTATGAACATCATCCATGTGTGTCCTACTACGAATTACTACAGTGACAGACGACAGGGATCACCAGTGACACCACCACACTGGAGAAGCTATAAAACCAAGAGGACTTCAGCAACCACCAGAACTATACTTCTAATGTGTTTCATACTGTAATATCCCGCACATGGCTCTGCTTACTAAAACCAACACGTGTTCATGTTTATGAACATCATCCATGTGTGTCCTAATACGAATTACTACAGTGACAGACGACAGGGACCACCAGTGACACCACCACACTGGAGCAGCTATAAAACCAAGAGGACTTCAGCAACCTCCAGAACTATACTTCTAATGTGTTTCATACTGCAATATCCCGCACATGGCTCTGCTTACTAAAACCAACACGTGCTCAAGTTTATGTACATCATCCATGTGTGTCCTACTACGAATTACTACAGTGACAGACGACAGGGACCACCAGTGACACCACCACACTGGAGAAGCTATAAAACCAAGAGGACTTCAGCAACCTCCAGAACTATACTTCTAATGTGTTTCATACTGTAATATCCCGCACATGGCTCTGCTTACTAAAACCAACACGTGCTCATGTTTATGAACATCATCCATGTGTGTCCTACTACGAATTACTACAGTGACAGACGACAGGGACCACCAGTGACACCACCACACTGGAGAAGCTATAAAACCAAGAGGACTTCAGCAACCACCAGAACTATACTTCTAATGTGTTTCATACTGTAATATCCCGCACATGGCTCTGCTTACTAAAACCAACACGTGCTCATGTTTATGAACATCATCCATGTGTGTCCTAATACGAATTACTACAGTGACAGACGACAGGGACCACCAGTGACAGCACCACACTGGATCAGCTATAAAACCAAGAGGACTTCACAAACCACCAGAACTTTACTTCTAATGTGTTTCATACAGCAGTATCCCGCACATGGCTCTGCTTACTAAAACCAACACGTGCTAATGTTTATGAACATCATCCATGTGTGTCGTAATACGAATTACTACAGTGACAGACGACAGAGACCACCAGTGACACCACCACACTGGATCAGCTATAAAACCAAGAGGACTTCAGCAACCACCAGAACTATACTTCTTATGTGTTTCATGCTGTAATATCCCGCACATGGCTCTGCTTACTAAAACCAACACATGCTCATGTTTATGAACATCATCCATGTGTGTCCTACTACGAATTACTACAGTGACAGACGACAGGGACCACCAGTGACACCAACACACTGGAGAAGCTATAAAACCAAGAGGACTTCAGCAACCACCAGAACTATACTTCTAATGTGTTTCATACTGTAATATCCCGCACATGGCTCTGCTTACTAAAACCAACACGTGCTCATGTTTATGAACTTCATCCATGTGTGTCCTACTACGAATTACTGCAGTGACAGACGACAGGGACCACCAGTGACACCACCACACTGGAGAAGCTATAAAACCAAGAGGACTTCACCAACCACCAGAATTTTACTTCTAATATGTTTCATACAGGAATATCCCGCACATGGCTCTGCTTACTAAAACCAACACGTGCTCATGTTTATGAACATCATCCATGTGTGTCCTACTACGAATTACTACAGTGACAGACGACAGGGATCACCAGTGACACCACCACACTGGAGCAGCTATAAAACCAAGAGGACTTGACCAACCACCAGAACTGTACTTCTAATGTGTTTCATACTGTAATATCCCGCACATGGCTCTGCTTACTAAAACCAACACGTGCTCATGTTTATGAACATCATCCATGTGTGTCCTACTACGAATTACTACAGTGACAGACGACAGGGATCACAAGTGACACCACCACACTGGATCAGCTATAAAACCAAGAGGACTTCACCAACCACCAGAACTATACTTCTAATGAGTTTCATACTGTAATATCCCGCACATGGCTCTGCTTACTAAAACCAACACGTCCTCATGTTTATGAACATCATCCATGTGTGTCCTAATACGAATTACTACAGTGACAGACGACAGGGACCACCAGTGAAACCACCACACTGGAGAAGTTATAAAACCAAGAGGACTTCAGCAACCACCAGAACTATACTTCTAATGTGTTTCATACTGTAATATCCCGCACATGGCTCTGCTTACTAAAACCAACACGTGCTCATGTTTATGAACATCATCCATGTGTGTCCTAATACGAATTACTACAGTGACAGACGACAGGGACCACCAGTGACACCACCACACTGGAGCAGCTATAAAACCAAGAGTACTTCTCAAACCACCAGAACTATACTTCTAATGTGTTTCATACTGTAATATCCCGCACATGGCTCTGCTTAATAAAACCAACACGTGCTCATGTTTATGAACATCATCCATGTGTGTCCTACTACGAATTGCTACAGTGACAGACGACAGGGACCACCAGTGACACCACCCCACTGGATCAGCTATAAAACCAAGAGGACTTCAACAACCACCAGAACTATACTTCTAATGTGTTTCATACTGCAATATCCCGCACATGGCTCTGCTTACTAAAACCAACACGTGCTCATGTTTATGAACATCATCCATGTGTGTCCTACTACGAATTACTGCAGTGACAGACGACAGGAACCACCAGTGACACCACCACACTGGAGAAGCTATAAAACCAAGAGGACTTCAGCAACCTCCAGAACTACACTTCTAATGTGTTTCATACTGTAATATCTCGCACATGGCTCTGCTTACTAAAACCAACACGTGCTCATGTTTATGAACATCATCCATGTGTGTCCTACTACGAATTGCTACAGTGACAGACGACAGGGACCACCAGTGACACCACCACACTGGAGCAGCTATAAAACCAAGAGGACTTCACCAACCACCAGAACTATACTTCTAATGTGTTTCATACTGTAATATCCCGCACATGGCTCTGCTTACTAAAACCAACACGTGCTCATGTTTATGAACATCATCCATGTGTGTCCTAATACGAATTACTACAGTGACAGACGACAGGGACCACCAGTGACACCACCACACTGGAGCAGCTATAAAACCAAGAGGACTTCTCCAACCACCAGAACTATACTTCTAATGTGTTTCATACTGTAATATCCCGCACATGACTCTGCTTACTAAAACCAACACGTGCTCATGTTTATGAACATCATCCATGTGTGTCCTACTACGAATTGCTACAGTGACAGACGACAGGGACCACCAGTGACACCACCCCACTGGAGCAGCTATAAAACCAAGAGGACTTCAGCAACCTCCAGAACTATACTTCTAATGTGTTTCATACTGCAATATCCCGCACATGGCTCTGCTTACTAAAACCAACACGTGCTCAAGTTTATGTACATCATCCATGTGTGTCCTAATACGAATTACTACAGTGACAGACGACAGAGACCACCAGTGACACCTTCACACTGGAGAAGCTATAAAACCAAGAGGACTTCAGCAACCTCCAGAACTATACTTCTAATGTGTTTCATACTGTAATATCCCGCACATGGCTCTGCTTACTAAAACCAACACGTGCTCATGTTTATGAACATCATCCATGTGTGTCCTACTACGAATTACTACAGTGACAGACGACAGGGACCACCAGTGACACCACCACACTGGAGAAGCTATAAAACCAAGAGGACTTCAGCAACCACCAGAACTATACTTCTAATGTGTTTCATACTGTAATATCCCGCACATGGCTCTGCTTACTAAAACCAACACGTGCTCATGTTTATGAACATCATCCATGTGTGTCCTAATACGAATTACTACAGTGACAGACGACAGGGACCACCAGTGACAGCACCACACTGGAGCAGCTATAAAACCAAGAGGACTTCACAAACCACCAGAACTTTACTTCTAATGTGTTTCATACAGCAGTATCCCGCACATGGCTCTGCTTACTAAAACCAACACGTGCTAATGTTTATGAACATCATCCATGTGTGTCGTAATACGAATTACTACAGTGACAGACGACAGAGACCACCAGTGACACCACCACACTGGATCAGCTATAAAACCAAGAGGACTTCAGCAACCACCAGAACTATACTTCTTATGTGTTTCATGCTGTAATATCCCGCACATGGCTCTGCTTACTAAAACCAACACATGCTCATGTTTATGAACATCATCCATGTGTGTCCTACTACGAATTACTACAGTGACAGACGACAGGGACCACCAGTGACACCACCACACTGGAGAAGCTATAAAACCAAGAGGACTTCAGCAACCACCAGAACTATACTTCTAATGTGTTTCATACTGTAATATCCCGCACATGGCTCTGCTTACTAAAACCAACACGTGCTCATGTTTATGAACATCATCCATGTGTGTCCTACTACGAATTACTGCAGTGACAGACGACAGGGACCACCAGTGACACCACCACACTGGAGAAGCTATAAAACCAAGAGGACTTCACCAACCACCAGAATTTTACTTCTAATATGTTTCATACAGCAATATCCCGCACATGGCTCTGCTTACTAAAACCAACACGTGCTCATGTTTATGAACATCATCCATGTGTGTCCTACTACGAATTACTACAGTGACAGACGACAGGGATCACCAGTGACACCACCACACTGGAGCAGCTATAAAACCAAGAGGACTTGACCAACCACCAGAACTATACTTCTAATGTGTTTCATACTGTAATATCCCGCACATGGCTCTGCTTACTAAAACCAACACGTGCTCATGTTTATGAACATCATCCATGTGTGTCCTACTACGAATTACTACAGTGACAGACGACAGGGATCACAAGTGACACCACCACACTGGATCAGCTATAAAACCAAGAGGACTTCACCAACCACCAGAACTATACTTCTAATGAGTTTCATACTGTAATATCCCGCACATGGCTCTGCTTACTAAAACCAACACGTCCTCATGTTTATGAACATCATCCATGTGTGTCCTAATACGAATTACTACAGTGACAGACGACAGGGACCACCAGTGAAACCACCACACTGGAGAAGCTATAAAACCAAGAGGACTTCAGCAACCACCAGAACTATACTTCTAATGTGTTTCATACTGTAATATCCCGCACATGGCTCTGCTTACTAAAACCAACACGTGCTCATGTTTATGAACATCATCCATGTGTGTCCTACTACGAATTACTACAGTGACAGACGACAGGGACCACCAGTGACACCACCACACTGGAGCAGCTATAAAACCAAGAGTACTTCTCAAACCACCAGAACTATACTTCTAATGTGTTTCATACTGTAATATCCCGCACATGGCTCTGCTTAATAAAACCAACACGTGCTCATGTTTATGAACATCATCCATGGGTGTCCTACTACGAATTGCTACAGTGACAGACGACAGGGACCACCAGTGACACCACCCCACTGGATCAGCTATAAAACCAAGAGGACTTCAACAACCACCAGAACTATACTTCTAATGTGTTTCATACTGCAATATCCCGCACATGGCTCTGCTTACTAAAACCAACACGTGCTCATGTTTATGAACATCATCCATGTGTGTCCTACTACGAATTACTGCAGTGACAGAAGACAGGGACCACCAGTGACACCACCACACTGGAGAAGCTATAAAACCAAGAGGACTTCAGCAACCTCCAGAACTACACTTCTAATGTGTTTCATACTGTAATATCTCGCACATGGCTCTGCTTACTAAAACCAACACGTGCTCATGTTTATGAACATCATCCATGTGTGTCCTACTACGAATTGCTACAGTGACAGACGACAGGGACCACCAGTGACACCACCACACTGGAGCAGCTATAAAACCAAGAGGACTTCACCAACCACCAGAACTATACTTCTAATGTGTTTCATACTGTAATATCCCGCACATGGCTCTGCTTACTAAAACCAACACGTGCTCATGTTTATGAACATCATCCATGTGTGTCCTAATACGAATTACTACAGTGACAGACGACAGGGACCACCAGTGACAGCACCACACTGGAGCAGCTATAAAACCAAGAGGACTTCACAAACCACCAGAACTTTACTTCTAATGTGTTTCATACAGCAGTATCCCGCACATGGCTCTGCTTACTAAAACCAACACGTGCTAATGTTTATGAACATCATCCATGTGTGTCGTAATACGAATTACTACAGTGACAGACGACAGGGACCACCAGTGACACCACCACACTGGATCAGCTATAAAACCAAGAGGACTTCAGCAACCACCAGAACTATACTTCTTATGTGTTTCATGCTGTAATATCCCGCACATGGCTCTGCTTACTAAAACCAACACATGCTCATGTTTATGAACATCATCCATGTGTGTCCTACTACGAATTACTACAGTGACAGACGACAGGGACCACCAGTGACACCACCACACTGGAGAAGCTATAAAACCAAGAGGACTTCAGCAACCACCAGAACTATACTTCTAATGTGTTTCATACTGTAATATCCCGCACATGGCTCTGCTTACTAAAACCAACACGTGCTCATGTTTATGAACATCATCCATGTGTGTCCTACTACGAATTACTGCAGTGACAGACGACAGGGACCACCAGTGACACCACCACACTGGAGAAGCTATAAAACCAAGAGGACTTCACCAACCACCAGAATTTTACTTCTAATATGTTTCATACAGCAATATCCCGCACATGGCTCTGCTTACTAAAACCAACACGTGCTCATGTTTATGAACATCATCCATGTGTGTCCTACTACGAATTACTACAGTGACAGACGACAGGGATCACCAGTGACACCACCACACTGGAGCAGCTATAAAACCTAGAGGACTTCACCAACCACCAGAACTATACTTCTAATGTGTTTCATACTGTAATATCCCGCACATGGCTCTGCTTACTAAAACCAACACGTGCTCATGTTTATGAACATCATCCATGTGTGTCCTACTACGAATTACTACAGTGACAGTCGACAGGGATCACAAGTGACACCACCACACTGGATCAGCTATAAAACCAAGAGGACTTCACCAACCACCAGAACTATACTTCTAATGAGTTTCATACTGTAATATCCCGCACATGGCTCTGCTTACTAAAACCAACACGTGCTCATGTTTATGAACATCATCCATGTGTGTCCTAATACGAATTACTACAGTGACAGACGACAGGGACCACCAGTGAAACCACCACACTGGAGAAGCTATAAAACCAAGAGGACTTCAGCAACCACCAGAACTATACTTCTAATGTGTTTCATACTGTAATATCCCGCACATGGCTCTGCTTACTAAAACCAACACGTGCTCATGTTTATGAACATCATCCATGTGTGTCCTACTACGAATTACTACAGTGACAGACGACAGGGATCACAAGTGACACCACCACACTGGATCAGCTATAAAACCAAGAGGACTTCACCAACCACCAGAACTATACTTCTAATGAGTTTCATACTGTAATATCCCGCACATGGCTCTGCTTACTAAAACCAACACGTCCTCATGTTTATGAACATCATCCATGTGTGTCCTAATACGAATTACTACAGTGACAGACGACAGGGACCACCAGTGAAACCACCACACTGGAGAAGCTATAAAACCAAGAGGACTTCAGCAACCACCAGAACTATACTTCTAATGTGTTTCATACTGTAATATCCCGCACATGGCTCTGCTTACTAAAACCAACACGTGCTCATGTTTATGAACATCATCCATGTGTGTCCTACTACGAATTACTACAGTGACAGTCGACAGGGATCACAAGTGACACCACCACACTGGATCAGCTATAAAACCAAGAGGACTTCACCAACCACCAGAACTATACTTCTAATGAGTTTCATACTGTAATATCCCGCACATGGCTCTGCTTACTAAAACCAACACGTCCTCATGTTTATGAACATCATCCATGTGTGTCCTAATACGAATTACTACAGTGACAGACGACAGGGACCACCAGTGAAACCACCACACTGGAGAAGCTATAAAACCAAGAGGACTTCAGCAACCACCAGAACTATACTTCTAATGTGTTTCATACTGTAATATCCCGCACATGGCTCTGCTTACTAAAACCAACACGTGCTCATGTTTATGAACATCATCCATGTGTGTCCTACTACGAATTACTACAGTGACAGACGACAGGGATCACAAGTGACACCACCACACTGGATCAGCTATAAAACCAAGAGGACTTCACCAACCACCAGAACTATACTTCTAATGAGTTTCATACTGTAATATCCCGCACATGGCTCTGCTTACTAAAACCAACACGTCCTCATGTTTATGAACATCATCCATGTGTGTCCTAATACGAATTACTACAGTGACAGACGACAGGGACCACCAGTGAAACCACCACACTGGAGAAGCTATAAAACCAAGAGGACTTCAGCAACCACCAGAACTATACTTCTAATGTGTTTCATACTGTAATATCCCGCACATGGCTCTGCTTACTAAAACCAACACGTGCTCATGTTTATGAACATCATCCATGTGTGTCCTACTACGAATTACTACAGTGACAGACGACAGGGACCACCAGTGACACCACCACACTGGAGCAGCTATAAAACCAAGAGTACTTCTCAAACCACCAGAACTATACTTCTAATGTGTTTCATACTGTAATATCCCGCACATGGCTCTGCTTAATAAAACCAACACGTGCTCATGTTTATGAACATCATCCATGGGTGTCCTACTACGAATTGCTACAGTGACAGACGACAGGGACCACCAGTGACACCACCCCACTGGATCAGCTATAAAACCAAGAGGACTTCAACAACCACCGGAACTATACTTCTAATGTGTTTCATACTGCAATATCCCGCACATGGCTCTGCTTACTAAAACCAACACGTGCTCATGTTTATGAACATCATCCATGTGTGTCCTACTACGAATTACTGCAGTGACAGAAGACAGGGACCACCAGTGACACCACCACACTGGAGAAGCTATAAAACCAAGAGGACTTCAGCAACCTCCAGAACTACACTTCTAATGTGTTTCATACTGTAATATCTCGCACATGGCTCTGCTTACTAAAACCAACACGTGCTCATGTTTATGAACATCATCCATGTGTGTCCTACTACGAATTGCTACAGTGACAGACGACAGGGACCACCAGTGACACCACCACACTGGAGCAGCTATAAAACCAAGAGGACTTCACCAACCACCAGAACTATACTTCTAATGTGTTTCATACTGTAATATCCCGCACATGGCTCTGCTTACTAAAACCAACACGTGCTCATGTTTATGAACATCATCCATGTGTGTCCTAATACGAATTACTACAGTGACAGACGACAGGGACCACCAGTGACAGCACCACACTGGAGCAGCTATAAAACCAAGAGGACTTCACAAACCACCAGAACTTTACTTCTAATGTGTTTCATACAGCAGTATCCCGCACATGGCTCTGCTTACTAAAACCAACACGTGCTAATGTTTATGAACATCATCCATGTGTGTCGTAATACGAATTACTACAGTGACAGACGACAGGGACCACCAGTGACACCACCACACTGGATCAGCTATAAAACCAAGAGGACTTCAGCAACCACCAGAACTATACTTCTTATGTGTTTCATGCTGTAATATCCCGCACATGGCTCTGCTTACTAAAACCAACACATGCTCATGTTTATGAACATCATCCATGTGTGTCCTACTACGAATTACTACAGTGACAGACGACAGGGACCACCAGTGACACCACCACACTGGAGAAGCTATAAAACCAAGAGGACTTCAGCAACCACCAGAACTATACTTCTAATGTGTTTCATACTGTAATATCCCGCACATGGCTCTGCTTACTAAAACCAACACGTGCTCATGTTTATGAACATCATCCATGTGTGTCCTACTACGAATTACTGCAGTGACAGACGACAGGGACCACCAGTGACACCACCACACTGGAGAAGCTATAAAACCAAGAGGACTTCACCAACCACCAGAATTTTACTTCTAATATGTTTCATACAGCAATATCCCGCACATGGCTCTGCTTACTAAAACCAACACGTGCTCATGTTTATGAACATCATCCATGTGTGTCCTACTACGAATTACTACAGTGACAGACGACAGGGATCACCAGTGACACCACCACACTGGAGCAGCTATAAAACCTAGAGGACTTCACCAACCACCAGAACTATACTTCTAATGTGTTTCATACTGTAATATCCCGCACATGGCTCTGCTTACTAAAACCAACACGTGCTCATGTTTATGAACATCATCCATGTGTGTCCTACTACGAATTACTACAGTGACAGTCGACAGGGATCACAAGTGACACCACCACACTGGATCAGCTATAAAACCAAGAGGACTTCACCAACCACCAGAACTATACTTCTAATGAGTTTCATACTGTAATATCCCGCACATGGCTCTGCTTACTAAAACCAACACGTCCTCATGTTTATGAACATCATCCATGTGTGTCCTAATACGAATTACTACAGTGACAGACGACAGGGACCACCAGTGAAACCACCACACTGGAGAAGCTATAAAACCAAGAGGACTTCAGCAACCACCAGAACTATACTTCTAATGTGTTTCATACTGTAATATCCCGCACATGGCTCTGCTTACTAAAACCAACACGTGCTCATGTTTATGAACATCATCCATGTGTGTCCTACTACGAATTACTACAGTGACAGACGACAGGGACCACCAGTGACACCACCACACTGGAGCAGCTATAAAACCAAGAGTACTTCTCAAACCACCAGAACTATACTTCTAATGTGTTTCATACTGTAATATCCCGCACATGGCTCTGCTTAATAAAACCAACACGTGCTCATGTTTATGAACATCATCCATGGGTGTCCTACTACGAATTGCTACAGTGACAGACGACAGGGACCACCAGTGACACCACCCCACTGGATCAGCTATAAAACCAAGAGGACTTCAACAACCACCAGAACTATACTTCTAATGTGTTTCATACTGCAATATCCCGCACATGGCTCTGCTTACTAAAACCAACACGTGCTCATGTTTATGAACATCATCCATGTGTGTCCTACAACGAATTACTGCAGTGACAGAAGACAGGGACCACCAGTGACACCACCACACTGGAGAAGCTATAAAACCAAGAGGACTTCAGCAACCTCCAGAACTACACTTCTAATGTGTTTCATACTGTAATATCTCGCACATGGCTCTGCTTACTAAAACCAACACGTGCTCATGTTTATGAACATCATCCATGTGTGTCCTACTACGAATTGCTACAGTGACAGACGACAGGGACCACCAGTGACACCACCACACTGGAGCAGCTATAAAACCAAGAGGACTTCACCAACCACCAGAACTATACTTCTAATGTGTTTCATACTGTAATATCCCGCACATGGCTCTGCTTACTAAAACCAACACGTGCTCATGTTTATGAACATCATCCATGTGTGTCCTAATACGAATTACTACAGTGACAGACGACAGGGACCACCAGTGACACCACCACACTGGAGCAGCTATAAAACCAAGAGGACTTCACAAACCACCAGAACTTTACTTCTAATGTGTTTCATACAGCAGTATCCCGCACATGGCTCTGCTTACTAAAACCAACACGTGCTAATGTTTATGAACATCATCCATGTGTGTCGTAATACGAATTACTACAGTGACAGACGACAGGGACCACCAGTGACACCACCACACTGGATCAGCTATAAAACCAAGAGGACTTCAGCAACCACCAGAACTATACTTCTTATGTGTTTCATGCTGTAATATCCCGCACATGGCTCTGCTTACTAAAACCAACACATGCTCATCTTTATGAACATCATCCATGTGTGTCCTACTACGAATTACTACAGTGACAGACGACAGGGACCACCAGTGACACCACCACACTGGAGAAGCTATAAAACCAAGAGGACTTCAGCAACCACCAGAACTATACTTCTAATGTGTTTCATACTGTAATATCCCGCACATGGCTCTGCTTACTAAAACCAACACGTGCTCATGTTTATGAACATCATCCATGTGTGTCCTACTACGAATTACTGCAGTGACAGACGACAGGGACCACCAGTGACACCACCACACTGGAGAAGCTATAAAACCAAGAGGACTTCACCAACCACCAGAATTTTACTTCTAATATGTTTCATACAGCAATATCCCGCACATGGCTCTGCTTACTAAAACCAACACGTGCTCATGTTTATGAACATCATCCATGTGTGTCCTACTACGAATTACTACAGTGACAGACGACAGGGATCACCAGTGACACCACCACACTGGAGCAGCTATAAAACCAAGAGGACTTCACCAACCACCAGAACTATACTTCTAATGTGTTTCATACTGTAATATCCCGCACATGGCTCTGCTTACTAAAACCAACACGTGCTCATGTTTATGAACATCATCCATGTGTGTCCTACTACGAATTACTACAGTGACAGTCGACAGGGATCACAAGTGACACCACCACACTGGATCAGCTATAAAACCAAGAGGACTTCACCAACCACCAGAACTATACTTCTAATGAGTTTCATACTGTAATATCCCGCACATGGCTCTGCTTACTAAAACCAACACGTCCTCATGTTTATGAACATCATCCATGTGTGTCCTAATACGAATTACTACAGTGACAGACGACAGGGACCACCAGTGAAACCACCACACTGGAGAAGCTATAAAACCAAGAGGACTTCAGCAACCACCAGAACTATACTTCTAATGTGTTTCATACTGTAATATCCCGCACATGGCTCTGCTTACTAAAACCAACACGTGCTCATGTTTATGAACATCATCCATGTGTGTCCTAATACGAATTACTACAGTGACAGACGACAGGGACCACCAGTGACACCACCACACTGGAGCAGCTATAAAACCAAGAGTACTTCTCAAACCACCAGAACTATACTTCTAATGTGTTTCATACTGTAATATCCCGCACATGGCTCTGCTTAATAAAACCAACACGTGCTCATGTTTATGAACATCATCCATGTGTGTCCTACTACGAATTGCTACAGTGACAGACGACAGGGACCACCAGTGACACCACCCCACTGGATCAGCTATAAAACCAAGAGGACTTCAACAACCACCAGAACTATACTTCTAATGTGTTTCATACTGCAATATCCCGCACATGGCTCTGCTTACTAAAACCAACACGTGCTCATGTTTATGAACATCATCCATGTGTGTCCTACTACGAATTACTGCAGTGACAGACGACAGGGACCACCAGTGACACCACCACACTGGAGAAGCTATAAAACCAAGAGGACTTCAGCAACCTCCAGAACTACACTTCTAATGTGTTTCATACTGTAATATCTCGCACATGGCTCTGCTTACTAAAACCAACACGTGCTCATGTTTATGAACATCATCCATGTGTGTCCTACTACGAATTGCTACAGTGACAGACGACAGGGACCACCAGTGACACCACCACACTGGAGCAGCTATAAAACCAAGAGGACTTCACCAACCACCAGAACTATACTTCTAATGTGTTTCATACTGTAATATCCCGCACATGGCTCTGCTTACTAAAACCAACACGTGCTCATGTTTATGAACATCATCCATGTGTGTCCTAATACGAATTACTACAGTGACAGACGACAGGGACCACCAGTGACACCACCACACTGGAGCAGCTATAAAACCAAGAGGACTTCTCCAACCACCAGAACTATACTTCTAATGTGTTTCATACTGTAATATCCCGCACATGGCTCTGCTTACTAAAACCAACACGTGCTCATGTTTATGAACATCATCCATGTGTGTCCTACTACGAATTGCTACAGTGACAGACGACAGGGACCACCAGTGACACCACCCCACTGGATCAGCTATAAAACCAAGAGGACTTCACCAACCACCAGAACTATACTTCTAATGTGTTTCATACTGCAATATCCCGCACATGGCTCTGCTTACTAAAACCAACACGTGCTCATGTTTATGAACATCATCCATGTGTGTCCTACTACGAATTACTGCAGTGACAGACGACAGGGACCACCAGTGACACCACCACACTGGAGAAGCTATAAAACCAAGAGGACTTCAGCAACCTCCAGAACTATACTTCTAATGTGTTTCATACTGTAATATCCCGCACATGGCTCTGCTTACTAAAACCAACACGTGCTCATGTTTATGAACATTTCCATGAGTGTCCTACTACGAATTACTACAGTGACAGACGACAGGGACCACCAGTGACACCACCACACTGGATCAGCTATAAAACCAAGAGGACTTCACCAACCACCAGAACTTTACTTCTAATGTGTTTCATACAGCAATATCCCGCACATGGCTCTGCTTACTAAAACCAACACGTGCTCATGTTTATGAACATCATCCATGTGTGTCCTACTACGAATTACTACAGTGACAGACGACAGGGACCACCAGTGACACCACCACACTGGAGCAGCTATAAAACCAAGAGGACTTCACCAACCACCAGAACTATACTTCTAATGTGTTTCATACTGTAATATCCCGCACATGGCTCTGCTTACTAAAACCAACACGTGCTCATGTTTATGAACATCATCCATGTGTGTCCTACTACGAATTACTACAGTGACAAACGACAGGGATCACCAGTGACACCACCACACTGGAGCAGCTATAAAACCAAGAGAACTTCACCAACCACCAGAACTATACTTCTAATGAGTTTCATACTGTAATATCCCGCACATGGCTCTGCTTACTAAAACCAACACGTCCTCATGTTTATGAACATCATCCATGTGTGTCCTAATACGAATTACTACAGTGACAGACGACAGGGACCACCAGTGAAACCACCACACTGGAAAAGCTATAAAACCAAGAGGACTTCAGCAACCACCAGAACTATACTTCTAATGTGTTTCATACAGCAATATTCCGCACATGGCTCTGCTTACTAAAACCAACACGTGCTCATGTTTATGAACATCATCCGTGTGTGTCCTAATACGAATTACTACAGTGACAGACGACAGGGACCACCAGTGACACCACCACACTGGAGAAGCTATAAAACCAAGAGGACTTCAGCAACCACCAGAACTATGCTTCTAATGTGTTTCATACTGTAATATCCCACACATGGCTCTGCTTACTAAAACCAACACGTGCTCATGTTTATGAACATCATCCATGTGTGTCCTACTACGAATTACTACAGTGACAGACGACAGGTACCACCAGTGACACCACCACACTGGATCAGCTATAAAACCAAGAAGACTTCAGCAACCACCAGAACTATACTTCTAATGTGTTTTATACTTCAATATCCCGCACATGGCTCTGCTTACTAAAACCAACACATGCTCATGTTTATGAACATCATCCATGTGTGTCCTAATACGAATTACTACAGTGACAGACGACAGGGACCACCAGTGACACCACCACACTGGAGCAGCTATAAAACCAAGAGAACTTCAGCAACCACCAGAACTATACTTCTAATGTGTCTCATACTGTAATATCCCGCACATGGCTCTGCTTACTAAAACCAACACATGCTCCTGTTTATGAACATCATCCATGTGTGTCCTAATACGAATTACTACAGTGACAGACGACAGGGACCACCAGTGACACCACCACACTGGAGCAGCTATAAAACCAAGAGGACTTCACCAACCACCAGAACTATACTTCTAATGTGTTTCATGCTGTAATATCCCGCACATGGCTCTGCTTACTAAAACCAACACGTGCTCATGTTTATGAACATCATCCATGTGTGTTCTAATACGAATTACTACAGTGACAGACGACAGAGAAAACCAGTGACACCACCACACTGTATCAGCTATAAAACCAAGAGGACTTCAGCAACCACCAGAACTATACTTCTAATGTGTTTCATACTGTAATATCCCGCACATGGCTCTGCTTACTAAAACCAACACGTGCTCATGTTTATGAACATCATCCATGTGTGTCCTACTACGAATTACTGCAGTGACAGACGACAGGGACCACCAGTGACACCACCACACTGGATCAGCTATAAAACCAAGAGGACTTCAGCAACCTCCAGAACTACACTTCTAATGTGTTTCATACTGTAATATCTCGCACATGGCTCTGCTTACTAAAACCAACACGTGCTCATGTTTATGAACATCATCCATGTGTGTCCTACTACGAATTACTACAGTGACAGACGACAGGGACCACCAGTGACACCACCACACTGGAGCAGCTATAAAACCAAGAGGACTTCACCAACCACCAGAACTATACTTCTAATGTGTTTCATACCGTAATATCCCGCACATGGCTCTGCTTACTAAAACCAACACGTGCTCATGTTTATGAACATCATCCATGTGTGTCCTAATACGAATTACTACAGTGACAGACGACAGGGACCACCAGTGACACCACCACACTGGAGCAGCTATAAAACCAAGAGGACTTCTCCAACCACCAGAACTATACTTCTAATGTGTTTCATACTGTAATATCCCGCACATGGCTCTGCTTACTAAAACCAACACGTGCTCATGTTTATGAACATCATCCATGTGTGTCCTACTACGAATTGCTACAGTGACAGACGACAGGGACCACCAGTGACACCACCCCACTGGATCAGCTATAAAACCAAGAGGACTTCACCAACCACCAGAACTATACTTCTAATGTGTTTCATACTGCAATATCCAGCACATGGCTCTGCTTACTAAAACCAACACGTGCTCATGTTTATGAACATCATCCATGTGTGTCCTACTACGAATTACTGCAGTGACAGACGACAGGGACCACCAGTGACACCACCCCACTGGATCAGCTATAAAACCAAGAGGACTTCACCAACCACCAGAACTATACTTCTAATGTGTTTCATACTGTAATATCCCGCACATGGCTCTGCTTACTAAAACCAACACGTGCTCATGTTTATGAACATTTCCATGAGTGTCCTACTACGAATTACTACAGTGACAGACGACAGGGACCACCAGTGACACCACCACACTGGATCAGCTATAAAACCAAGAGGACTTCACCAACCACCAGAACTTTACTTCTAATGTGTTTCATACAGCAATATCCCGCACATGGCTCTGCTTACTAAAACCAACACGTGCTCATGTTTATGAACATCATCCATGTGTGTCCTACTACGAATTACTACAGTGACAGACGACAGGGACCACCAGTGACACCACCACACTGGAGCAGCTATAAAACCAAGAGGACTTCACCAACCACCAGAACTATACTTCTAATGTGTTTCATACTGTAATATCCCGCACATGGCTCTGCTTACTAAAACCAACACGTCCTCATGTTTATGAACATCATCCATGTGTGTCCTACTACGAATTACTACAGTGACAAACGACAGGGATCACCAGTGACACCACCACACTGGAGCAGCTATAAAACCAAGAGGACTTCACCAACCACCAGAACTATACTTCTAATGAGTTTCATACTGTAATATCCCGCACATGGCTCTGCTTACTAAAACCAACACGTCCTCATGTTTATGAACATCATCCATGTGTGTCCTAATACGAATTACTACAGTGACAGACGACAGGGACCACCAGTGAACCACCACACTGGAAAAGCTATAAAACCAAGAGGACTTCAGCAACCACCAGAACTATACTTCTAATGTGTTTCATACAGCAATATTCCGCACATGGCTCTGCTTACTAAAACCAACACGTGCTCATGTTTATGAACATCATCCGTGTGTGTCCTAATACGAATTACTACAGTGACAGACGACAGGGACCACCAGTGACACCACCACACTGGAGAAGCTATAAAACCAAGAGGACTTCAGCAACCACCAGAACTATGCTTCTAATGTGTTTCATACTGTAATATCCCACACATGGCTCTGCTTACTAAAACCAACACGTGCTCATGTTTATGAACATCATCCATGTGCGTCCTACTACGAATTACTACAGTGACAGACGACAGGTACCACCAGTGACACCACCACACTGGATCAGCTATAAAACCAAGAAGACTTCAGCAACCACCAGAACTATACTTCTAATGTGTTTTATACTTCAATATCCCGCACATGGCTCTGCTTACTAAAACCAACACATGCTCATGTTTATGAACATCATCCATGTGTGTCCTAATACGAATTACTACAGTGACAGACGACAGGGACCACCAGTGACACCACCACACTGGAGCAGCTATAAAATCAAGAGAACTTCAGCAACCACCAGAACTATACTTCTAATGTGTTTCATACTGTAATATCCCGCACATGGCTCTGCTTACTAAAACCAACACATGCTCCTGTTTATGAACATCATCCATGTGTGTCCTAATACGAATTACTACAGTGACAGACGACAGGGACCACCAGTGACACCACCACACTGGAGCAGCTATAAAACCAAGAGGACTGCACCAACCACCAGAACTATACTTCTAGTGTGTTTCATGCTGTAATATCCCGCACATGGCTCTGCTTACTAAAACCAACACGTGCTCATGTTTATGAACATCATCCATGTGTGTTCTAATACGAATTACTACAGTGACAGACGACAGAGAAAACCAGTGACACCACCACACTGTATCAGCTATAAAACCAAGAGGACTTCAGCAACCACCAGAACTATACTTCTAATGTGTTTCATACTGTAATATCCCGCACATGGCTCTGCTTACTAAAACCAACACGTGCTCATGTTTATGTACATCATCCATGTGTGTCCTAATACGAATTACTACAGTGACAGACGACAGGGACCACCAGTGACACCACCACACTGGAGAAGCTATAAAACCAAGAGGACTTCAGCAACCTCCAGAACTATACTTCTAATGGGTTTCATACTGTAATATCCCGCACATGGCTCTGCTTACTAAAACCAACACGTGCTCATGTTTATGAACATCATCCATGTGTGTCCTACTACGAATTACTACAGTGACAGACGACAGGGACCACCAGTGACACCACCACACTGGATCAGCTATAAAACCAAGAGGATTTCACCAACCACCAGAACTTTACTTCTAATGTGTTTCATACAGCAATATCCCGCACATGGCTCTGCTTACTAAAACCAACACGTGCTCATGTTTATGAACATCATCCATGTGTGTCCTAATACGAATTACTACAGTGACAGACGATAGGAACCACCAGTGACACCACCACACTGGATCAGCTATAAAACCAAGAGGACTTCACCAACCACCAGAACTATACTTCTAATGTGTTTCATACTGCAATATTCCGCACATGGCTCTGCTTACTAAAACCAACACGTGCTCATGTTTATGAACATCATCCATGTGTGTCCTAATACGAATTACTACAGTGACAGACGACAGAGACCACCAGTGACACCACCACACTGGAGCAGCTATAAAACCAAAAGAACTTCACCAACCACCAGAACAATACTTCTAAAGTGTTTCATACTGTAATATCCCGCACATGGCTCTGCTTACTAAAACCAACACGTGCTCATGTTTATGAACATCATCCATGTGTGTCCTAATACGAATTACTACAGTGACAGACGACAGGGACCACCAGTGAAACCACCACACTGGAGAAGCTATAAAACCAAGAGGACTTCAGCAACCACCAGAACTATACTTCTAATGTGTTTCATACAGCAATATTCCGCACATGGCTCTGCTTACTAAAACCAACACGTGCTCATGTTTATGAACATCATCCGTGTGTGTCCTAATACGAATTACTACAGTGACAGACGACAGGGACCACCAGTGACACCACCACACTGGAGAAGCTATAAAACCAAAAGGACTTCAGCAACCACCAGAACTATACTTCTAATGTGTTTCATACTGTAATATCCCGCACATGGCTCTGCTTACTAAAACCAACACGTGCTCATGTTTATGAACATCATCCATGTGTGTCCTACTACGAATTACTACAGTGACAGACGACAGGTACCACCAGTGACACCACCATACTGGATCAGCTATAAAACCAAGAGGACTTCAGCAACCACCAGAACTATACTTCTAATGTGTTTCATACTGTAATATCCCGCACATGGCTCTGCTTACTAAAACCAACACGTGCTCATGTTTATGAACATCATCCATGTGTGTCCTACTACGAATTGCTACAGTGACAGACGACAGGGACCACCAGTGACACCACCCCACTGGATCAGCTATAAAACCAAGAGGACTTCACCAACCACCAGAACTATACTTCTAATGTGTTTCATACTGAAATACCTCGCACATGGCTCTGCTTACTAAAACCAACACGTGCTCATGTTTATGAACATCATCCATGTGTGTCCTACTACGAATTACTGCAGTGACAGACGACAGGGACCACCAGTGACACCACCCCACTGGATCAGCTATAAAACCAAGAGGACTTCACCAACCACCAGAACTATACTTCTAATGTGTTTCATACTGTAATATCCCGCACATGGCTCTGCTTACTAAAACCAACACGTGCTCATGTTTATGAACATTTACATGAGTGTCCTACTACGAATTACTACAGTGACAGACGACAGGGACCACCAGTGACACCACCACACTGGATCAGCTATAAAACCAAGAGGACTTCACCAACCACCAGAACTTTACTTCTAATGTGTTTCATACAGCAATATCCCGCACATGGCTCTGCTTACTAAAACCAACACGTGCTCATGTTTATGAACATCATCCATGTGTGTCCTACTACGAATTACTACAGTGACAGACGACAGGGACCACCAGTGACACCACCACACTGGAGCAGCTATAAAACCAAGAGGACTTCACCAACCACCAGAACTATACTTCTAATGTGTTTCATACTGTAATATCCCGCACATGGCTCTGCTTACTAAAACCAACACGTCCTCATGTTTATGAACATCATCCATGTGTGTCCTACTACGAATTACTACAGTGACAAACGACAGGGATCACCAGTGACACCACCACACTGGAGCAGCTATAAAACCAAGAGGACTTCACCAACCACCAGAACTATACTTCTAATGAGTTTCATACTGTAATATCCCGCACATGGCTCTGCTTACTAAAACCAACACGTCCTCATGTTTATGAACATCACCCATGTGTGTCCTAATACGAATTACTACAGTGACAGACGACAGGGACCACCAGTGAACCACCACACTGGAAAAGCTATAAAACCAAGAGGACTTCAGCAACCACCAGAACTATACTTCTAATGTGTTTCATACAGCAATATTCCGCACATGGCTCTGCTTACTAAAACCAACACGTGCTCATGTTTATGAACATCATCCGTGTGTGTCCTAATACGAATTACTACAGTGACAAACGACAGGGACCACCAGTGACACCACCACACTGGAGAAGCTATAAAACCAAGAGGACTTCAGCAACCACCAGAACTATGCTTCTAATGTGTTTCATACTGTAATATCCCACACATGGCTCTGCTTACTAAAACCAACACGTGCTCATGTTTATGAACATCATCCATGTGTGTCCTACTACGAATTACTACAGTGACAGACGACAGGTACCACCAGTGACACCACCACACTGGATCAGCTATAAAACCAAGAAGACTTCAGCAACCACCAGAACTATACTTCTAATGTGTTTTATACTTCAATATCCCGCACATGGCTCTGCTTACTAAAACCAACACATGCTCATGTTTATGAACATCATCCATGTGTGTCCTAATACGAATTACTACAGTGACAGACGACAGGGACCACCAGTGACACCACCACACTGGAGCAGCTATAAAATCAAGAGAACTTCAGCAACCACCAGAACTATACTTCTAATGTGTTTCATACTGTAATATCCCGCACATGGCTCTGCTTACTAAAACCAACACATGCTCCTGTTTATGAACATCATCCATGTGTGTCCTAATACGAATTACTACAGTGACAGACGACAGGGACCACCAGTGACACCACCACACTGGAGCAGCTATAAAACCAAGAGGACTGCACCAACCACCAGAACTATACTTCTAGTGTGTTTCATGCTGTAATATCCCGCACATGGCTCTGCTTACTAAAACCAACACGTGCTCATGTTTATGAACATCATCCATGTGTGTTCTAATACGAATTACTACAGTGACAGACGACAGAGAAAACCAGTGACACCACCACACTGTATCAGCTATAAAACTAAGAGGACTTCAGCAACCACCAGAACTATACTTCTAATGTGTTTCATACTGTAATATCCCGCGCATGGCTCTGCTTACTAAAACCAACACGTGCTCATGTTTATGTACATCATCCATGTGTGTCCTAATACGAATTACTACAGTGACAGACGACAGGGACCACCAGTGACACCACCACACTGGAGAAGCTATAAAACCAAGAGGACTTCAGCAACCTCCAGAACTATACTTCTAATGTGTTTCATACTGTAATATCCCGCACATGGCTCTGCTTACTAAAACCAACACGTGCTCATGTTTATGAACATCATCCATGTGTGTCCTACTACGAATTACTACAGTGACAGACGACAGGGACCACCAGTGACACCACCACACTGGATCAGCTATAAAACCAAGAGGATTTCACCAACCACCAGAACTTTACTTCTAATGTGTTTCATACAGCAATATCCCGCACATGGCTCTGCTTACTAAAACCAACACGTGCTCATGTTTATGAACATCATCCATGTGTGTCCTAATACGAATTACTACAGTGACAGACGATAGGAACCACCAGTGACACCACCACACTGGATCAGCTATAAAACCAAGAGGACTTCACCAACCACCAGAACTATACTTCTAATGTGTTTCATACTGCAATATTCCGCACATGGCTCTGCTTACTAAAACCAACACGTGCTCATGTTTATGAACATCATCCATGTGTGTCCTAATACGAATTACTACAGTGACAGACGACAGAGACCACCAGTGACACCACCACACTGGAGCAGCTATAAAACCAAAAGAACTTCACCAACCACCAGAACTATACTTCTAAAGTGTTTCATACTGTAATATCCCGCACATGGCTCTGCTTACTAAAACCAACACGTGCTCATGTTTATGAACATCATCCATGTGTGTCCTAATACGAATTACTACAGTGACAGACGACAGGGACCACCAGTGAAACCACCACACTGGAGAAGCTATAAAACCAAGAGGACTTCAGCAACCACCAGAACTATACTTCTAATGTGTTTCATACAGCAATATTCCGCACATGGCTCTGCTTACTAAAACCAACACGTGCTCATGTTTATGAACATCATCCGTGTGTGTCCTAATACGAATTACTACAGTGACAGACGACAGGGACCACCAGTGACACCACCACACTGGAGAAGCTATAAAACCAAAAGGACTTCAGCAACCACCAGAACTATACTTCTAATGTGTTTCATACTGTAATATCCCGCACATGGCTCTGCTTACTAAAACCAACACGTGCTCATGTTTATGAACATCATCCATGTGTGTCCTACTACGAATTACTACAGTGACAGACGACAGGTACCACCAGTGACACCACCATACTGGATCAGCTATAAAACCACGAGGACTTCAGCAACCACCAGAACTATACTTCTAATGTGTTTCATACTGCAATATCCCGCACATGGCTCTGCTTACTAAAACCAACACGTGCTCATGTTTATGAACATCATCCATGTGTGTCCTAATACGAATTACTACAGTGACAGACGACAGGGACCACCAGTGACACCACCACACTGGAGCAGCTATAAAACCAAGAGAACTTCAGCAACCACCAGAACTATACTTCTAATGTGTTTCATACTGTAATATCCCGCACATGGCTCTGCTTACTAAAACCAACACATGCTCCTGTTTATGAACATCATCCATGTGTGTCCTAATACGAATTACTACAGTGACAGACGACAGGGACCACCAGTGACACCACCATACTGGATCAGCTATAAAAGCAAGAGGACTTCACCAACCACCAGAACTATACTTCTAATGTGTTTCATACTGCAATATCCCGCACATGGCTCTGCTTACTAAAACCAACACCTGCTCATGTTTATGAACATCATCCATGTGTGTCCTAATACGAATTACTACAGTGACAGACGACAGGGACCACCAGTGACACCACCACACTGGAGCAGCTATAAAACGAAGAGAACTTCAGCAACCACCAGAACTATACTTCTAGTGTGTTTCATACTGTATTATCCCGCACATGGCTCTGCTTACTAAAACCAACACATGCTCCTGTTTATGAACATCATCCATGTGTGTCCTAATACGAATTACTACAGTGACAGACGACAGGGACCACCAGTGACACGACCATACTGGATCAGCTATAAAACCAAGAGGACTTCACCAACCACCAGAACTATACTTCTAATGTGTTTCATACTGTAATATCCCGCACATGGCTCTGCTTACTAAAACCAACACGTGCTCATGTTTATGAACATCATCCATGTGTGTTCTAATACGAATTACTACAGTGACAGACGACAGAGAAAACCAGTGACACCACCACACTGGATCAGCTATAAAACCAAGAGAACTTTAGCAACCACCAGAACTATACTTCTAATGTGTTTCATACTGTAATATCCCGCACATGGCTCTGCTTACTAAAACCAACACGTGTTCATGTTTATGAACATCATCCATGTGTGTCCTAATACGAATTACTACAGTGACAGACGACAGGGACCACCAGTGACACCACCACACTGGAGAAGCTATAAAACCAAGAGGACTTCAGCAACCTCCAGAACTATACTTCTAATGTGTTTCATACTGTAATATCCCGCACATGGCTCTGCTTACTAAAACCAACACGTGCTCATGTTTATGAACATCATCCATGTGTGTCCTACTACGAATTACTACAGTGACAGACGACAGGGACCACCAGTGACACCACCACACTGGATCAGCTATAAAACCAAGAGGACTTCACCAACCACCAGAACTATACTTCTAATGTGTTTCATACTGTAATATCCCGCACATGGCTCTGCTTACTAAAACCAACACGTGCTCATTTTTATGAACATCATCCATGTGTGTCCTAATACGAATTAGTACAGTGACAGACGACAGGGACCACCAGTGACACCACCATACTGGAGCAGCTATAAAGCCAGGAGAACTTCAGCAACCACCAGAACTATACTTCTAATGTGTTTCATACTGTAATATCCCGCACATGGCTCTGCTTACTAAAACCAACACGTGCTCCTGTTTATGAACATCATCCATGTGTGTCCTACTGCGAATTACTACAGTGACAGACGACAGGGACCACCAGTGATACCACCACACTGGATCAGCTATAAAACCAAGAGGACTGCACCAACCACCAGAACTATACTTCTAGTGTGTTTCATACTGTAATATCCCGCACATGGCTCTGCTTACTAAAACCAACACGTGCTCATGTTTATGAACATCATCCATGTGTGTCCTAATACGAATTACTACAGTGACAGACGACAGGGACCACCAGTGACACCACCACACTGGAGAAGCTATAAAACCAAGAGGACTTCACCAACCACCAGAACTATACTTCTAATGTGTTTCATACTGTAATATCCCGCACATGGCTCTGCTTACTAAAACCAACACGTGCTCATGTTTATGAACATCATCCATGTGTGTCCTAATACGAATTACTACAGTGAAAGACGACAGGGACCACCAGTGGCACCACTAGTCATGTGATGACGAGTAAACATCAGCGCCACCGTCACACTGCAGCAGCTATAAAAGCAGGACCTCAGCAATGACTATATGTCTTCCGCTGGTCATCTCCATTCTCTCGGCTTGCCTGGAACTTTGAAAAGAACCTAACCCAAAGCCTTTAGCTTGCATGGAGCTCTAGGCCTCCTATCGTGCCCCTTTAGTTTGCTTGGAACTCTGTGGGAGTTCTAAACGTCAGTCACTCTGGTTGCGTGGAGCTTAGTGGCTTCAAATCCCCCTCTGCGCGATTCTAAATCCACTCCACTTAGCTTGCTCGGAGCTCTGTGGAGATCCTACCGTAGGCTACTCGGTCCTTGAGATACCACTCTTTACTCAGGATTAGTGTTGTAAAGGCCTGAAAAAAGAACGGAAATTTTGGGTAAAAACCAGTTTTTTACTGTTATCTCCCGAGCGTGAAAAAAAACGGAAAAATTTGGAAAAATTGAAATTTTCGAATATTTTACTACATTATGCTTTTAAAATGAAAACTATTTTATATTTACTAGTTTACAGTTAAGATCATTGAGTAGTTATGTTTTTTGAATTAGAAAGGGAAATTTTGTGGCAACAAACATATTTTTGCACCACTCCTTTAAAGTTAGCACCGTGAAAAAATGGAGTTAAGGCTACAAAAGATACTGAAATATAATCCTAGTTAGATTAATTAATATAGACGCATGTAAATTATCTTAAGTAATCTTATGAAGTTACCGTTTTATAGCAGGGAAGTGTTAAAATAACAGGGACAGAATCATTTTAGTTAATAGCAGTATGTTAAAATTAAATATACATTTTACGGAGATACGTATCTTCCTTGGAAATTTTGAACCCTTTGAAAAAATCCTTTCTTCGGAAATATTGGCAAAACCCGGAAATTATCATTTAAAATCTATTTCTTCGCCTGATGCTAATCTTATTTGCTGTAACGTGTCTGCAGCATATATATATTTCGCTAGCAGGAAAAATACTTAAATCAACAGCTTTTAATTTTACTTTTTAGTTTTTTTGATTTGCGATTAAAAAATCCCTCTTTATTTGTATATATTTTTCGAACAACTCAAAAAGAGAGATGATCTTATTTACATATACATACATACACCGCACAAGTGCGTAAATTTGAGCAGCAACAAATATATTTAAAAATTTAACATGTGAAACTTCCGTTTGTTATTATTAAAGATTAGCAGCATACCCGTTCTTCGCACGAGGAGAACACGTTCCATTTGCGTATGAAGAGCACCAAAACTGTCACCAATGAACTTAGGGACCCCAAAAACTATGAATTTTACACTAGTATCAGTCATTCTCAATTACTTTTACATGTCACCTTCCCCCTTTAGGAGTACTAATTGGGTCTGAATTTGGATTTGAACTTCATCGCAAGTGTCACTGTTTATCTCAGCCACCCCGAAAACTATGGATTCGATATTAATATCGGCCATTTTCGATCATTTTTATATATCCACCCTTCTCCCTCCCCCAAGTTGAGGCGCTGAATTTGGATTTAAACAGCATTGGAAATGTTAATGTTCATCTCAGGACCCCCAAAACCATGGATTGAACACTAAAATTGGTCATTTTCGATCATATTTATATATCTCCCCACCCCCAAGTTACGGGCCTGAATTTGGATTTAAGCGGCATTAGAAGTGTAACTGTTCATGTCAGCGACCCCGAAAACCATGGATTCGACACTAATATCAGTCATTTTTGATATTTTTTCTTATATATCACCCCTTCCCACTTTTTAAAGTTTCGGCGTTGAATTTGGATTTAAACTGGATCGGAAATGTTACTGTTCATCTCAACGGCCCTGAAAGCTATGGATTCACAGTAATATCGATCATTTTGCATCATTTTTATATACCTCTCCCTCTCCCAATTTGCGGGCCTGATTTTTTATTTAAACAGCATCGGAAGTGTTATTGTTCATCTCAGTAACTCCGAAAACTATGGATTTGACACTAATATTGGTCATTTTCGATCATTTCATATACATATCTCCTCTCCCTTTCCTTCAAGTTGTAGTGCTGAATTTGAATTTAAGCTTCATCAAAAATATCACTGTTCATCTCAGCAACATCGAAAACTATGCGTTCGACACTAAGATCTGTTCCACACTTCCTTCCTCCAAGTTGCACCTTCAAAGTGAAATGGTAAAATATATACCAGACCCGAACCTCATCTACCTCGTATGTTGAAAATTTTTATCGAGATCAGTCTGGTTTGTTAAGTTACAAATCTAGTGTCCTTCATTTTTATATACTGTATATAGATAATTTGTCACACTAGAAAACAGATTTGTTTACAAACAAAATTTTGTACGTAAATTTTATATTAAAGTTTGTATTTGAATATTAAATAATAGTAATTATATGTTTTAGTGCATGAGTATTAGTGAAATTTGCCTACTGCTGTCTCTTTTAAGAAGTAATTTGGTTAAAATTAACAAAATTTCACCAGATCAAAGAGCACATTAAGAACTCAGTTTCATTCAAGAGCCCTATTTGTTCCAACAGAAATGCTTCATGATGGTAGATGTGTATGGAATTGTAAAGGTTCCGTAATTAATGCACAACAAGAAGTAAACGACTAAAAGGCACATAAAGGAAATGAGCGCTGACTATTAATTTTTATGAATAATTACTACAGTTTTATCTTCGAATGCTTCTTTTCTAAATATTCAGAATATTGAAATTTCTCAACTTACATTTTTCACGCGTTCGAAAAAAAAACGGTTCCATTACTAGTAAAACTAACCTAATACAAAGATTTTTTTGTTATTTTCCCAAATTTTCCGGAAAGAAACCGGAAAAAACGGGTTTTTACCAGCAGGTTCAAAATTTCCGGTAATTTTACAACACTATTCAGAACTAGTGAAATATTAGAGTGATTTTGTATTACCCCATGTATATAATAAGGAGATATTTATAATAAAAACAGGTTATGGGGGAAACGTTCCTGTGTATAATTTAACTGTATCTATGCTCTACATCTACCTGCACAAGCAGAATTTCACATGGTGGGGCCGGCGTATATTGATCCCGGTACTGCATATTTATTTATTTATAGTATCGGTAGTCAGACCGAGTGGTGATTTCAGAAGATTTTCCACGGGGATCTTACAATACTTGGAAGGTTTAAAATAGTACTGTGGAAATACTGATGACCCCTCGTGGCTATATGGTTAGCATACGAGTCTTTTGTGCGGGAGACCCAGGTTCGATTCCCAGCAGAGGTAATGTAGTTCGGATCCCACGTTATACAGTAGTCTGCGACTTACATAGCCTCGCTGTTGAACGTAATGTTAAACTCCAACTCAACGAACAAACCAATTTTACTGGTGATACACATTGGGTATGAACTAAGTAAGATATGGCTCCCGGAGGGATTTTTTTTAAAAGTTCCGAGAGAGAGAGAGAGAGAGAGAGAGAGAGAGAGAGAGAGAGAGAGATTCCTTTCTCTCGTCAAGACAACCACTGAAATTATCATTCTTTCAGACTCTAATGTTAAAAGGATTGTACCGTATACTAAAAATATAGACCTACAACCAAGGGAAGCTTTAAAATGAAAGCAACTAGATCCGTTAGTTTAGAACTGTTACCTCAGAATTCACTTAGTAAAACTGGTCAAAAAGGATCCCGATAGATATTTCAAAATTCAAAAGCGTGATATGCTAATTACAAAATGAAAACTCTAATCGTTGGTCAAATATCGATTGTTACGTTTAAAAAGAAATAGCAAGATTCATAACGGAAAAAATGAAAGGACGTGATTGAATTCTCTTTTGAGAAGATCCAACCCAAATAGGATTGGGTAATTGAATCAGTGATTGGAAAAAGGGAATAAGTGCATCAGACCTAAGTTTTCAAAAACGCTAAAAAACCTTCCCGAAGCGTTGTTTCTATTTGTTGCAGAAAGTGTATAATTGATTACTTGTAGCAAAAGAACTAACAAACACTAAGACAAGAAGAAGAATCTTGTATTGCAGCAGTGCAATTAGTTAGATGAGCTTAAAAACGGAAAAAATATTCCCTTTTTCCAATCAATTAGAGTTGGACGCAATTGTAATTGTGTGTAGGGTATGTAATATGCAGTTTATGATAGAAAGCTATGAAAATGTACATGCTGAATACAATGTTGTATATTAATCTTGGATATATGTATCCGAACTATCACGAATGTTAGGCTTCTAACACTTTTATTGTCACAATTCGTTTTTTTTTTTTTTTTTTTTTTTTTGTTGTTGTTGTTGTACAATACATGTTATTCTTACAGCAAGAAAAGTAATACAATAGACAGCTGAACAAAATACGTAGCAAAATACGTTGTCACAATAGAATGGCTTTACATAGGGTCCTATCCGTGTGCATCTTCGTCTTCTACAGTTTCTTGGTCAGTGGCTTTCCATGAACAAATCATCCTATAAAACTGTTTGTATTGGTCAGGTATGTATTTGATGATTTGTGAAGAATCGTTGATCTTTTTCTGATTGAACGAGACTTGCCAATCGTATGCCTTTGACGTTGGCAGTGGAACGTTTGTGACATTACTTTTGAGTAATCGAAAAATATCAGTTCTTAGTCCATTGATAAACTTATGATCTTGCACATAACCTGGAGATTCTGCTTTGTAAACAGTGTCTCTATTTACTTGGAATTTCACTGTTTTGTCCACAATGCTACCTGAAGATTTCTTGTAAAACGGTTACCACCAATGTTTAAAATCTAAGATTTCTTCATTGACAACTTCGTAAACCTGAAATGGAGAATTAGTATTTCTTGCATTCGCAATCATGTGGTTATACTGTGCTGGTAAATAAATACGATTGTGTCGTTTGAGTTCTGGTTTGATTACAGCAAAATTTCGGTCACATGGTAAAAACTGTGACCTCTGACAGGCAAATATTGCTGTATAGTGCTGAACCGTTATGATACGATCAGGCTGAAAAGCATTCATGTCATTGAATGATTGCAGTTTTGACCACCACTTGTGTCACTGAAAACATGTAAATCTGTAACTGATTGGGGCAAAAAGTTCTCTATAGATTGTGCAATGCGAAAAGAAGGCGAAGTATCGTAATGCCAGCAGAGGTCTCTGGTGGTTGTTTACTTACACAGTCTCACAGTTGTGGTGGTGTCCTGTAGTGACTGGAAGAAGGAAATAAGAAACGTAGTTATTCCCTTTTTCTAATCAGCGAGAGATTTTGTCTTCTACATTGGTCATATAGAGTTGCCCAAACATTCCTATTTTCTACTCAACGATGTAACTATCTTAAAGGAACACATCTGCTATCTCAGGTTAAAATCGCAAAAAATTGTACTTATTCCCTATTTCCAATCAGAGGTTCAATTGATGTCCTTTTACGTCCTGAGTCTAAAGTGACGCTATATGGGACAAAACCTGGACCACTTTAGTGCAAATCTAGCGCAGGGCCTATACAGGGATCCAGTCAAAACCGGGATTCAGTGCAACGAAGTCGTGAATTTTAGCTACTAGGTGAGGAAGAAGGACACCAAGTAGGATCATTATTACTTATATCGTTAAGTTCTATTTTAATACTTATATTTGTATTTTGATATCCATCTTCATTCTCACTGATAATTTCATATTTAAAAAGAGACAATGAAGAAATTATGAATCAAATGTTCGTAAATCACACGTTTTCAGATTCAATTATGGTTATTTTAATCATTTGCAATTCCTAATTTTCAATTCATTAACTTAATGTATTATATTACTCTCTCCCACCTCATCCTGAAAGCAATCTATTAAGATAAAATTCAATGAAGTAGGGAACTATTCTATCAAAATGAAAGTCATGTTTCAGAAAGTTTTAAAGACGCGTAAAAACACAATTTTTGTTGCTCCTATTCATCGGATTTATAAATAAATTCAACCAAACAAACAATAATTAAAATTAAAGTTCTTTAAATAAGACACACCTTACTAACAATATCATAATCTCTCATATGATGGGGTGCTGAAAAGGTTATGGATTTGTCCCACTCCCGTCTACAGAAAAGTCACACCGTCTCTTGAGTACAGACTGACTCGAAAGCTTAGTATCTTAGTATGCAATGGTGCAAATGCAAATATCCTGTGATTAATATAATTATTCTTTTTTTCAGGCTTAAAGCTGAGGCTCAAGTAAGTTTTACAACTTTGGATTGTCGGACCGTCATGTTTTTTGTTTCTCCAGGGAATATTTGCAAAGAACATTCACATTTATTGTGAGATGTTACACACGTTGGGGGAGTAGCACTGTCCTTCCTACAGCACCATTGAAACCTGGATAACTCTTTCCTAGACTGTCAATTTCACCATTGAAGATGATCCCCGCAGTGTATGCCTTCTAACCTTAACCGATCTGGCAACATGTAATGCTGTCTATGAATTGATTCTTGAGAATGAGCGAGTATCAGCCAATTTTGCTCTGATGCTTTACCGTTTTTGCTCTTATATATGTCAGACAGGGAGAAAGACGGACGGACGGGCATACCCGTTCTATAATACTTTCGAAAACTTATACATAGCATACATTGAAAGTTTAACAATCCTTTCGAACGTCCATATTTTCCTTCTGCCGAGTATAACATCAATAACTCAGGAGGTGGGAAATATCACATAACGGATTTGTGGGACAAGCAACGAATAAAGTCAGCTTTACTATAAGCTATTTCATGAAGGCGGTAAACTCACTCAATTCTGTTTCACATTTCATTTTATTTATTTGATATTTGAATTTTAACTTCAGCACTGTAGCTAAATGAGACATGAACCTATAATTTAGGGCAGAACCCAAACCACCGTAATGTAGGGTTCCCACCTTCGCAAAGAAAAATGTCGGTATGCTTCATGCGGTTTGCCGCATTTCCAAAGGAAACTGTAGGGACATTTTATGCAGTGGCTGGGGGGAAGGTGCTGTAACAGTGCTTTTTCCCGTAATTTTATGTGCTATGGTTTAGTTATCACTCGCATATGAACGCAGAACGCAATCATCTGGCTGCACTACAGTTTCATCATTTTAAAGTAAATTTAATTAATCAAGTAAAATGTTTATGATTTATTGATAATGTGTAATACAAATATTATCATACGTAAGCGGCATGGTAAGAATATTTTTCTGTTAAGATAGAAGACTGTTGACACAGACAAGTCTGTAATATCAAGAGCGTAGGATGAGAAAAAGAATTTCATTTTACTGACATCACAGACGCTGAGATTATATCAAACGAGTTTTCCAACTTTCATAAAAGGATCATTTTCGTTCCTCCTAATAGAGGGATCTACGATCAGAAGGTAAGATTACTCGAAAGGAAATTCGCTTCAGGGATATTTTAGTAATTTAGGAATCTGTATAGACTCCTAATATTAACTTCAATTACGACTAATAAATATTAGCATAGAATCCTGAACACAAAAGAAGGAAATACATGTTAAAGCACAAACATATTAAATGAAGAAACTCAGAGGATCTCTAACAATGTGGAAGGTAACGAGTATAATATTCAATTTACTAGGACGACGTAGCTTTCTGGAGAATTATTATTACCACAATAGATGACTTGAATAGGACTTTTCTGATGCGAGAAGACTGCACGAACAAATAACCGCCGCTTTGCAACGGTGAACAGAATACTTAGAGAGAAAACTGGAGCGCATTTGGAAGGAAAATCCGTAGATTCCGGCTACAGGCGACTTTCTTGGCACAGGTCCTGCCACGGCAGGAGAACTACGAGGTGCATTCAAGTTACAACACCTCCATTTTTTCTCTCTCTCTAATCACACGAAAATTAAGGGGACAGACTACTAAATATTTTTCAAAAGCTAACAATTTTTGTTTTACCAGTTTTTCGTAAGTGAAAAGAGATAATGAAATGTAACTTATCTGAGTAATAGGCAATATTATTTTACACTCGAAAATACGAATCGGAAGAATTTTTAGTGTTGCCATACATAGAAATTACAGTGTGACCAGAATTTGAATTACCCAAAAATCTAGGTTATGGCAGCGACTAGAAAAATGAACTCAACGGCAATTGATGACTTATCATGCTGTCTCTATTCCTTGTTAACTACTTTTTAATTTGTATTTATTTGTATTTATTTTGTAATAAAGAGTACAAAATAAATAATTTTTAATAAACAGTAGAATTAAAATACAAATATTATTTAAAAAGTAGTTAACAAGGAACACAGACAGCATGATAAGTCATCAATTACTGTTGAGTTCATTTTTCTAGTTGTTGCCTTAACCGAGATTTTTAGGTAATTCAAATTCTGGTTACAGTGTAATTTCTATGCATGGCAACACGGAAAATTCTTCCGATTCATATTTTCGGATGTAGAATAAGATTATCTATTACTCAGGTAAGTTACATTTCTTTATCTCTTTTCACTTACGAAAAACTAGCAAAAGAAAAATTGTTAGCTTTTGAAAAAATATTTGGTAGTCTGCCCCCTTAAGAAACTTGTGTCACTTTTCTACGTAATTTCCCTACAGTTATACGCATTATTTTTACAACGTTGACGCCATGATTCCATGACCCACGGCGAACGCTTCTTTTGAGTCTATTTTAACCTCTGGAAAATCGCTGATGCAATGGCGGAATCTCTGTGCTTTCATTGAGCAGATGAACGTTTCAGAATTGATAAACGGCATTCATGTCTAATCCATTGTCACAATCGATTAAAAGATAGTTCCATTCATGCCGTCATCACGCGTGAATAATGCCTGACAATATGCCACGCGCGCAGCCTTGTGGTCATTCGTCAGCATTCGTGGCACTCACCTGGAGGACACTCTTCACATTTTCAGGTCTTTATGCAGGATTATGCACTGTCCCCATGTGGAGGCGATGTGTTCCACACTCATCCGACGTTCCTCCAAAACAACTTTCTCGACTCATTCGATTATGTCGTCAGACCGGTTTGTGCGAGACCGAGATTGCCTTGGTTTGTTGTCATACGACCTTCTGTCTTCTTTGAGCCTGTCGCAGAACGCAAATGGAGAAAACGAATGATTACACGCTGTCCTTGCAATGAAAACGTCGCCATTTTACGAGTATCGTATCAAAAACAGTTATCACTCTCACCACTGATGGAGTTCTGTGTGCCTTACGGTATTGCCATTGTTCTGTGTGCTCACGTATTTTAAAATAAACAGTACGTTTCTGTTATAATCGGTCTTGAGAAAAAAATGAAGGTGTTGAATGCACCTCGTAGAATCTATGGTGTGGCCCAGATTTTATGTACTGCGTTCTAAAAATAGAATAAAATTGTTTTCTAAGTGTAATATCGTACGATTATTCGGCTAAAAGAGACTGATGATTGATGAAGATGAATCATGCGAAATTAAATTTTTGTGTTCTTGCACCGTGAATTTTACCCGGGACCACGTTGGTCGAGGACACACACATACACGTGCTAGCCACTAGACCAGCGGGGAGTCAGGTCAGCCTAGATGTTGCATAGATACTCTTTATCTTTGTATGTATATTTCGTATAGATTATCTAAGTGCAGTTACGGACTCAAATTCTTTTCCCGTATGTTTATTTCTAACCAGAAAGAAAATCTAAATCATATACGTGTTGACCCATTATAACCTCCTACATTTTAAAGCGTAATACAGGGACGTACGCAGGAATTTATTTCGGGTGGGGTCTAAAGCTTTTCGGGAGGGATCCAAATACAATGTGAGGCTAAATTATATGAAAATTTCTGAAATTGCCCCTAAAAGTAGACTACATTTACAAAAAAGTCGGGATTTGGGGGGGATCCACCCCCTTGCAGGATCCACCCCCTGTGTACGCCCCTGGGGTTATAAGTCAAAAGTTATTAAACGTAGAAATGCGTTTATTCAAAAATATAACAAGATATTGAAAACAGTTTGTAATCAGTTTGTTCTAATTTAAAATGAAACAATTGACAATACAATTTGAAGACGATTTCTGAAGGCTGCCGTTTGTAAGTGCTCAATATGCTTAGATATATAAGCACTTATAAGTTGCTAATTTCAACTCTGAGCTCGTTGTTCTCGATCCACTGCAAGTTAGTCTTTCGTGGAATAGTGCGAGCGCTCCTGGGTTCGAATCCCGGAAGGGACGCTCGGTTGAATAGCTGTAACAGCTCTTTCAGAACAGATATCCAGCGAATGAGGATTTTCTTGAGTTTTCCACATTCACACCAGGTCAATGCCGGGTTGGTACCTAACATGTAAATCCCAGACTGGTTCCTTTTTTCTCTCCCCATTCCTTTCTTCCTTCCCCCTTCTCCAGATAGTGTGCTCGCCAAGGACGTCATCTCTCATATGTAACGGGTTTAGGACCATAACTGCAAGTAATGCCCAGAAACATGTATAAAAAATTAAATTAAATCTAAGATACTGAAGACTTTCAAACCACTCATTAGAAAAGTGAGTTTGAAATATGCATGTGGCAGCATAAATCGAAAAAAAAAAAAAGAAAAAGAAAAATGAGCAACTCTGTATGGCAAACGGATATTTCTGTGTTCAGTGTTTGCATCAATTTGAAGTACATAAATGGGCGGGAAATGGACAAAGACAGGATGAGTACAGTGTTGCCAACTTAGTTTTACCCGCTAAAATCTGGTGGGTTTGGTGGAGAAATTTTAAGTCTTGGTACCTAGTAAGAAAATGTATTAAACCGTGCATCATTTTAGGTGCAAAATCTAGTAGATTTTGGTGGGAATCTAGTAATACGTATACTTATTGAATAGTCCCGCCTCTGCTCTTTCCGACGAAGCAACAGTGAATGAAACAAACTATCAAAAACACATTGTATACACGTAAATAGAAATTATTCTTACAAACCACGTCTTGATACAAATTAGTGTTCTACTTCTTGGTTGATTATGATATAGTACAACATGTGGGTAGATCTCCCTCGTGGCTAAGCGGTTAGCGCATGGCCTTTGGCGTGGGACAGCCGGGTTCGATTCCCGGCGGAAGCTCATGTGGTACGCAAACCACGTTAAGCTATAGGTCCACATCTTGCTGCTGAAAAGGACGTTAAACTGAAAATCAAATCAAACACCGGATATATATATATATACAGGGTGTTTCAAAACAACACCGACAACGTTTGGGAGGTGATCTCTGACACCAAGACAAGGCAAAAGGTATAGACCAACCTGGGTGCACAAATGTCTGCTTTAGGAGTTATAGGCTACCAAAAACATGAAAAAATGAACTTTAAAGGTTCATAGCTCCATAACTATGGGACCTTCCGTAGTCGGGTCAATACTTCACTTAGGAACTAATATGTGCACTATCCAAATATTCATGTTTCAGAATCCTGCGATACTGACACAATAATTTTTATGGAGGCTGTTTGGCTACGGACGTATAATTTGAAGTACTCACCAACTACCTCTATAAAAATTGTTGCGGAAATACCTTAGGATTTTGAAACATGGATATTTTGATAAAGCACATATTAGTTCCTAAGTGAAGTCTTGACCCTACTATGGTGGGTGTCATCGTTTTGGAGCTAGGGACCTTAAAATTCATTGTATCATGATTTCGGTAGCTTATAACTCCGAATGGAAGCATCTGTGCACCCAGATTGGTCTATACTTTTTGTCTTATCTTGGTGCAGGAATCACCTCCCAAAACATCGGTGTTGTTTTGAAACACCCTATATATAAGTACGTATTATTTTGTTTAATGTGCAAAGCTAAGTGTGTGGGTTCGCAACAAAAGGCAATAGAAATCTTAGAGTGTACACCACATGAAGGACTTTAGTTTGGTTTTTGGTTAAATCAAACTTCTTAACACAGAGGTTCCCAACCTTTTTTGACTGATGATACATCTTACTGAACTTGCTTTATTTTTTAGTAGTATTAACTCTTGCAGGACCAAGCCTTAGCGCACTCTGAGATACCATTTTTGAACTCTTATTGTTCGAAAGTGTGGCACTTTGTAACCCTACTTGATTCTTCTAGGGTTAATAATAATAATAATAATAATAATAATAATAATAATAATAATAATAATAATAATAATAATAATAATAATAATAATAATAATAATAATAATGTAATCCTATAACTTTCTAAAAGGTAGTGACTTTATGCAATACCGAGCATTATTGCTGCCACTGGAGGCATTAACTAGCACGTATGTCTCTAAAAATTGATTTTAACTAACACTTCATGATTTTTAAATTCTAAAATTTTGCTACATATCCTATGTAACTACATGACACACCAGTGCGTCATGAACATACGAGTTCAAAAACCACTGCCTTAATAAGCTAAATTTTACGAAGAATAGGCTTAAAGTGTAACATTTTATCTCAAATTAAGTGAAGTTACTTTTAAAATGAATTAATATTTTAAAATAGGAAATGTTTAAGTAGTTAGATTTGTTGATTAGAAAATTATTTATTTTCATTTCAGCGTTGTTTTTCAAGGATAGATTAGGTTTTTGCATCCTGAGCATTATACTAACCAGCTAATCACAACAGTGCTGCGGGTAGTCTATCAAGCAAGGATGATTTCCATAATATACTCCCATAGGAATACATGAACCGACGTTTGATATATATCTTGGAATCAACTGGATGGATCACCTCCATCTACGAACTTGATTCCTAATTTTTGGCCCTCTACATCAAGGCCAAAATTGATTGTGATTCATCAAATTCTTTTACAGATTTTGATTCTCCAGGATGGAGGCACGAACAGACAAAGTAAGTTATAAAAGAATATTAGATAAACCAAACTTCTTAATTATGTCTTTGAAAAGGGAGAAACAAAAACTGAAATTAGATCAATTCTCGCGCTGTGATGCTTATAAGATTGTAATAAAAGTACTTTTCGAACTCAATTTAGATTCAGTGAAGCTACAGGGTATGGATGCAGACAATGTGAACCAGTTGTGACAAGAATAATGAGCAGGTGGTATGATTCTAAACAGAGATGGTATGGGTCAGTGAAAATTTGATCCATGACCCATTTACCCACCATCCACCGTGATCCACGACCCACATAACCAAGGCCGCCGATTTCTCTGTAAATTTGGAGGGGGGGGCATTCAGATGCAGAAGGCATATGTACGAGGATTTTATGACAAATTGCATTCAAATTATGCCAAATATTGTATATTCATAAATACAATACGGGGGCCCACATGAGCTTTGGGGGGTCCGGACTCCCTCGGCCCCCCAGGATCTTCGCCCTTGCACATAACACACGACGCACCATGACACACTCCGGACCCATAATCCACTCCTGTCCACTGACTAAAGAGTTTACACTTGTAATAAAACAAGACTGTGAAATTATCACTAATTGGAGTTTGAATTTCTATGGTCAATCGCTCAAGCACTAGGGGAGAGAGGGGTAGCCTCGGTCAGGAGGTAACACCGGCCAGTTCGTTATAGCGTGAAAAACTTGTCGTAAATAGAAACAGATGATGGCCACCTTACTGGCAGCTGTCAGATAAGGTAATTTTCAGCGCGACGTCATTGTAGGAGTGATAGGTATTAAATGAATATGTGTTTGTTTTGTTTTTTTTCGCTGAGTGTAATGTAATATTAGGCAAAATATTCGTCACTGTAAGTACTATTACATTTGATATTTTTATTAAGTGACTTTTTTTAGGTAGACACAATGCTTACGTAGTTCTAAAGCAATTTATGAATTAATGCATTCATTTGTTTCTATGTTGGTGTTGACCGTGTTTTACTCAAAAAATTCGTTTTGGGCAGCCCCGGTCAAACGGATGGGGTAATGGCAGTGACTGGGACTCCCCGACATTAAATAAACGATAATAAATAAGTCTTGACAATCAACCACCAAACAAAGCTCTTCAAGTGCAATCTAATTCAGAGGCCAGAGATGATGAAGTTCCAAGGAACTTCCACTGGATCCAGACATCTATATTCATTTGATGATTTTTTGCTAATACCAATAGATTTATATTTCAAGTATATTAAGGTGTTGACGAAAAATATATGTAACTTCAGTAAATAAGTAGTTTTTTTAAATCTTCTTTACACGAAACGGCGGTTTATTGTCTGTTCCTGTAGATACCCAACTATTCTAAAGTTAATGAATAAATTTGAAATCTTAATGGTGTTGAAGTTTTTTCTTTCTTTTTTTTTTCATATGCAAAGTATGGGGAAATCCCTGACTGCCATTACCCAACGGTGTGGGAAATAACGGTCAATTGAGTATGTTTATATTTTCGTTTGTAGCTTGGCAATGAAATAAGAGATGTATTCTGAAATTGGTCACAATAAACTAGACAGAATTACCTATAGGATCGACTAATCGCGGAAACTTTTCGTGCTTTAGGAGCTAGATTATAACGATTTTTGCTTAGGTGACCGTCATTCCCCCATTCTCCCCTACTCGAGTTACAATATCGATGGATCTGACCTTTACGATATAAAGTGGTAAAGTGTTTGTCATGGGTCATATAACCATGAATTTGAATTTAGTTATCATATATAATTATTTCCTTGTTGAATTACAGATACTTTTCAGTGGAGAATAGGATGAAATTTTAAAATCTCAAATTAAAGTAGGCCAACGTAAAGAAAGAAAAAAAAAGCATTGTAAAATTCGACTGTCTCGAAACCCAAGCAATAATTAATTACAATTACAAATATCAATATCCAAAAGTACATTAAGTTCTTTTTTTACTTAGGTATACTTTTTATTCAAGTAAGTTAATAGAAACAAATGAAAAAGGAAAAAAAATGAAGGCCTTGAAAGTAAAATGAACACAAATTTACCAGTGTTCAGAAGATGCTGTCTACAATGCACTGAGCAGAGTGGATCGGTGCGTCGTAGTGGGTCATCGTGGGTCACATTTTGTTAACAAACGACCCCATTCATAAATCTTGATCCGCTCCATCGTTGATTCTCAACTTCTAACAATTATATTTAGACTGTTTTTATGTAATTATAATTCCAATTAACTTGTCCATTGCATGCGAGAAATTTTTCGCTTTTCATTTTCCTTTTTGGTGGGATTTCTAATGCCATTTTTAGACTTTTCTAGTAGTATACTAGAGATTTTCAACCACGATCTGGTGTGGAAATGTGCTAACCTGTTGGCAACACTGAAAGCGTGTATGTTTTGAGAGAGGGAATAAAGAAAAGAAAGGAAGAAAAAAAAAAACATAACGCTAACACCAACCAAGGTCGTTGCATTACCATCATCAAAATAGTTGCCAAGGTCATTGAAATTTCCATGCAAGGCTCAACATGCAGATAACCCAGACAGGAAGACATAGATAGTAGGAAATTGTCAAAGAGTCTCTGGCGTGGTGTTAGACGGAACGATGAGTGAAGTAGTTGGGCAAATGAAGACAACCAAGTACAGAATGCAAACAAGTAAAGGGGTGTTTCGTAACCTGTCATAATGTCCTCTTATCTGGTTGATGGCAATTTATAAGAGACATTTAACAGTAGGTAAACTGCTCACCCAAATAGCTTTCTTGGAAACTGAATTTAGATATCTTTTACGGCTAATGAGCCGAGGAAGTGGGAACGCGAAATAACGTGTAACCTTTCTCCTACCCTTTGCCAACATAGATAGGTATCTAAATCCAGGACACTTTATTAAAATGCCAATCTTATGTAATGAGATTTCTTTTTAGAACAGTGGAAAAAAAGGAAGAGTAATAATACGATAATAGAATGATTTATGAAAGTAATAAACCCTGAATGCATGTTTAGTTCTGCCTATACGCTGCAGATTTAAACAGAAAAGACGTTATGCAGAGTCGTTTCCAGTGTTGGATTTAAAAGCTTGACTAACGCGGGATGCTAACTTCCGTATTTCGTAACACGTAAGTGAAGTTAAGAGGCCTCAACCCGGCGAAATTGAAATACCGCTAATTTTACAGTAATTATGTGATATCTTCAAATAGATAAAAGATAACCGAAATGTGGAACAAGAGCGCCCTAAACAATATCATTTTACATGAGATACCGTTATCACGACTCATTAATCTGCTTTCGATTTCGAGTCATTTTGAAAATCGGCATTTATTTTCGCGTTTCTAAACGGCTGAAAACGGAATGCCACTAGGTAACTTGTGATAACGGTACCTCACGCAAAATAATATTGTCTAGGGCGCTCTTGTTCCACATTTCGATTATCTTTTATCTATTTTATCTATTTATATAATTACTGTAAAATTAGCGGTATTTTAATTTCGCCGGGATGAGGCCTCTTAACAATGATCGAAACAGGCCAACCATGACTCTTCCGTAGGATTGTCCAAATCAGGGCCGTCTCTAGACAATTTGCCGCCCCGTGCAATTGCATCATTTGCCGCCCCCTTCTCCAATAAGAACAAATCTTAGAACCCAAGATTCTAAGTACCCTACCCCATCATGAATAACGAAGGGGAGGGGGAAAGGCACTGCACTCAGAAAGCCCTAAACACTACAAATACAATCTTGTTCTATCTGATTTTTCTTTAAATAATAATATTTTGTTAGTGAAAGATAAAACAAACACATCTGCAGTATCTGCAGAAAAAAGATCCTTTTCATGGAATTCAATATCGAGCTTCAATATCAACACATCAGTTACCTCTTTTATCTTTATTTCTTGATTTTCCTTCTGCATCTTTTAATTTATTTTTTTTTAAATAAAACTTGTTTGCACCTTCAATGATAAGGAACTTGTGTCTGACAAAGACGAGACTGGTTTTCATATCATAACTCTGATATCTAACTAAATGGAACAGATGTTCGATACTGTTCAAGAATTGAGTTCTTGTATTTGAAACAATCAAGCAATTCATGCTGGGATTTGTTTGACGATTTTCTTTAGCGCTGCCCATGTGACCTTAAACCAGCGTTTCCCAACCGGTGTGCCGCGAATGGACCGCTGGTGTGCCGCGAGGAAATCGAAACAAAATTATTAATTCTATAGCAAATTGCAAGACATAGGGATTTTTTTTTTTTTTTTTTTTTTTTTTGTATTTCACATTACTATGAATTTCTACCACGGAAAAAAATACTGTAACTGTAACATATTATTCTACATCTATTACTGTGTAGCAGACAGTATTTTGGCTCGTACACGTTTCCACGGTTAGCTGCTATGTTACGCTTCAATTAAGAGTCATACTAACACCGAGAAATGGAAGCACTTGTACGGTACGCGTCAAGTGAACGTTCGTAGAACACTCATTCGCACGTGAATGACAGAAAAAAACTTCGTTCAACAGCTGTGTTTTGACTTCAACGCATCACAAGCTGTGTGAATGCAATAATATGCACCGGTTTTGGTTAAAACAGCAAAGTTAAAAGCACAGGACATTTGTTTGTTCGCTCGTTATTTAGTGATCTTCGTTCTTAGTGAAAGGTTGGATACAGTTTTCGAAAAGAAAGAAAAAAAAAGCGTAGTTTTAAAAATCTGAGACCCATATTTCATTGCAATTGTTTTCTATTTTAAAATTAGAATAAAAAATAAGCATAATGAATTAGCACCGGAAAAAAACAGTGATCGAGCTTTCATCTCTGTGAGAAGGAGGTCGTAATCACAGAAAAAAATTACCATAGTATTGTATATTTGCAAATAATAATAATAATATCTATGAGTGTGCCGCGAGAATTCAAGTTACACCCGTAGTGTACCGCAAGTTGAAAAAGGTTGGGAAACGCTGCCTTAAACTAATGCGACCTAAACACGATTTATGAATGTAGTATTCAAATAGAAGGTCAACTTAGTAGATTTAACTACTATCATCATGAACTCTTTTTCCAATAAGAAATATTTATTTTAAATAATATAGTTATGACAGATTTTGCCGCCCCGTGGAGACGCACGTGTTGCACATATGGTAGTGCCGGCCCGCGTCCAAATACAATAGTAGAAATCCATGTAAAAGAGAATGGGACTAACTAAATTTGATTTCTCCTAAATTATTTGGACAGCCCCGCGGGAAAGTCGAGGTTGCCCTTTTTTCATATAAATCTTTGTTAATTTCACTTACGTGTCTCTAAATATGGAAGTCAGTATCACGTGGTAGTCAAGCTCTTAGACTAATACGACGTTAAAATGACTCTGATTAATACACAAAGGGCCTTATGCAGAGTCGATTTGAAGACTGACTAAAGTCATACTACGAGTTGACTAAAGGATGGTTATCAAAATTGTATTCAGAGTCTCTGATTAGGACGTAGTATTTGACGAAGTTAATCACATGTAACTAATTAATCTAGAGCAGAGGCTAATCTTTTACCCACGGTTTAGCGTGCGACACAACATTTCGTATTTCATATATTTTCATTTTTACAGACTACGCATGCGCTCCTCTACTTTTCCGTAGTTGCCACATTTATTTTACTCACCGATGCATTGGGGTTCTAAAAGTTAATCATACCCAAATCATATTTTTAGTTGTACTCAAAGTAGACTCTGAATACCATAACGTGCACTTTCCTCAGTAAAGAGTTAGTATGCTTACTAACTAGTCTGAGACTAACCGGCGATTAACGAATTCTCTCTGAATACCGCCTAAAATGTCTAAACGAAAATCAAAATAAATGAAATGAAATATTTCAGTTTAACATCCCAAATCAGTGGCGGGTCCAGGGGACGATCAGGAGATCGCCCCGCCCCCCCTTTCCAGAAGATGAAGCTTTCTTATTTTATATATACAAATAAAACCCATCCCAGAGTTTGAGGGCGGTATTTAGAGAGAATTCTTTAATCGAAGGTTAGTCACGGACTAGTTAGTAAGCATACTAACTTTCAACTAAGGAAGGTGCACTTTTTGGTATTCAGAGTCTACTTTGAATACAACTAAAATGATGATTTGGGTATGATTAACTTATAGAACCCCAATGAATCTGTGAGTAAAATAAATGTGGCAACTACGGAAAAGTAGATGAGCGCATGCGTAGCCTGTAGAAATGAAAATACATGAATTACGAAACACGAAATGTTGTGTCGCACGCTAAACCGTGGGTAAAAGATTAGTCTCTTCTGTAGATTAATTAGTCACATGTGATTAACTTCATCCAATACTACGTCCTAATCAGAGTCTCTGAATACAATTTTGATAACCATCCGTTAGTCAACCCCGTAGTATGGTGTTAATCAGACTTCAAAACGACTCTGCATAAGGCCCTATAGCTCTTAAAAGTAGCTCTACGTAGCAGTATGACAACTTTCCTCCAGAAGTCGGTCCTGGGTCCGCCCCTGCCCACAATTATGCCCTTTTGGCTAAGGGAGATGATAATTAAGGCAAGAATGATGAAATAAGAATAGATAGAATAAGAAAGTGGGAGGAAACGGGAGCAACACAAGAAAACCTAAGGATACGAAGTTACTTGTCCGGAGATTGAACCTGGGACCCCACGCACCAGAAGGAAGTGCCCTACCACTGAGACATCGTGCTCCCTAAACGAAAATCAGGCAGAGCGCCAAGTTGTACTTTGTCTTCGTCCTATTCACAAGAGCCCTAGTTCAATTCCTACTGGTTGGGACCATTGGCATTGTCCTGTAGTCCAGCTGTCTCGATGGCGAAATTATGTAGGAAGAAACAGCCTATACAGTATGATGATTTGAATACCCACCAACTGCACCACATTCAAGTTCTTGCCGTAGTTAGAAGGGCAAGAAAGCTGTAGTTAGAAGACTCGTTAATAATACATCTCCTCCATTATAAGCTCGGTATTACGCACAGACTCAAACTCGATTCAACCTGGGGGGCCGCGGTGGCTCAGTAGTAGAGCGTTCACCTCTGGTGTTTGGGGTCCCGGGTTCAAACCCTGCTCCCGCCAAGTGAACTTTGTGGTGGACAAACACCGTGTGTGTGGGTTTTCTCGGGACTCTCCCGTTCCCTCCCACTTTCTTCATTCCACCATTTCATTCATCTCTCATCATCACCGTCTCCTTTAGCCTAACCGGCATAACAGTGGGACGTAGAACTTAAAAATTTCATTTCATTTTTTTTTTTCGATTCATCCTGGAAGCACTCTGTTCCGATTATTTCTCACGCTCTTCACTCCTTTCTAATATTGCATTGCGGCTTTTATTTACCATTGAATGTGAAAAATTCAATATTTAAGTAGATTGTGCTTCTCTTTTCTGTTTTAATGCTCATTACACACTTCAAGGAAAAAAAAAAGAATCGTTTATCCTTGTCTTCAATTAAAATGAATGAAAATACACTTGAATTTGCGCTTCTACTGTACATGTATATCGAACATACGATTGATATACATATACCACCTTATGCAGAGTCGTTTTAACGTATGATTAGCGTCGTACTAAACGCCTGGCTACTGCACGAAACATATGTTAGTCGAACTATTTAGCATGCCACTAATCAAGCGTCAGAACGACTCTGCGTAAGGCTTATGATTAGTGATCAGACGTCACTATCGCCCGGAACAGTCTCTTTTTTTCAAAGGTTCTTTCGTTTGTTTGTTTTTTCTGATTGTCAAACGGGACGCCTAAATGTATCGATTTTCAGCAAATGTGAACAAAGTGTTCCGTGATTGTTATTCAAAATATAAGTGATAAAAACAAATTCGACACTCTTTTGTTAAAATTACTGTATATAGAGCTAAATTTCTTACCAATACTTGTTGGGGACTTTGGTTCGTGCCTGGAATACGCAATTGTGGATATTACTTAAGAAACGCTACAGTGTCACTCTTACTTGTGTGTTCTGTAATTTGAAAACACTGTTGGCGCTCTAAATACAATCTGGAAATATTATTTCTCACCCCCCCCCCTCCCTCGAAGATTCATATGCTTTCCGTTTTTACAACTTTCTGGTTACTTTAGTAATTACACAAAATTCGTATCGAACTATTCTGTTTATACTTTTGGGTCATTTTTAGCAATAATTGGATATTTAATAAAGGGCCGCCATTTTGGCAGCTGTTAGGAAATGTATCCTTATAAATGCTAAAAGTAAAAATACTACTTAAATTAAAAATTAATATTTATTATCTTTTTGCAGTGCAAATCTAACTTATTGCAAACCTATCAAGCTGTCAACTTATAATTCAGAAGATATGTTCCATGTTCGCCTTTGTACACATAAGAACCCCATTGCTGTTCTTACTAGTTTTTTTTTTTTAAATACTTTCTCATAGTTGAAAAAGCACTGAAGAATTCTTATGAAACAACTTCTAAACTGCAAGGAAATTATTTAGCAAAATTCGGAACAAGTCTGTAATAATAAAGATTAATCTATATATTGCTGGGAATAAAGATTAATCTACTTATTACACATTTGTTCCGAATTTTGCTAAATAATTTCCTTGCAGTTTAGAAGTTGTTTCATAAAAATTCTTCAGTGCTTTTTCAATTATGAGAAATTAGTGTATGTATGTATGCATGTATGATGAGATGGGATGAGTTTCAATTTAACGTCCCTTTCAGCATCGAGGCTATATGAGACGTGGACCTACTGATTAACGTGGAACTCGAACCACATGAGCTCCCGCCGGGAATCGAACGCGGGTCTCCCAATATATATATATATATATAAAAATATGGGAATTTTAAAAGAAAAAGAAAGTTTGCAATGAGTTTCTAATGACAACTGATCTGGATTAATTCACAATTTTCTTAATAGTTGTCACTGTAATCGGTTTTCTATAGTTAATAAATAGTATAGTATAGTTCAATAAAATATATTTCACATTTTCTTACAAGGTTGTGCTTAGGTATTTACACGCATATTTTATGAAATATTAAATTGTTATTTTCTATAATGCAATGTTAATATACATAACAAATCAAAAATACAGTAATAGCCTTACGTGTTTTCTACACATATTATAACATACATCAATACTCTGTCCGATAGTGGCCCCTATATAAATAGAAATTTCGTCTATTATTTTCATCATATAGTTTTATATAATTCACATTTCACTATTAAACATAGGTATTATCAAAACACAATTTAACCGTCTTTTCTGGGCCACTAAACTTGTATCTATACCAAAATCGAAATACGAAGGTAATTAAATCTAAATATTTCTGCAATTATTTTTGTAAACACCAGCAAAAAATCATTGGAAATAAAACAAAAGTATCCATTAAACTGTACTTGTTCCATTAAGTTTAATTTATTGTAATTAAATGTGCAATAATAAGTAACATTGTACGGAACAAAACTGGTTTTAAGAATTTTTGTCGTTACTATAAATTTAAAGACAATGAACTAAAAAAAAAAAAGAACTAAAATTTTATTTTTGTTTACCAAAGCTCTTTCATTCTGCCAAAAATTTAATAATTTAGATAAGTAGTAAAATATTACGTATGCTCAGAAATACAATCATTTTAGTCTATGGAAGAAGGAACTAAAACACAACTAGCCACAAACATATTTTTTGCCACACTCTCAAAATTTCAACTCTTGTCTAGTAAAAGTAATTTGAACTGCAATATTAAAATCCCCAAAACGTTATCTAGTTTTACTTTAATCTCGAAGAACCTTCCAACCAAAGTAATAGTTCAGCTTGTGGTAATGCTCAAGATTTACCAATCAGCAAGTAGATTAAACAAGTTATATCAGTGATGGATTAAGAGATACTTTTTCACTTAATAATTTTTTTCCCAATTGTTTTATTTCGTAGCTTTTCTTCCGCAAATTCAGTTCAACACTTCCTTTCGAGCCTTGTTAATTACACTGCAGATGTCTAATATACTTTACTTCTGCTAAAATTATCGAAATTATTAAATATAATTCGGAACAAAAATTAAGTACGACTGGCTTCCATTTAAAATTACTATCAACTACATAATCTCAACCCCAGATGTTCATCAAATCAGGAGAGTCCGTTTCCATGCCAACTAGTCGTTCTTTCAAAAAAAATGTTCTGGGAGGGCACACGTAGTATTCTGGGGGAGGCACTGCTGGTACTATTTTGATTGATTGATTGATTTTGAGTTTTACGTCCCGTTCAGCAGCGAGGCTATATGAGACGTGGACCTACTGATTAACGTGGAATCCGAACCACATGAGCTCCCGCCGGGAATCGAACCCGGGTGGTACTATTTTATTTATATTATTATATTATAGATGTATTATTTTGGTCTCGTCCGGGGGCACTCTCAGAGCTTCGGGGGGGAGCACTGCCCCCCAAAAAACGTGTCTGGAAGAAACACTGATGCCAACATTACGTTAAACATATGAAAATGTAAACATGTACAAGACTATGAATATAATCCGCCTATTTTTAATAATCACCGAGTGAATAATTTTGAAAATATTTATCCCAATTAAAGGAAATCAAATATTTAGAATACGATAATACTAAAATGATATAAATTTCATATAATTTAGAAGAAAGTTTCCTAAATATATACACTTCAATGGGTAACAAACTTGATCATTAGTATTACTGTGGCCATATATAAGTTAGCTAAATCACGACATGACTAACTAACTGACGTAAATGAAAACCTGGAAACATTGAATAAATATTACTAATATACGAAATTTACAACAAATTATGATAATATTATTTTCAAAAGTTAACATTATAAGAAAAATTAAAAATGAGATTCCTACAGCCATTGTATTCACGACAAAAAGAAATGTGTAAAATAGTCACATGCTTTTGTTTTACGTCTTTTTGGCAATCAATTGCAGAGAAAAATACGTAATAAATGTTTAATTAATTATTTTAGTCTTGTACGAATTCACTTATAATCATATATACGTCCAACATAATGTTTCTGAGCAAATCAAACATGATTACTGCATTTTTATTGTAAATCATAAATAGGAAAATATCCCCTTAAAGCTTAGCGTGAAATTCAAACCGTCTTACCGCACCGAAGACAAGAACTTGAAGAATTAGGCCACTTAAATGACTCCAGAAATACATATTATGTTGTGAAATTGTTATGGTCAAAATAGTGCAAACCTGAAATCTTATAATTTAATTATCGATAGCTCACAGAGTTCGAAATGTGAGTGGCAATAGATTTGTCACAAGAACACATATGATTTGGTTTTCGGCTTAAAACGCAAAGGAATATGTGAAGTAAATAGTAATCAGGTAAGTGAATTAAGGACTCGAGTTGTATAGCCTTTGTGCGACCTCCTCCCCTTCTCCCGAAGAAAAAAGTTCTTCCTTTTTTTCTTTTAAGAAAAGGATGCTAGTTTAACGAGAATTAAATTTAGCGGAATTTAATTCAGGTGGAAATTTTTCTTCTCAGTCAGATGTTTGGCTCTCGGATAAAACGACACGGGGTGGAAGCAGAAAGGAAATAAAAACATATATCCTATTATTTCTGCATCGTTCAGTCGACTCAACGAAGCAAGTTTTCTGCTCCTTTCTACGTTATCATCATCAAGATTTTGAACAGTGTTGTCGGTTTCGTAACAGTAAATTTCCCCGTCCGGAGCCACTAAATTTCCCGAATCCATGCAAAAAAAAAAAATTCCCTCTAACTAAAATATAGCATGTATCGAAATTTCATGGCCATAGCTTAACTCTGTTACGAATAAAGATAGGAAAAATGGAGAGAGATGGAAGTTGTAAATAGACGGCTTTTCAACTTAAAGTGGTGGGATTTTTAAAATCACACCAGCTGGTTGATTTCCACTCTTGTAAATGAACCTGTTGTTAAATGACAAAGCAACGTTTCCAGTTCATCAATTCATCAGGCTGTTCCCACCGACTGAAAAGCACGCAAAAAAAATGGCACGAGGAAAGCGCACATTGTTGTGAAGGGAAGCTATAGTGATCGCGAAAACTCGTAAAGCTTGACCCAGATTTAACAATGTCACCACCCAAGAGAACGCGGGGAAGTGTCCCGATCGTCAAATCCAATCCATAACACTTTGCCACTGTCGTCTCTCGCGTTATACGGAGAGCGTCTCCTGAGAATGCAGTGTTTTCGGGTTGCCGTTAAGTTTCGTTTTGTTGTTCTTGTTGTTTTCGTTATTTTATAACTTTTGTTATTATTATTGTTACTCTTTAGTTCGAATAATTGTTAGCGTTCGTGTCATAGTTCTTTGAGTGTTGTTCTTTTTTGCTCGTTTGTCATGTTGTCTGAGTTTGGCAACGTTGTCGGTGCACTTCCGCTGTTTCTCTTTTCCACAAGTGTGCGTTCGGAAGGCAGCTTCACGAGTCTTGCCGAATTCTTCCGATGCGTCACACGTGAGGCAAAGCGCTTCTATGATTTGTGTAGAGGTCAGGCCTCACAAGTCACCGCGGTTACTATAGAACACTTCAAATTCGTTTCCCAATAATGTTGTATTGTTAATATGTTGAAAGGCCAACGTAGCAACCTTCTGAATTGGCAACGTTTTCATTTAACATAGAGCGCCTTATCAATTTGGAGAACAAACGATTGGCACGATTGGAAAAAATCTACAATTTCAGATTGAAAACCTGACAAATTTTCTCTATTTAGATTTTTATTTCATATCTTTACTCATAACGGAAAGTATCTATGGCCCCGGACATTTATTACACCCTGTATACATTTCTTCTGTTCAATGAAACATGGACGACATGTGTATGTGAGTATAAACGCGCGCGCGCGTGTAAAACAAAGCAACCAGATGACTATTTCCCCATTTGAGTTGATTTTGAGTTTAACGTCCTTTCAGCAGCGAGGCTATATGAGACGGAACCTACTGATTAACGTGGAATCCAAACCACATGAGCTCCCTCAGGGAATCGAACCCGGGTCTCCTCCCACGCCAAAGGTGCGTACGCTAACCGCTTAGCCACGAAGGGGTTCTATATTTCCCCAGTTGTTTCAGATACTTGAATCTCACGTCACGTCACGTCACATCCAAGGTGGCAGCAGAACGACTAGGTCTACTGTTTATCCACTGAACAAAATGGTAGCATTAAGAGAATAGGCGGAAACTAGAAAATCACTGAGGAAACTCCCCACACGGTGTTTGTCCACCACGTGCGTTTGATTTTTCGAAATTCTCTCGCTTCCTCCCTATTTTTTCATATCCCTCTTTAGTCAAACTAAACACAACAGCACACTGAGTAAGGCTGTGTGATAATATAGTATATAAAACACACAATCACGTAACAGTTTCAACACAATAACGCGTCTTCATCAGATTTTCACTCCTCCTACTCATAAAGGAGTCAAAGTCTGATAACGACACTTCCTCTTACTGATGAAGGAGTGAAAGTCTGATGACGACACTTCCTCTTACTGATGAAGGAGTGAAAGTCTGATAACGACACTTCCTCTTACTGATGAAGGAGTCAAAGTCTGATAACGACACTTCCTCTTACTGATGAAGGAGTGAAAGTCTGATAACGACACTTCCTCTTACTGATGAAGGAGTGAAAGTCTAATGACGACACTTCCTCTTACTGATGAGGGAGTGAAAGTCTGATAACGACACTTCCTCTTACTGATGAAGGAGTCAAAGTCTGATAACGACACTTCCTCTTACTGATGAAGGAGTGAAAGTCTGATGACGACACGGTTATTAAATTGAAACTGTTACGTGGTTATGTGTTATATATATTATCATATAGTCTTGCTCAGTGTGTTGTTGTGATTAATATGACAATATGGAAACGATGCCTGATGGAATAGTTATAGAACATATCCCTCTTTAGATGGGTGTGAAATCTATTAATCTAGTGATGAAGAAGTTGTGTTTCTTGTGCGAGTTATAAGAGTGTTAATGAAAGAATTAATAATAAAAAAGTTGATAATGTCAGAATTTCCCATGTTCAGCATATTTTAAAGGAAAAAAAAAAACTATATTGCTACCGGTATTCAGAATTTCCCGCGTTAAGAATGAAATTTCCCGCCAACTGATAAACACTGTTTTCGAATCTTATTTCTTTTCGTACTTTGTGAACCAAACTTGTTTCCTCTCTCTTATTCCTCTTTTAAGTTTATATTTGTTTACTTGTGTTTGTAAATGTTCTCTTCTTTTTTTTTTCCTTTTTAACTCGTTTTCCAGTCTTCTAGTTCAAATGGTTTACTTTATTTGTGATTTGCTTCTTGTAGCAAAAGAAGAAACAGCACAGATGTTCTTCCACAAAGTATATGATTGGTAGATATTTTCTTTCTTTTTTTAACAAACGGTGCTGCTATTTGTGTTTGAAGGAGAAACACCAGTAAAAGAAAAAGAAAGTTGGTTGAATTGTAACAAGTGTGATTGATCGGTCACAAATCAAGACGAAAACAGCAACACATGGCAACAGACGCAAAAACCTTCTCATGACCTTTTTCTTCGTGTTGTGGTGCTTCAATGTTAAAGCTTTACTATAAAAATTTTATAGTTGTTTTACATTTTTCTATTGGTGTCTTTTCCAAAAAAAAAAAAAAAGTATCAATGTACAGATTATACCAGTGGTTCTCAAACTTGTTGTTACCGCGACCCACATTAAATATTAAAAAGTACTTTGTGGCCCATCTACTTTTATGGTGGTATTTCGAACCAATTAAATTTTGTAAATCATATTTTTAATTTTTTCATATAAAGGTAACACAGAGCTAATACTATTTTCAACGCAATGCCCTACCCCGTGACAGATTTTGACTCAGCCATTCTCTTTCCATCTTAACCCACCATCTCTACAGATTGTACAGCAGGGCAGGGTTCTGAGTAACCACTTACTCTTCGCCCCATTAACAAACGCTTTCAATTTTCATTTCCTGAATGGCGCTTCCTTTACAACATATGTTTCTGCATCAAAATGAAATTTTCACAATTAAAAGGAAAAACTTCTCGGGACCCACCAAAGAAACGGCCCGCGACCCACCAATGGGTCGCGACCCACACCTTGAGAAACACTGGATTATACTGTATCCTATGCGATACAAGAAATATATCGGGTGATTCTTATAGAACCGGCCTGATGAATTTGCTAATAATTCCGCAGTCGATATGTATAACCGAACAAAATTCTCTCATTAATCCATGGATCTTGAGGAATCAAATAGTTCATAGGTGGTGCAACAGGTAACAGCGCTTATGCCGACAATTGGAAGCATAATATAAAGACACTATAAAGCACTTCTTTCTTAACCAAATCGTCTCTAAAAGATTTCCGCTCCCAAGATTCCTCGACCTGAGTACCCCGAGTTTCTTTCTGAGAGTTTGCTGAAGTATAGGGTGTTCATCCACAATCCATCTATTTATTTTAACTTTTAAGGGAAGCATGTTATATAAAATATTTATTTTATTTTATTACAGCTCACTTTGTCGGGCCGATTTTATAAAAATTACCTTGTTTAATACAGCTTTCGTACCTACTCTAGAGCCCCGATAGCGTAGGCAATAGTGTGTCTACCTGCCAACCTAGAGAGGTGTGTTTGCTTCCCGATGAAGGCGGAAAGTTTTTCTCGTTCTATCCTTTTTCCAACGAGTTCTGAAACTCCCCCTACCCTCTTTAACACTCAGCATTGTTCACTGGCTTATTAAATAATACGTCAAATGTGCACAACATATATGCACATGGCCCTCAGTAATAGATCAAGTGTACACAAAATTGTATATACGTACATGGCGCTCAAAGTGTTAAAATAGGTACCTGAGCCAACCTAGGAAAATTAAGGCACCCGTGTGTAGTGATGATCCACTCGCACTTCCAAAACTTATCAGTATGACATACTCAAACATCCAAAATTTGTTGTTCTGTGTGAAGCATAAACAAGAGCAGTTAAAGCATTGTTCAATAATACAAAGTTCAGTCATAAATATTTAATAAACTAATATTTGATATTTTAATTTTCAATTAGCACGTATCAACCTATTTTCCATACAATACATGAGAAACACTAGAATCTAATGTAGCATATCTACATTCCATGCTTTTAAACAAGGTACAGATATAATACATTTTAATATGACAATTAGGAAATGTGGAATTTTTTCCAGAAAACCAGTTATTTTTATAAGTAATTCGGCATCAGAGAAGTTGTTTAACTAAAATCTGTAATATTCTATGATCTTAAAATTTCTGAGCCAATGTCAACATAACATATTTTTCTTACCTACTTATCAGATGAATTCATTTCTAAACTTTGTCGTATACTTTTGAAGCACCCTGTAGATCCTCAGGCAATTTTTGAAAAGCGTACAACAAAATAAGTAATAAATTACATATATAGTATATATGCTCACATATTAGTATCCTCTTAGGCTACGTTGCTTGTTACTGTTCATATAAAATAAAGGGTTTACAATAAAATAAAGCAATTTACTATAAAATAAAGTCCTTTATTATACACAAAGTACTTTATTACAAAATTAAACAAAATCTGTAAAACTAATTACCCTGCTACAAATTTAAGAACTTTACTATAAAACTAAGTACTTTAACATGAAACAAATACCTTTATTATAAAATAAAGACCTTACTAAAAAAAAATAAGCATGTTGCTATAAAATTGAGCACTTTACTATAAAATTAAACACTTTGTGATAAAAGTAAAACACCCTAGGGTACTTTGCTGTAAATTAAGCACTTTATTATAAAATAAGTATTTTATTATAAAATAAAGATCTTTACTACAAAATTAAGTGCTTTACTATAAAATTAAGCAATTTGCTATAAAATAGAGAACTTTAATAAAAAAAGTAAAAACATTTACTATAAAAATAAAGCACTGGAGTACACTATAGAATTAAGCACTTTACTATAAAATAAAGTATTTTACTATAAAATAAAGAACTATGATATAAAAGTAAATACTTTACTGTAAAATAAAAGATTTTACCATAAAATACAGTAGTTCATTATACAGTAAGGAATTTGCTGTAAAATTAATATGAAAATTTTCGAGGTTTTCTTCAGTGTCACGTGCATTCTCAGTCTTTGATGTTTTAATTGGTTAGTTAACAGATTACATTGACGTTGCTTTTGGTTCTTGCATAATTACCCCTCTCCGTCCTTGAATTAGATTATGTTTTGAGTTACTACATAATAATATTAAGTTGTATTTAGTGTAAGGAGCTAGATCTTAGCTATTTACTCTAATTTCTTGGATAATTACCTTTGCGTTTGTTATTAACCTGTATACACACGCTTTGCTACTTTAACTACAAGGAAGAATTAATTTCGTACGAGAGCTGTTGTAACATCTTAAGTTCCTGTCCTTCCGCGTGTTATGACTTTATCTTTAATTAGCGTGGCACTTGAATAACATCTTACAATCTCTCTCTGACTCACACGGTCTACTATGTACCTAAACTGAACAAAATGGCGAAGGAAATCTTTATTATGAAGGAAAGTATATTTTGCGGCTTCTTGAATAAAGAGTTAAGAAACTTGACACATCAAATCAGTTTCATGTTCGTTGGGTGAATTAAGAGTTTCACGTCCCTTTCAGCAGTGAGGGTATATGAGACGAAGGCATACTACTTAAGATGGAATTTGAATGACAGTAATGCGTTCAAACTTTTTGAAGGCTCTTCCACTGATAGTCGAATCCGGGACGCAGTGCAATACAGGCGAGCGCTAGCAACTAGACCAGCGGAGGGAACCATTCAGTTGATTTTGGTTTGATTTGATGTTTAGTTTAACGTCCCTTTCAGCAGCGTTCCTACGGTATTATTACTCCATCGAATTTCCATTTATTTGAAATGTTTGAATGGACAATCAAACCAAATCATCAAAGAAACACGCCAACGAGGGGGTAATAATACCTTAGGGTATTTTACGCCCCTGTCGTCGTGGTATTTCCTTGATGCATATTTTGATATGGTTTGATTTTCCATTCAAACATTTCAAATAAATGAGAATTCGAGGGGATAATAATGGCGTAAGGTTTCCCTGCTACGCCTGCAGCGCCCAGAGATATCAAAATGTTTCGAGCAAAGTATAGTACTCCAAGAAAGAAACATGAACACTACATACGAATAGTTTTTTTTTAAATAGATTTTTAAAATATTGGTACACAAATAAAGGGTGGCATTTTTCCAAACATTTTTCTAGAAGTTTTTCGAAAATGTCCCACTTTTCGTTATTCGAAAGTGCTTAGTTTTCGAGCCTCTTTACTAGGAGCCCGATCGCTTTTTTTCTATTTTCTGTAAACAACTCCACTTCAAGAAACAATTTGACTGCTTTGTAAATATGTATCTTAATGATAAGAAAACAGAATTAACTTGGTGACTTGTTTGAAAGACTTTTCATAGAGAATAGAAAAAGAACTTACAGTGAGTATCTGATTATGGTGGCATCATAAAACGCGAATGGATTTTTTTTTAAAAAAAAACTTTTAGATTCTCGGAATTTTTATATTTTCCTTTTCTTGATACAATTTTCGATTTTTCGTTTTTCGCTTTCTAAAAATTATGAATTTTCCTTAAAAAAAGGGGGGGGGTTAATTTTTCAAAAAACAAAATGTGGTCATTCTTACAAGGGACCTTGTTATGGTCTCATACGAAATGTGGAACGAGATTATGGCCAATCGATTTGTGTTAGTGAACAAGAAATTCCATAGGTGAGGAAAACAAACCTCGATCGCAACTCTTCCGTACTTATTGGGGGGGGGGGGGAGTATGGGCACTGGCAACACAAACACATTGTGAATAATGAGACGAAATATGGAGCGAGTTCGATGAAAATATGCATAGAAGCGCAGTTAAACATATACTACAATGTGATATTGCATTCAACAATACTCTATGGTCTGATGAAAGGAAAATGAAGAATAACATTATGATAATAGGACGATGTAAAAACGTATAACTGCGATTCGACGACGAGGTTAGCATAGAACTACAGTGACTTGAAGCTCCTAAACTAGTGACAAAGAGTTTCATTCAGTGATGGGATATTACTTATAATGATGATGCTGATATAAGAGTATTTCCAAAAATATCCGGCCTGACACTGAAAAATATCGCACCACTGTTAATGAACTCTTCATAGAGTGTGGTGTCATCTGTGGTAGAAATAATGTTGATTCGTTGGAAGCAGTCATTTGAATCAGTCGCTGTGCATCGAGCTTCCATAATGTATGACAATGCTCAAGTTCACATTATTGTTGTTGTCAAGGCTGCAGTGTAATATTAGGGCTTCAAGGAGATTCGGCACCTGCCCTACACAGGGCCGAATTTACTACTAGGTCTATTAGACAGGGGCGTCATTTAGGGGGCAGGGAGGGGCATTTGCCCCCCTGAGTTTGAGATTTATATAGATTTTATCAATAGAGTAGTAATAAATGAGTGAAAAACGCGAAATTTTACTTATATCGAGGGGTTTTGTCCCCCCCAAGCAAAATCTGAAATGACGCTCCTGCTACTAGACCTGGCACAATGTTTATAGAGACATGTTGGACGAAAATTTTAATAAACAAGAAGAAAAATGCAAATGTTAAACAATAATAATAATAATAATAATAATAATACGAGGCATATCAAGAAAGGGCCGATAATTTTATGTGGGATTGGCCACACTGATGGAGTTGAGCATGCGCAGAAGCATGCCCTAGAATGTTTTGCTTGCAACAGACATAGAATCGTCCAAGTTGAGTTTCGTACGTGTGAGTAACGGTAAGGTGAAATGACTTCCGAAATATGAAGTGAGACATATAGGCTATAATACGATTTCTGGTAGAATTGAATTGAACTGGTTTGAGTTTAACGTCTTTTTCAGCAGCGAGGCTGTATGAGACGGGACCTACTGATTAACGTGGAATCCGAACCATATGAACTTCCGCCGGGAATCGAATCCGGTCTCCCACTCCGAAAGCACGTATGCTAACCGCTTAGCCACAAAGGAGCTCAATGCGATTTCTGAGCGCCAAAGGACATGTAGCTGACATCCTTTGGAAATTGTTTGCCATTTACGGACCAAGACTAATGAGTGAAAAGTTGGTCTCCATATTTGTCTCCTTCCATCAAGAAGGAAGCAAAAATCACGACTAGGAAACATCACATCTTTGTATTTCCAGCGAATCGCAAGATTTCTAAACGGAGTGACAAACATCTTGGCATTTAAAGGCGGCGCTCCAAGTTCCCTTTAAATGCTGCCAGCAAATGAGAGACCTGCGGTATTGCCACGTTTATTTTGTACACATCCACGTATATCCCCTGTCACCTGATCGCGCTGTAGTTGGTCTGTTTAGCCATAGCCACACCCCTTTATTACTTGGCAACGCCGCGCTAGAGTTTGCGTTTTATTCGTTTAGCTGAAATGCCAAGATGTTTGTCACAGGCTTTAGGTCTTGTTACATTCTTTCATAACGGAAACCACGCACCTTAACTCTTAGTAGAGCCACTTCCAGTAACACATCTCGTCGACCATTGGGCAGACCAAGATCAATCACCTTTTTTCTTCTGGATTTAAAAAGTTGTCCACTTCAAAGATACGCTCGACTCTGCCTCGACTGTTGTGGACTCACCGCAATACCCACGCATGGTATCTCCCACTAGACAAATCAGCCCCCTTCGAGGGGATTAATTGACTTTCTATAGATAAATAGATAGAATAGCATCGGTAGCATGTCAGTTCTGTGGTGTTTGTTCGAAAAGTTCAGGATGATGGAGCGGACCATCGCCCGAATCTGCAATTCGATTTCTCACTGCAAAAAATGTGACACCAGCAGAAATGAATCGCAAAATCAGAGATGTGTGCTCCAAACTCCCTGAATGATAGTAATTGGGTGACTGAGACTAATTAAGTTAGGGCAGAAGAATATTCATGATGAACTTTGTAATCACTAAAAATCTTACGGGTGCTGCAGGGATTCGTGAAAACAGACAATCCGTGGTTTCCACGCTATCAGAATATTTCACACAAGCTTCGCATTCTCTTCTGTACAAAATTATATCGAAAAATTGGCCTCTCAGACGGATAACTTTTATGCCATAGGTCTGCAAAAACTTGTCTCCCGATGTGACAATTGTCTCAACATCAACGCACATTAAGTTAAAAAGTTGCTGAAAGTATGTAGAATCTCTTTAAAATATAGCCTATTATACTCGAAATGTTTAGTAGTTCTTTCTTTAACTATAAAATGGACTTGACTTTAAAAACGTATCACGTATATGCCAGTGAACAGTTCTTAAAATCTCTTACCGTTTTTGGGGCCGCGGTGGCTCAATGGTAGAGCGTTCACCTCTGGTGCAAACGGGTCCCGGGTTCAAATCCTGCTCCCGCCAAGTGAACTTTGTGGTGGACAAACACCTTGCGCGTTGGTTTCCTCGGGGTTCTCCCGTTTAATCCCACTTTCTTCATTCCAGCATTTCATTCATATCTCATAATCACCGTCTCCTTTAGCCTAGCCGGCATATGCGTGGGATGTAAAACTCAAAGATTTTCTCTTACCGTTTTTGTTCTCATAAGTCTAACTGTCAAAGACGAAGAAATAAAACAAACGAACATAGAAGTTCTATAAGTCTTCCGGTACTTATGCAAACCGCTTGGACATATAATAATAATAATAATAATAATAATAATAATAATAATAATAATAATAATAATAATAATAATAATAATAATAATAACGGTAATAATATTTTCTTTTGCTGACGAGAATGCTATACAAAACTCTTATTAGTTGTTATGAAAATTGAAATTTGTTTAGCAGCTTGCTACGTAAAATTCAAAATGTAAGAACGGAAACGATGCTTATTCACGTTTAGTTCTGCAAAAGAATGAAAGTTACCTTCATTATTTTTAACAAAATGGAGAAATATGATCTATACATTAATACTAAGGCTCATTGTTATATTGTTGCAAACGAGTTTTAGTTAGAACGTAATATGTAGGCACCAGAGAAAGTTCGTATCGCGATTATTTGTGGATTTATATATCAAAGAATTCCGCACTTTTCAATTGAAGTAATTCAGCAATTGTCATAGGATGGTGGATAAAAGTTCTTTTCCCACCGGGAATCAAACCCTCAAGTACGAGCACGAAAGACCTCCCCACTAATCATTCGGCTAAATAATAATAATAATAATAATAATAATAATAATAATAATAATAATAATAATAATAATAATAATAATAATAATAATAATAATAAGAAGAAGAAGAAGAAGAAGAAGAAGAAGAAGAAGAAGAAGTATCACGTGTACACCTAGTGTTCGTAATTTGAGGGAAATTTCCCTAATCTAGTTAAATTTAGTCAAGAGGGAAAAAGGGATTTTTTTCGATAAAACGCCGCAATCCAGGGAAATTCTGGTGCTGACTGACTAATATAATTCCTTACCTTTTTCTTTATTCTTCAGAAATGAACCAATAGAACAGCAATGTGCGTGTGCAGGGCCGTATCCAGGATTTTCTGACGGGGGGTGCACCAATAGCTACCCCTACATTTGAATTTTTTTAAATGCCTTTAGGCATTTGTAGTGTGAATGAGGAATAATATTGTTTTACTTGGTGAATCCTTTGCCTTCCACCTTCAGAAAATCGACTTAAACTTTTTTTTTTTTTTTTGCAACTCCGCTTTCTTTTAAGCCCCAAGCGGAAACATGACAGCAGAAAATTTCGGAAAGTGTTCTATTCTCACTGCTAACTTCTCATTTTTAATAGTGTATATTTACAACGATGGGGTGCAAATGCTCCGGTGCAGGCCCCCTAAATCCTGTCCTGGGTGTGTGTATGTTCAAAGTAGCATAATTTGCACTCGTTGTTGGCTGCGTGTATTTGTGTGTATTTCTTTTTTTAAAAAAAAAGTGAAGAAAGAATAAAAATAATAGAAGCAGAAAGCAAGTGAATAAAACAAATATGTTAAGCACCTCTTTTAATATAACTAACTTAATCTTATCACATAATTTCTGTCATAGGAATTGGACACTCAACAAACTAGGGAAAATTTGATAAGAAAAGGGAAAAAATTGTGTACATTGAGGTAAATTTTCTTTTGGAAACCTACAAACACTGTGTAAACCATGTGAAGGAGTTTAGTTTATAGGCGTGACATTTTCTCAATTAACATTGAGAAATTCTAAGTAGTAGTAGATTTTCACCACGTTCGATGTTAGTAATGAGATTAGAGTGGAGTGGGAAACTTAATTGAGTGCACACTGAGAAAAATCTGTTCTCCGGACAGCGTTATATTGTACAAATATACGGAATCCTCTTGCTTATTACAGAAATCAGTATGGAGCACACGTTATCCGTACGCTACATAGGCACTGCCTTTAGATGTTACATCATGCCGTTGCAGGGTGTCTGATATCTAACAGTCTTCCTTATATTACGTACATATGTTACCTTCGTTAGCTATATGCTATAAACGTCCATTTGCCTATGTGAGATCCTGACCGTCTATATTGTTTCATATGGAAAGTACGTACAGATGGAACACTTATACAGAAAGTATTATAAAACATGCGTTTTCAGTTATACGTTTGCTGTACGTTAAGTCCAAAAAATACAGGATTTACAAATGTAACATACGATTTTACGTGCGCCAGATATATTTTTTTTCTCAGTGCAGAAAACCACTTCTTGGTTACTCTATAGCGATCATCGTTAAAACCGTAAGTGGTTGATTTATGCTACTTCCGGTTAGAGGTTGCAAAGATGGTACCTATTATTAAAACGCTAAAAGAGGAATTTAGGTAAATTATACTCCTTAATAATAATAATAATAATAATAATAATAATAATAATAATAATAATAATAATAATAATAATAATAATAATAATAATATGTAAATATTCAAGTAATTTTGATTAAAATCTTTCGAAAATGCTTTTTCGGTTTCCAATGTGTGCTTCCACTTATTGTTGAATAATAGTAAGTTTGACATTTTTGACATTAAAGTTTGACATTATTTAATATCAGGATTTATTGAAATGGAAATGACAACCACGTCGTGCAACCATACTTTCTGTGATCTTTCCAGAATGAAAGTTTTATGTAAGTCACGGTCACTATTAAATTATTTATGCCTTCGCGCTTTGGGTTGTAAGTATCCAAATGTTAAGATTCTCTTTGGTGCGTACACAACTACCCTCAAACAAGTTATTTGAAGTAACGTGTTAATGCTACGGTTTCCCCTTTTCGCAGAAGTTCTATCAGCAAAGGAATTTTAATGAACCATCAGTGTATACACGAATTACAGAGAGATTCCGAGGCTGTACTTGGAACACTTAGTTTGAGGTTCTATTCCGAAGGTTTTTCCCTTTCGTTCTTAAAGTAAATGGAACTTTTTTTTTTTTTTTTTTGGTCCTTATACATAGTATATATAAAGATGCCACTTGAGAAAATTATGTGCAAGAGAATTACAAGAAGCAATGGAAATAAAATAGAAAAGCATCATTGATGAAAAATTTTCAAAAAAGGCAACTCGTCTATCTATATAAAAATGAAAGGGACTGTTTGTAACTTAATAAATAGAGCAACCCAAAAGCATAAAAAGCATAATAGCAATTTACACATATGGTTGGTAGCTTAAACATTGTTGTGGTTGTCCAAAAGAAACTAATTTTAAAAGAACAATAAAGCATAATTTTAGAAAATAAAGCATAGAGCATTATTTAAAACATATAGCACAATTCTTGAAAAATTCTGTTTAACTGCAAGTTTAACATAATGTATTAATATTTTTTAAAACCAATATTTACAACGCAAAATCATTGAAAACATAACAATGCAACAATGAAAAGCTTATTTTTACTCCTGTGAACTTCTTTTCGGTGTAATTCTTTGATGTGGAGGAAAAAAGTAAAAAAAGAAGAAGAAGAAGAAAACTCCGCCAACAATGAATAGTATACAAGAATTCCACACTGTATTGTTATGTGTACCTCTTGAACTTGAGCACTTTCTGTACTTTTTTGGTGGCATCTTTTACTTTCCCTTTCTGTATATACGCACCTCTAAGGTGCACACAAGTGATAAGAAAAACTGACTCGAGCAGATATCTCTTTACAGTGCATTAAATAGAAAGTTCATTAAATATGAAAGAAATTGGTTTCATAAAATATTAATAAATAGATCAAGATATTTAGAATATTTAATATATAGTAAATATTATACATTATACACGATTAATGTAGAACAATGATTGAGATTAACAATAAAGCATAATAAAGCATAATTTGAAAAAAAAGCATAATTAATCAAAAAAATAAAGCATAATGTGGGTTGCTGTATTAATACTGTAAATTTTGAACCACGAGACCGATCTCGATTAAATTTTCAACATAGAAGAGGTTTGCGCCTGGGATGTTTTTTTTTTATCATTTCTCTTTGACGGTGCAATTTAAAGGCCGATATTAGCGCCGAATACATAGCTTTCGTGGTCGCTGAGATGAACAGTGACACTTCCGAGGCCGTTTAAATCCAGATTCAACCCAGCAACTTGGGAGGAAGGATATAAAACGATAATCATGCCTGTTGTTCTGTATGGTTGTGAAACATGGTCGCTTACTCTGAGGGGAGAACATAGACTGAAAGTATTTGAGAACAGGATCCTGAGAAGAATATTCGGACCCAAGAGGAACGAGAATGGGGAATGGCGGAAGCTTCATAACGAGGAACTACATAGTTTATACGGTTTACCCAACATTGTTAGGATCGTCAAGTCTAGGAGGCTTAGGTGGGCAGGTCATGTAGCTAGAATGGAAGAAAGTAGAAACGCTTTCAAAGTCTTGACTGGTAGACCCATAGGAAAACAACCATTAGGAAGACCTAGGCGCAGATGGGAGGACAATATTAAGATGGATCTCGCACAGATAGGAATACAAAGTAGAAACTGGATGCAATTAGCTAAGGATAGAAGTCAGTGGAGAGTGGAGAGCTTTTGTGAACGCGGCACTGAACCTCCGGGTTCCATAGGCCATAGAGTTATATATATATATATATATATATATATATATATATATATATAAAGGATCGAAAATGACCGATATCAGAGAATGCTTTAGTAATAATAAAAAGTAACTGACAAACGAAACATATTACTATTATTTCTTATTTTAACCCAGTGAAGCGGGTAACTGACTCTAGTAGTTAACATATTTAACTATGGCAATATACGAGCCACTAACTATGGTCATAAACCTTGAGTTTCATATATAAGTTCAGTGCTTTTAAATCAGAAAAAGTGAGTCAAGGATGAAACAAAAAAGTGAAATAGGAAAATATTAGGCGCATCTAATGAAGTACCGGTACTTTGCTTGACCCACAAGGCCTCTACCATGCAGTCCCGGGAGGTCACCACAACATTGTAAATAGCAAGTTAGGTAATTTTTTTTTCATGGATAAACAAACAACTTTTTGTAAGAAAAAAGTTTCTTGAGTGGGACATTGTTTTAAAAAAATAGTATCGCATGGTATCATATTAGTCAAACACCGTTTAAAAATAGTATAATATGATATATTACTCAAACACCGTTTAAACAATAGAATCACGTGGTATTGTATTATTCAAACATCGTTCAAACGACAGAATCATATGGTATCATATTACTCAACCATGTTTAAAAAATAGAATCATATGGTATGATATTATTCAAACACCGTTTTTCTGAAAAGTGCAACTCGAATCTGCGACTCTTTTCAGCTCTCGCCAGACTTTGTCCCCAGACCACTCAGTTCCAAATGTTGCAGTTTTTAAGTGAGTGGCATTGTGTGTGTACAAGGAGCAGTGTGTTTTATAGTTTCCTGCATTTAAATTGTGTGTAGTAGCAAACAAACTGTTCCAAAAGCTTCATGGAAAGAATCCTTCAAATAATAGGCCCCATTAAACAAACTAGCAGCGTCACATGTACAGCACGTAAAGGAGTTTAATTTGTATGGCGTGATATTTCCTCAATTAGTATTGAAGTTCCGGTTTTAGTAAAGATATTAGAGTGAAAATGATATATATATTCTTGAGACGCTTAATTCACTTCAGGAAGCATCTTCTCACTATTATAGTTTCTGGTCCATAGCGATCAACGTTAAAACAGCAAGTGGTTTATTTCTGCCAGTTCTAGTTGGAATAGATGAGTTAAGAGAGAAGATGATACCACCTATTCATAGAACGCTAAATCGATTCCAGACAAGAGCTTCTTGTTATTTTCTAATCATTTTTGCTCTATGCAAATCAATATCGAAACCGGAAATTGTCATGGATGTGGTAGAAAATTTAAAATGGGAATGTATTGAATGTATTCTTGAGACGTTTATTCGAGTGTAGGAAACCACTTCTTACGATCTATTACCATTTCTGTTACATAGTGATTAACACTAAAACCGGAAATAATACCACTTCCGGTGGATGGATCGTGTTCGTGAACAAATTCGATTCTGACTTTTGACCCTCTCCATCCCTTCCCAAATCAATGGTCTTTGACAGTGTTCGAAGTGGGAAAAAAGCAGAGACGGTATGTTTTATTACGATTTTGACTCGAGATACCGTTTATCTAAATGTTGAAATACAGTGAGGGAATGTTGCCTAAAATATTGCATTTCTATTTACATAGTGACTGAAAACAACTGGAGAGCTTCTCTTTAGTTACGGGAGGGCATAGAGAGAGACTTTGATCTCTCACCAACAACTTTCTGAAAAAAAAAAGTTAAAATATTCCCTTAGTTATATTATAGAGAATTATATACGAACATGCTCAAACATGCGAGTTTTTATATTAAAATTTTCTGCGGGGAAAGTTCCCGGACCCTCACACGACTCAAGGGTATTCCAAACTCCTGGAAGAATCGTCCCCACAGCAGACAACCCCTAAATACGCTTATGCTCAAAACACGACATTTATATGAATTAAGACAAGAAGACCACGTACATACATACGAAAGAAACAATTCAATATGGCACATCAAAATATAAACTAGATGAACTTTTTTGAAGACGCCTTATTTTAAAAACAAAAGGTAGGAAAAAGATAACAAAAATGTCGGTGTTGTCAACTTAGAAATTATTTCTACATAAGAAATAAAATCCTTTTACGTGCAAAGCTATTCGTCAATTCCTATATATAAAAATGATTTTTTTAAAAAGTATTTAGCGTCTACTCTCTCGTGACGGTATGTCTTCATCACTAAACACCAGAGGCGGTATGCCTTCATCACTGTAAAACCAGAGGCGGTATGGCATACCACCGCATACCGTCTCACTTCGAACACTGGTCTTTGATTAAGTAGTATCTTAAGATTTGTGTCTTCCGGACAGACGGATACACATTTTGTGTCTCCTGGATGGACGAACACACTCACAGACAATATATATATATATGTATATATATGAAGGACTTTTGATACATCAACCTCTTTAAAAATTTGTAAAGAACGTAAAAGATAGTGGAAGTATTGCTGATATGCGGCATAATGGTAGATCTACATTCAGCACGGAAGTCGTTAAATCAGAGAGGACAAGTATGCTTAGGAGTTCCAAAAATTGCGTCAGAAGAAGGCTCTAGAATCAGAAGTAAATACCAACATAGATAAGGTGTACAGAAGGATGTTTGATTTCAGTAAAACGAAAACATCACCCACTTCATCTTTCAGGTAAGACATTATTAAGATGAACATTTTGATGAGAAATTATCTCATTGTACTTGATCTTCTTTGGACCGCAAATTTTTCTAATTTGACACCCTGCGACCTCTAATTGGTGAAGAGAATGTAAAAACAAAAGTGTGTGCTGCAAAACCTATAAATGTATATACAAAACCTAAAGGAGAAAAATTGTGAGGTTATCCAAGAATCCCAAATATAGGTTGCCAACATACACTTTTGGGATTCCAAATATAATTACAAGTGTTCGCGGGCACCAATGGAGTACAGTTACAAATTCAAGTGTTGGCAGCAGTTCGTTTCGCCGTCAAAATTTAGATTCGAAACGTTTTACAGGATTTTCATTCTGATGCTTCTCTTCGTTTCGAATTTAATCCGGTGTATAATAAGCTAAAACTGTAAAATTGTAAGATTGGAAATATTGGGTATTCAAATTCAGCATACGTGTCTATTCGTACCAAGTGGCTAATGCGCGTACATTCTATGCACATTATCCAGGTTCGATTTCCGGTGTGGGAGCTTAACTCGGATACAAACCCAAGTAGATGTTCAGATTATATTTAAAAAGTAGGTGTCGTCATCTATAGCATCGAGCAGTGCTGAAAATGAATTTTAAACTCCAATCTATCAATCAAATTCTACATACGTATCTGACTATCAGTATGTACAAGTACTTGGTTTTAATCTACAAGTTCAATTGTCTTTTAAAAGGTGAAAAGCGTTATCTGATTGTTTTCTAAGTAAAATAAAACTTTACAATGAAAATATTAACCTGCTTTATATACATAACCTACTCCTTTAAAATATCATAAATAAGTAGTGACTTTTCAAAACTCGCCTTATTCATTTTAGTAAATTTTTCAGAAAACGCAAAAAACACCTTATTATTTTATTTTGCAATTTTAATACGGGAAAATTTGACTGTTGCTTCTCTGTAGTCTTAGAAATGGCTTTAGAATTTCATTTTAAAATTTAATGCGTATATACTACGTAAAAAAAATGTTTTGAAAATTAATAATAGTAAGTTTTGCACCGGCAATATGGATAAGACAAGTTATGTTGCGCAAATTTAGGTTTAAATGAATAAAAGGGTTTAGGTCAATGTAGTATTTATGAAGTTTTATGCAACATTGTCATTATAAAAATGGGTCTTTCCATTCTATTCTAGTTTAGAAAAGTACAAAGTTGAATACTGTGGGTAGGCTGGATTAAAACAGCTATCATTAGATTAGTTTTGTTAAAGTAAAACTCAACTAAATACTGTAAGGAGACTACAGTGAACCAGCTACTATTAGTTTGGTTTGATTTCAAGTAAACTAAACTAAAGTAATAAATAGGCTTAAGAAAACCAGCTACCATTAGTTTGTAACACAGATTTCTATAAAACTGCAAAATCAATATTAGATCATAGGTTCACCACAATCTGGGTCACAATCTGATGGTTCACACATGGGATTTCCACAAGTGTGATCTTCCGCCTCTACAGTGATGTTACTGTGCAACTAGAATACACTTTTATAAAATCTTAGGACATCATTTGCAGCCCATGTTTCCCCATAATGTTTTACTAAAAGATTCTCAACATCTTTAAGCTTAGCTTGCTTAATGAATACCCCTTGTTCAACTTCCACTTTATAATAGTCCCGTAAGGTTTTACCTTTTTAAAGAATAGATTTTCCAACTCCACTATCAGTGTTGTAGCTTTGTTCCCCCCTGATATATACATTTTTGTTAGTAGTCTTCAATAGATGAAATCGTTTGATAACATTGAATTCGAAATGCCACTGGGATGGGGGTTTTACCACTTGGCCAATTTATTTTTTCCAGTCATACACACTGCAGTCTTTACCAACTTTCACAACCGTTCCAGATTTTCCTATCATTTCCAGATAGGTCTCTGGTTCAACAATAATGGATTTTCTTCTTATCTCCCTCTCTATATTTCCAAAAACTCTGTCAGCGGGTAAGAATGAATGTCCAGGGATTGGAAAAATAAGTTGCACTTCTACTACATGTTCAGGAGCGTCTTGAGACAACCAGTACATACACATACTAATCATAATTGAATTTCGGTTCTGACCACCGCATCCATCAGCACACAACCGTACAATTTTTATTCTGTCATCAAAGTCAATTTTCTGCAAACAGTTGTAGACACACGATGCGATTTCCACGGAACCTTTCTGGTATTCATCCTCGAGCCATGTGTAGCAAAACAAAAACATTACTAGAGCTCAAACTACATGCATGTTAACGGATCACTGTGAAATTGTACAAATACAACTGCCTACTGTAGTAAGTCGTTTGGTCTGACAATTTTGGAAGAACTAAATTTTTCTGACAATCAAAGGACAGAGTGGCCATAAAGGGATCCTCTTCGTTTAATTTAACATAAAATGCTTCAGTCCATCTCTTGCGTACTTTCAGCTGCATGTTCAGATCAGTTTTTTTCTCCTAGTCACGTTCATTTTTGGCCATTTCGTTTAAACAACAACATTGAGAACAGACATCAGTTGCTGAGGACCCAAAACCAATATTATATTCACTATAAAACACATCATTGAAAAATGTTTTCTTAACTTGAAGTTCTGGACCTACAGATTCATTGTACATCTTTCTTAATTTGGAAACATTAAGGTCACTTGAAAGATACATTCTGATCGATTTTGCTCTACAATAATGAGATTCAATACCTTTCAGGGATTCTAAGAAATGTATAACAGACTGCTTTCTGTCTAAATAAACAGCTGATCGTCTGTCACCACCTCTTTTTTCTCTCGGCAATGCTCCTGTGAGTAGGTGATTTCGTGCAATTCTTTGAACTCGGTCTTTACTAACACTAAGTATACCAAGAAAAGTCTTCTGACATATCTGCATCTGAAATGTTTTGCACCCAGATACTTTTACAAAATATTTAAGTGAAACACTTTTACGTGAACTGTCTTCACGATTTGGTCTCTCTCTTTTGGGCTTGCTCATTTCTATGTATTTTAAAATATACGAATCTTGCATAACCTTAGTTTTATTTTGGTAAAAATTTGTATGAAAATCACGCACATCTTTCATTGATAGTTTTCTGCAACGAAATGTCTTCCCATTGTGCTCGCAAGTGCAATACCTTGGCATACCTTGGGCTTGGTGACGTCTAATCTTTTCTCTTTCACATTTTCCTAGTCCAACTTGCTTACGTCGCCCTCTGGTTGCTTCTGAAGGCTGAATATTAATTTCCATATTCCACTAAATTTAAATAACTTCACCTATTTGGAACACGAAATGACAGTCGGTAATGAGTGATGAAGGCAGAAACTACTGAACACCTTAGTAAGACTTAGTAAGAGTGTCATCTGCTACTGTACCCATTATATTCCTGCTCGTCAAAAACAAGCCACATGATTGGTCGAAATGGATAAGATAAGTTTTGCACCGACACTGCTTCAAAATATAGCAAGTTTTGCACCGGCAGCCAGAATTCAGATGCGAATTACTGTTATTTGTAGCCAATTTTGACAGTAATCGACATGATATTTAGAAAGAGCATATCCAACAATACTGAATTCAGTTTCTAACTCAAAAATGAAAAAAGTGGATAAGGCGAGTTTTGAAATTCACTACTCAAATAACAGAAGCAATATAATGTAATATGAAAGTGTTCCGAACCTTTGCAAAACAATCCCTGTGCTGTTGTGCAACCACAATCACGCTAAAGAATGTATGCTTGCCTATAAGTATGTTACTTTGTCGTAATTAACGCAACATCCATTAAGATTACCATAAAATCCTAAACAAATTTATATGGGACTACGGAAAAAGTATCTTCTTTCAAACAAAAGAGAATCATTAAAATTAGTGTAGCTATGTCGAAGTTATGCCTAAACATACGCAGGACATAAAAAGTATATACATGGATTGAATTGAGAGCCTCCTCTTTTTGTTGAACTCGGTTTAAAAAGAAGAAGAAGAAGATAAGAGACCAATCTATTTCCCAGTGGTAGTAATGGAATTTGCCACAATAATGTCAAAGTCCTTCTGGTTAGAGGACAAGGCGAAACAACTTAAATCTGAATGTATGTTTATGTTTTCCACTATAGAAATCCACACTTTTGACTTGGAAATATTCCCGTACCTATAGGGAAGAAACCTTAGACTGTTTGCAATATAGAATTACAATTAACACTTTCCTAGGCATACTTGTAGATACATCGTTGGACTTAGGGAAGAGACCGAAGGCTATTTGAATTTAGAATTAAAATTAGAAGTGAAATCCACATCGTTGGTTTGGCATACTTCTAGGTAACTATAGGGCATTAGACGGTATTAGGCTAATTAGAATTAGAATTCGAGTTACAGAATATTCGAGAAATCCCCGTATCCCTATATCTGAGTATCACAGAGAACAGGTACTTTCAAGCACTGTCTGAAATCCTTGTGATTAAGATCACGTAAATTATTTTAGTTGTGAAGCCATGGTTAATGTGAATGGTTGCAGTTATCTAGTTGGGAAATGGGTTAGTGGCATATTGTGGACTTAGAATGTAAAAAGATAAATCAATATTTTAATTTTGTCGAAATCTTTATGTTTAGTATTACACGCACGTGAATTTCTTAGTTTTACTTATTCTATCCGCTTGTTAAATTGTCCAGACAATCCGGCAAAGAATTGGGTTATGTCTACATATGTGAATTATGTTGTTTGTCTCCATTGTATAACTTCCGTGTCTTGTAAAACTGCGTAGGCAACAAATTGTAAGACCTTCCTAGTTACTTATGCTGATGTACATATTTCTCTCAAACTTATTTTTATGCACGGAGAGAAAAAATGTAGGTGGCGTACTTAAAAAGATAGGTTACATGCGTAATTCCTGTAGTTTTTGGACTTAACGTACAGCAGACGTATAACTGAAAACGCATGTTTTATAATACTTACTGTATAAGTGTTCCATCTATACGTACTTTCCGTATGAAACAATGTAGGCGTCAGGATCTCACATACAAATGGACGTATATAACATATAGCTGACGAAGGTAACATAAGTATATACATGTGATACACGGAAAACTGTTAAATGTCAGACATCCTGCAACGGCATGATGTAACATCTAAGGGCAGTGCCTATGTAGCATACGGATAACGTATGCTCCGTACTGATTTCTATAGTAAGCAAGAGGATACCGTATATTTGTACAATATACCGCTGTCCGGAGAACGGATTTTTCTCTGTGTGCACACGAGAGCTTGGACTTGAGACACCACAGGTAATACTTTTCCACGTTTCAGTACTACCCCTTGCGTGGAGTTTAAACTGAGGGCTTCGTAGTTTCATTCAATTCGGTCTCTAGTATAGTTACCAGTAACTAACAGGCCAACACCTTAACATTTCAGGAATAAACAGCCGAGTTCGCAACGCTAATTCTGAATTCAACCTATCATATGAGAAGCAACAATCTCAATTACCATCATTACTATATATATTGGTGCACGAACTACTACACAGACGGCAAACAATGTCGCATGTAATGATTGTATATGGAAAAAATGAAATGAAATATTTCAACTTAACGTCCCACGATTATGCTCATTAGACTAAGAGAGACCATGACTAAAGCAAGTGAATGATGATGGAAGAATTGGTGGAATGAGAAAGAGGGAGAAAACCCATTACACTATGTTGTCCACCACAATCTTACTTAGTTGGGGATCGAATCAGAGACCCCACGCACTAAGGGTAAGCGCTCTACCACTGAGCCAACATGCTCGCCGATTGCATTTAGAGATTGCCTTAGCAAGGACCCACCTCGTAAAGCAAATCTGTTTGATTGCAAGAAACGTGCATTTGCTTCAGGATGTGTCAAAGACAGGTCACGTAGTCGACGTAAGAAAACACGAGAAGAAACATGTGCTGCCGTCTGTCGGTCAGCTGCGATGTCTCCAAACAGATCGCACATACAGATCCACTGAATACATAGTTCGTATATGTAGGTACTCAACTAGAGTATGTATTAAATACACACATAAACCAAATTAGTACTAAAGAGTACAAAAGAGTACTAAATAAACAAACCAAAATGACACTGGTATTGCTCCCTGTGCTACTGAAACCTAGAGGTACATTACTTTTCGGACCGCTGTAGAATCCACACTGCTGGCTTGGCACAGTTCTAGGAAAATCACACGTAAAGGAACAAGAGCTGCCGTCTGTTAGTCCACTACAATGTCCCCAACTAGATCCCACATACAGATCCACTGAATATCGTAATTCCCCCACTGTAGGATGTACTAAATTAATGAACTAAAATTACGCTGACATTGCTCCCTGTGCTACTGAAACCTACGGATACGGTACTTCTCGGACCCTCTGTAAAATCCACACTACTGGTCTGGCATACTTCTAGTAAACACTCAAGAAAGAACCAGTAGGCTATATTTAGATTTTTTTTTTGTTAACTTCTTTATTCTCAAATAACGCCGAGAATCTCAACTAGGATTATATAAATAAATTTTAATTTCATAGCTGTTTATCGAGTCATAATGAGAAAGGAGCCCAAATAAATAGACTCCCTTCAAAATATCGCTGGTTTATCGTAATTACATTTTTTTTTCAAGGAAAGGAAATGGGTAAAAAAGAACTTATATATTGTCGATAGTGTCAAAAGAAAAAAATCAATTGAATTCAATATTTGCTAACATTTTTTTCTTATCTATATCCATATGAAAGAACGCTAATAAACGATTATGCAGATGCTAAGTAGAAAATCTTGGGGGGGAAAGAATTGACGAAAAATCCAATTAGATTTTTTTTTTACCTCTTATATTAGATTGCAAATAAAATGCAGCGAATTGAATAAGTGGATTTTTTTTTCTAGAAGTTGACATACAGAATGAAAAGTACAAACTTGAATTGCATTGGGGATCGTTGGTTCGAAGAGCAACTCATGAATTATTCATATGATCTTTTTTTCCTTCATATATATATGAAATTGATCCCCTTACAAAACTTTTTTCTTTCTTTCTTTTCCTTTTTTTAAATAGCATTTGCGTTCTGGGAAAGATAATCATATCATTTTATTCTGGGTAATAAGATTAATTTAACTCCTTATGATAAACCATGATCTTTCTCAACATTGATATTATGAGATAACCAACTATGCAAGAAAAAATATCATTAGATCTATAATCATCATCATTAATCTGCCATAAGTCACTCTCTTCACATGTCATAAATTGAAAAGCTTTCATGCATCACGGATATCAACTAATTTGATATTCACTTTTAAATGTTATAAATTCAATTTTTTCCATTCACCAGAGTTCTCACAAGGGAACCTTCCGAAAACGATAGTTGCAGGGAAAGATGTGACCTATGCCAATTGAAAGAGCTGTAACAGAGATAAGCATTCCTAAAATATTAGCTGCCCATAGCAATAGGTTCAAGAAATATAAGGAGTGGAAGTTCGGGAAACATCAAGGTTGGACAAGGGGGAAAAGTGCAAATTCCGCAAAAAAGCGGGACATGGCAAAATACGATGCTGACAAGTGATGTATAGAAAGAGACTTGCCACAATAGGGAACAAATGAAGGCCACCAGTGGGGTTAACAGTGTTGCCAACTGCAATGAAAAGTACATGTTTTGCAAACAGCACTATATGGAGTGAGTGTAATATTCAGTGTCAACCTGTCATGTAGAACATAAGATATGACGTGTATAATCAGGGATACAATCTAACAAAAGAAAATAGAAAAAACAGAAGTACGAAAAATACGGAAAAGACGGAGTTGGCCATAATGCGCCACATTTGATCACGAGCTTTACATATTAGAATGAACAAAACAAGAAAGCACCAACTATGCAGGAAACCGACGTACCTGGAGACGAAAAGAAAAACGAGTTACAAAGTTGCCAATACTGGTCATGAAAATCCAGACAATTCTAATATAGTTAGGCCACTCGCTTCACAAAAAGAAAGTTCCGGCAACAGGCATCACTCTGAATGCATCAATGCTGGAGTGATTGAGCAATGTCAAGTCGGGGAACATGAAATTGTTGGGTTGAGCCAACAACCGATAATAGAAATAGTGAACATTATATCATGGTTGTATCGTATGTGGGAATATACAGGGTGTCCCACCAAACTTTGTGACCTGAAAGATTTGCGAAACGAACAAAAATGTGACGGATCTAGTTCTGCAGGAATGTACCAATGTCAGGGGGTGATAAAAGTCTGTAAGAAGCAAGTGCCCACAGGATCCCCATCATAGGGCCCCAGGAGTCAACTTCAAACTTTCAAATGGCGAATGGTACCTCATTCGATAGATCATGGAATGTGCAACAATACCTATAGGAAACATTTGCTATATGAAGCATGGTTTTCAAAATGGCCGCCACAAATATATGTTGTCTTAACATGGCATCGAACATTGTGATCTCAAATTGCTGCGAAGCGAAAACAGATGTTGCAAATCCAATTGCACAGGAATGTAATCATGTCGAGGGCCAAGAAAAGTTTGTAAGAAGCAAGTCCCCCAGGGCCCCCATCATAAGGCTCGAGGGGTCAAACGCAACATTTCAAATGGGAACAGGGGGCCGATGATATTTCTTTGGATAGTTGCAACACCGCCTATAAGAAACATTTGCTATATGAAGCACGGGTTTCCAAATGCCCGCCAAAAATGCACGTTGTTCTTGTCACCGAGCAGATATTTTTGGCGGCCATTTTGATTTTTTGTCAATTCTTCCGAATATTAAGGCCTTCCCAAATACAACCGCAAACATGCGGAAGAGTGATTTAAGTGTATTTTATGCCAACGTGTTTTAGCCAAGTTTGGCAGAAAGAAACCTAACTGATGTTGTGCTACTTGTTGATTCTTGGACAGCGAACAAAGACACCAACTTGCTCTACAAGCATGTACCAACCGGAGTGAATTTCAAAGTTGAGCTGATCCCTCCTGGTTGCACGGGTCTGATACAACCACTTGATGTTTATTTTTTTAGACCATACAAGAACTTTGTGTGCTACGTTATAGAGCTTGTGTTATCAGATACTCACTTTAACATTTGGTCCCTCCCTGAATTTTCTGAAACTTCAAGACTTAACCCATTACCAGTTTACGGCATGTTTAATAAAGCCTTTGATTATGTTTGCTTTCTACAGGTGTGGATATGTGATAGAAAGAATACCAAAAGTTCTGACACCTCTAGAGTACTGTTTCGAGACATTCACAGGCGATCATTGTACCATGTGTGACGGATTGGCAGTATTCCGCTGTGCTCACTGCAAATGTATCTTCTGTTTGGACCATTGTCTCATCGAACAATTGCACGTATGATGTTGACGAGCATGCACAAATGATGCGAAGGCTAATGCCTGTTGCCGGAATTTTCTTTTTATGAAGCTAGTGGCCTAACTATATTAGAATTGTCCGGATTTTCATGAACAGTGTTGCCAACTTTGGAATTCGTTTTTCTTTTCTATTCTAGTTACATCAGTTTCCTGCATAGTTGATGATTTCTTGTTTTATTCATTCTAATATGTACAGCTCTTGATCAAATGTGGCGCATTATAGCCAACTCCGTCTTTTCCGTATTTTCGTACTTCTGTTTTTTCTATTTTTTTTTGTTAGATTGTACCGCTGATTATACACGTCATATCTTATGTTCTACATGACAGGTTGACACTGAATATTGCACTCACTCCATATAGTGCTGTTTGCAAAACATGTACTTTTCATTGCAGTTGGCAACACTGTTAACCCCACTGGTGGCCTTCATTTGTTCCCTATTGTGGCAAGTCTCTTTCTATACATCACTTGTCAGCATTGTATTTTGCCGTGCCCCCCTTTTTTGCGGAATTTGCACTTTTCCCCCTTGTCCAATCTTGATGTTTCCTGAACTTCCACTCCTTATATTTCTTGAACCTATTGCCATGGGCAGCTAATTTTTTGGGAATCCTCATCTCTGTTACAGCTCTTTCAATTGGTATAGGTAACATCTTTCATTGCAACTATCATTTTCGGAAGGTTCCCTTGTCAGCTAACTTGCTACGTATAGGGTTTGAATTGAAACGCTTCCGTGCAGCACAGTTATAAGCCAAGTTGATATAGGATTTATTCATTTTAGATGTCACAAATTGAAAACTTTCCATTCACCAGAGGTTTTTATGTGAAGCTTGTTTACTTTAAATGTTAATAAATTGAAAAGTTTCCACTCACCACGGTTATCAGCTGACTTTATGTAGGGCTTATTCAAATTAAACACCATAAATTGAAAACTTTCCATTCACTTGAATTATTATCTAACTTGATAAAAATTTATTCACTTTAAATTATCAAAATTAAAAAGTTTTCATTTAACAGAGTTGTCAGATAATTTGACATAACTCTTATCTACTTGAAATGTTATGAATTGAAAAGTTTCCATGCACCACGGTTATAAGCTAAGTTGATATGGGGTTTATTCACTGTCATAAATTGAAAACTTTCCATTCACTACAGCTTTTAGGGCTGTATATAGAGTTTGTTTACTTTAAATGTTAAAAATTGAAAAAATTCCACTCACCACTGGTATCAGCTAACTTCATATAGAGTTTATTAATTTTAAATGCCATAAATTGAAAACTTTTCATCCACAAGAATTATCAGTTAACTTGATATATTCCCTTTAAATGTTCAAAATTCAAAAACTTTTCATTTGACAGAGTTATCAGATAACTTGATATAGAGTTTTTTGACTTTAAATGTTATAAATTGAAAAGATTTTCTGCATCACACTTATCAGCTAAGTTGATATAAGGTTTATCCATTTTAAATACTATAAATTCAAAACTTTTCATTGACCAGAGTTATCAGCCAACTTGATATAAGGCTTATTCTGTTTAAATATTGTAAATTGAAAAACTTCCAGCACCACTGATATCAGCAAAATTGATACAGGATTTATTCACTTTAAATTTTATAAATATAAAGATTTGCATGCACCTCGGTAACGGTTATCAGCTAACATGATATTGGATTTATTAACTTTAAATTATATAAGTTGAAGGCTTTTCATTCCTTAAAGTTGTCAGCTAACTTGGTATAGGGTTTATTCACTTTAATTATTATATAAATTAAAAAGCTTCTATGTACGACAGTTGTCAGCTAACTTGATGTAGGATTTATTCACTTTAAATGTTATGAATTGAAACACTTCCATGCACTATGGTTATAAGCTAAATTGATACAGAGTTTATTAACTTTACATGTCATAAATTAAAAACTTTCTATTCACTAGAGATTTTTATATAGGATTTATTTACTTTAAATGTTATAAATTGAAAAAAAATCCACTCACCACAGTTATCAGCTAACTTCATATAGGGTTTATTCATTTTAAATGCCATAAATTGAAAACTTTTCATTCACCAGAGTTATCAGTCAACTTGATACAAGGCTTATTATGTTTAAATATTATAAATTGAAAAGCTTTCAGCACCACTGTTATCATAAGTTGATGCAGGGTTTATTCACTTTAAGTGCCATATATTGAAAAACTTTTATGCATCAAAGTTATCAATTATTTTGATATAGATGCTATATTCACGTTAACATTGTTGAATACTTGTGATGCATTCGTTTTCTTTCTCACTGATTTCTATGGGGACTTGTTTTTAATAAACTGAAATTTTACTGTATCAACTTTGCTGACCGAGAAACTCAAACAGTATCTCATCTTCTACAACCTTTGCCAACTGTAGTCCTCCGCGAGTTACATGACGTAGACATATACAGTCGGGTTGCACGAGCTAAACCTACTGATAAGGTGCCATAACGCTTTAGCACGGCGCCAATAGTGCCACTAACGTGCTACCTGGACTGCCAATGGGTAGAAATGTTATATGGTCGGAAGAATTATAGTTTATCTTATTTCAAACCACGGGCCGTGTTTATGTGTGACGGACACCCAAAGAAACGCCACAGTGTCTCTGCCAAACCGTGAAACATGGCGGCGGCACTGTGGTGCAGTGGGTTTTCTGGCTTTCAGCGGGGGTTGTGTGCTGACGATAACCGAACGCACCACGACAATTTCGCAGCTTTAGGAGATCATATGTATTCTGTAGTCCAGATTTTTCCGGGTAATGACATCATATTCCATGATAATAATAAGCCCATTCGAGTAGCTGACGCTATTGTGACGTAGTTTGAGGAACAACGGAGACCTGCTATGACCTGCTCGTTACCCAGATCTGAACATTTGTGGTCCGTTTCGGAGACATGAATCTGGCAAAGATTTTGGCCTCCATCTTCTCTCACAGACCATAGTAATGCATTGTACACGGAAAAGTGTAATATTGCAAGCATTCAGTACCTTTATGACTTCATTCCACATCGCATCAGAACTGTTCTGAGAGCAAAATGCGATGCAACACTATATTAACCTGGTAAGTTGCACTTTTTCATAGTAACACTATCCATGGCTTTGGATTGATTATTTTAACAAAAGAAACACTGACCAAAGTTTAAAACACATTTTTATTTTAAATTATAATAACGGTTTCGGATATCTAACATATCTTTCTTCAGACAATATCGAAAATAAATGAAAATACAGACACATATATAGTCATTGTTATGACAAAGTTTAAATTCTTTAACAGTCATATATATAGTCATTGTTATCAAAACATTTAAATTCTTTTAACAGACATACATATAGTTATTGTTGTCCTTTTTTTCTCTCCTATTTGCTGAGGCCTTCAGCCAATCGCGTAAGTCTTCTTGTTCTCTTTCCAACTATCACTTTCCGCCATTTTTTGTTTTTTTATATATAAACTTTTTCATGTGTTTAAATTAAATTGATTAATATATTTTACAATACAAATTCTCTGTGGTAGAAATGATTTTCGTTATTGGAATGATATATATAGGCCTTATTATTGTTTTAAATTGTATGTCTCTCGAAAGAAGTCATTGCGTACTCCTGAATACAAAGCAACCGACAAATTACATGAACTTTTTTTTCTTTTTTTTATTTCATTCAGATAGTAGTCTGGTTTGTAGTTCAAAGTTGAAAGAAAGAACTTTAAATTAGGTTGGCATGTGTTCCTATATCCATTACCGCTATACACTCTCACACATGTTTGTTTTTCACAAGAGTAATAAGCTCCATAATAGCATATCATGTAGTCTCTTCCTCATTTTCTCTCATGTCCCGCCGTCTCTTCGTTTCTATCTTCTTCTTTTTGTTAGTTTCAGAACGATGTCTGAGGAACAACTTTAGATTCTTGAACCAGTTAAGCCATATTTTTTCACTCTTGATATATATATATATATATATATATATATATATATATATATATATATATATATATATATATATATATATATATATATATAATAAAGCTCTTTGCTATGCAAATCATGATTTTGTGATGCTTAGGTGAAGACTATTTGACTTTCTAATTTTTTTAAGGTTCAATTTTTATAAGTTACGGGTGACTCGTTAGCCCTTCTTGCTTCTTTCCTGCACTCCCTTGTTTTACAGAGGGTGTGGGGTGAGGAACTAGCTTTTCATTGAGGAAAAAAAAAGGAACTTCATTCTGGACCACACTTGTCTTACGAGTCTTCTCATTCTCATTTTAATGAGCGTAAAGATGTTCCTCATGTAGTTAATATTTCCTTTATGTAGATCATGACGTTATAACTATTACCATTCCCCCCACCCCATAAGTACTTTCCTTATGAGTTTCGTGGTAATTTCTTTAAATGACGTAAACTTGTTCTGTTGCAGGTGGTGACGTAATAGTCTTGCATTCGAAAGGCCTGAGACACAATCCAATGTTCTTATGCAAGGCATTTTAATTTATGTATTTTACTGACTTTTCCCTCAGTTACACCAAGAAAGTGAAATCGTTTATCTTTAAAACGGTATAATTCTATCTAACCAAACGCTAGTACACTTTCTTGTATTATTAGTACGTGGTAGGGGTGGCACACTTGCGGGAGGATTCCACCGAGTTCGTATCTCCCCAAAACTTCCTTACATATATTTGTATACTTTTTTTCAATAAAATTATACTTGTTTAACAGAGAAATGATTGATATAGTACGAAAATTTGATCTTAAACTACATCTGCAGTCTCTTTCTTATGAAATCAATCTAGTTCCATAATTTTTTTCCTGAAAATATAGATGGAAGCATTTCACAATTATTTATCGTCTTTTCAAGTGCAAAATAATACACGTTCAATACTACATATGCGTGGTAGCATGTAGTACTGGAACCCTCCCAACAAAAATTTGTCTGTGTGCGCCTGTTCTCATTAAATCTTGCGCGTATACTGTAATCCACAATTTTTTGCATTTACATGTTAGTATATTTTTCCTTCCCCTTTCGTCAAAGTTAAGTTATTACTGTGGAGGTGATAGAAAGCATTCCTTGTATGAAAATATCCCCCCCCCCAAAAAAAAATTTAAAAATAATAAAATTATAAGCAAAAAACAAAATTAAGCTCGATTGAGTCAAACCTGGCAATTATGCTTTTGAGGAATTTTCTTTTTCTTTTCTTTTTAACACCTTTCTACATGTTTTTTTTTCTTTTAGTGAAAAAAAAATAATCAGTATTGGAAATCCTCATATGGGGACTTGAAAAATTAATTAAAACTTGAATTTTTATATTTTTCACTTAATTCCTACGAGAAATAAGTAAGTGCCATATATGACATACTTACAACTCACAAAGAACATGCCAGATGACACCAAAATCTCTTATTCATACGCATCAATATCTCACACAGCAGGCAAAACAGTCATTTGATGCCTTTGATAAATCACAAAAAAAAAAAAAATGTGAAAAAAGGGTATGTGCCATATATGACACGGCATGCGGTAAGGGGTTAAGTTTTATGTTCCACGGTTATGTCGGCTAGGCTGAAGGAGACGATGATGATGAAAAATGGATGAAATGGTGGAATGAAGAAAGTAGATGGAAACGGGAGAACCCCGAGAAAACCCACGCACACGGTAGAGGGATTTTAGTACTACTAAAAGGAAATTAACAAATTTCCATTTAAATAGCTGGATAAGGGACGGAAAGGGATGAGGAAAGTAAGTGAAAATGTTGAATCTATTGGTTTAAATGTAGTATCTAGATTCTCTGTCAAATATATATTAGCTTGTGTAATCAAGATTTCAAAAATATAGAAACAAAACAGAGAAACACTTCTCTTGAGGTTCGAAGCGACGCGTTACGAGCTTAGTTAGTGTATGGTAAAAAAATATAAAGCTCTTTCAAAGGAGAGAGCGAATAGATGAAACACTACAAACTTTGAAGGGATTCTGATACCGGATTGAATCCCATTCTTTTTCATTTTTCATTTATTTTAGAGTAGTAGGAAACCTGTAAGATTTTCATATCCACAAGAACTGAAACAACTTTTAAAAAATCCAACGTAGCAATGGTGTGCAGCCACCCTACTGTCCTGATTGGCTTTCGCAGACTTCTTTCTGTTTCTGAGAAAGGACTTCGTTCCCAGAAAGGACATGAAATCCCCCCCCCCCGAAAGGACATCGTTACACAACAGTTGAGGACATGAAAGCAGCCTGTGAAATGGCTTTAAACGCACTTCGTGAATTGGCCTTCAAGATGCCTTCGCTGATTGGAAATCCCGTTCGGAAAAATATACCGACGCAGGAGGACAATTTTTTAAAGAATTTTAATGTGCAGGTATTATTATTATTATTATTATTATTATTATTATTATTATTATTATTATTATTATTATTATTATTATTTCAATAAATTGTTTTGTTTTCATACTTGTAGACTTGGTGACATTACTTTCCGGACAGACCTTGCACCCTTAAGAGGGACACATATAGGTGCACGTACTATAAAGGTAACCAAGAAAGTTCTGTCACTTTTTGTGAAGATTTATGTTCCATTTACCCTCACACCATGCAAGGTACGTCTTGCGACCTTGCTGATATTATATTCAAATATAACTGATATAATTTCAATATTGCTCTATTTAATAATTGTGTTTATTTATAAGTTAGAAATCCAGGCCTGGAGTATATAAATTATTGGTATATATTTATTCATTTATTTTATTATTATTAGTGTAAGGTAATATTTAATCAATTTATGTTGTATATTTATGTATATATATATTAGAGCATCATCCCCTATTATTTAAGAATTATTCATATTATTACTTACAGTTTAGCTAGTGCTAATCGTTGCTTTTTTCCATGCTAACTTTTTTCTCTTGAAGCCTGTCGAGGAGGCTAGCTGCTAAATCCATTGTATTTCAGTCTCCCTTACTGGGAATTTTCCATTTCGAGTAGTTGGCGCTAAAAAACTTTCTAAAGATTTTTTGTTGCTATTTTTTTTAGCAGGCCAAACCGTATAAAAAGGCTGCCTCCCCTATCTTCGTCGCTGTGCGTTTTGAGGATTCCTGAATGCAGGATCTTGGCCAGCCAGTCCGCTGCACTGTAAGAGAATAGTGCAGTTTGGAGAGAGTCCCCTCTAGTTAGAGACTGTATGTAGAGAGAATAGTGATTCTACTACATTACAGATGCCCGCTTAAGCAATTGAGCTTTGGCCGTTTAGATAGGATATTCAAATGATAGGGATTTAGGAAATAAGTTGTTATTTTTAGATGCTTAATCCTACGCCTATAACAGAGGCTATTGGATTACTATTGCTTGTTTAGAATGGGAGTATATAAGCTTCCTAAGGGTCTATGGCGGAGGTGAGTGACGCACGTATAGACTCGAGGTTTTGGTTCTGTCCTAGTGGTGGAGGAACATTAATTTTAAAATCCAATGCGTTTGGGTTCGATCCCTGCTTATGTAATTATAGCATAATTAGGTGCTGTAAGAGATTAGAGATTTCTCACTGCAACTTTCATTTAAGAGAGTGTTAGAGTGAGTATTTAACCAAATTCCTTTATTTCCTTGAGCGAAAGGAAATTTAGAGCCGTGAGCAAAGGCTGACAATCCTATCCCTAAAACCAACCTATCCTATATGATTATTTGTTTAAGCTAGATAGAATCCTTTTGTGGACTTATCTTGGAGTCCCAGAGACAGGTTTAGGCCAGACAGTGACCTATGAGTCAAGGTCCCGTCTTTAAAAGTAAGGAGTACGGTCCAGGAATAACTGAATTCTGTAAACCGTATTTCCACAGGTCCCTGCTATAATAGAGAGTAATTTGATTAATAAGGAAATTAGGATTTCTAGAGTTTAGATTAAAATACTTCCTTTCTCCATTAGTTATTGGGGAAGGGTAAGAAGGAAGATAGAGTGCATATAGGGCGGAGTGGCGTCCTGAGATTAAGTTAGTAACCTACCTTTAAATTAGAGTTTTCTATTTGTAAATAAACGAATAATCACCTAGTTAATTTCTCGAAATTTCATTTAATATTCTTTGATATGAACCAAATACCCTAGACATTACGAGCAAGTACTTTGTAAGGACGTAGATAGAAAGTTATGAATATTTAGAGAGTTGTTAGTTGTTATCGTAAATTATACGGAATTGATATTCATACTTGGAAGATTATTAGCCTAAGAGAATAGGAGGACAAATTTTTTTTTTTTTTTTTTTTTTTTTTTTACCTTCCAAAAGTGGGGAATTCTCGTCCGGAATAGAAATTAAATGAAACCGAGAAACAGACGTAGGAGGAAAATGGAGAACGTAATTGAATTAGACTTGTTAAAATCCGCTTTAGGGATAGATTCGGATATTGATCTGGGAATAGACCAAATAGTAGAGGAAATACGTAAGCTTAGAGAGGGGAGTCAAGAAAATAATGAGCACAGAAATTGTAAATGTAGTAGTTTGGATGAAATAAAACTACCGTTACCGAAGTTCTCAGGACAAGTATCGGAGAATCCATTCGATTTCCTCGATGAATTGACAGATTTTGCCAAGAGCAAAAACATGACAATGAATGAATTGCTAGAGAAAGTTATTCCAAATGCTTTAGTTTCTGACGCCCGTAAATGGTTTAATTTCAAGTCGAAATTTACAGATTTTACTGCATTTAGGCATAGTCTACTACAGGAATATTTTAGCTTTAATTATGAAAGCGAAATTGAAGCTCAATTGGCGACACGAATTCAGAGACCGGACGAATCGTTCTCAAGATTTATTAGAGAAATGGCATTGCTTTTCTCTCGTATGAAAAATCCAGTCGAGGAGATAGAACAGATAGCCAAGATTGTAAGTAAAGCACACCCTAAGTATAAACAATTTCTTCATGATAGGAAATTTGCTAACTTAAGGGAGTTGGAAGAATACGCCTTGAAAATTCAAGCGTATTTATTAGAAGATTATAACTATGCTAAGCAGCATAGCGCAGGGAAGGAAGAAAGTATCCAATTGGCTGCAGTGAGTAGTAGAGAGATAGGCACTGAGTCAGTCCCCCCGATTAGGCCGCAAGCATTAAATCCAGCATATTTTAGCAGGCAAACAAATGAAAAGAGAGAAAGTAAAAAAGAGGGACCAAGTAAGGCTGAAATTAAATGTCATGCGTGTAGAGGTTTTGGGCACAAAAGCTATGTTTGCCCCAGCAAGAAAAAGGTTAAGAACCACGGGAAAAGGGAAAATATTGCAGCTACGGTCACTAGATTTCCTAGAAAACTTGCTAGAGGGAAAAATGCACCTCCTTATCTTTTTGGGAAATTTTACGGACAGATTAAAGACTGTTACTTGGACAGTGGATCATTTATTTCATTAATTGATATTAAGACCGCGAAAAAATGGATTGAGAAAGGAGCGAAGTCGGAAAAAGTAAATGAAAAGATTTTGTTAGCTACAGGTGAAGCTAGCTGTAGTCTTGTGGTTATGCCAACTTTTTTCATAAAAAGGAGGAAATTTACGCATAAATTCTATGCTCTTTCTCACGCTTCTATTGAATTAGTGCTTGGTGCTGATTTTCTATCAGAAGCAAAGATAGATCTTTACCTTGCGAAAAATTCATGGTGCTTTAGCGATGAGTCGTTTCTTACGAGATTCGTAATTCCAGAGGATCGAGAGAGAACTTCAAAAAGTTTGTCGACATCAATGAGGGATAACGGTACTCTTTGTAAAGAGGGAAACGATGGTGCGTCAGGAAAAAGAAAGAATTCTTTTTTATTGCATCGAAAGCAAAAAAGGAATCTCAAGGGTGGAGAACAGAGCCACTAATAAAAGCGACAATATTAAATAGAGAGGTATTCTTGTTTTGCGACTCTGGCAGCCTACTGAGCTTTGTTGACAAAAACGAAGCAAATTTGTGGAGAGAGAGAGGGGCGAAGTTTAAGAAAGATCCATTGTATTTAAGTCTAGCGAGTGGGTCAGCGACTTCCTTAGAGAGTGTGCTCGTAGAAGTTGAATTTTACGGCCATAAAATTAAGCAGCGGTTCCACGTGGTATCTTCCCTTCTGAAACCCATAATTGCAGGAAGAGATTACCTGGCGAGGGCAAAGATTGTTTTGTGTACATCGCTCCGAGGATGGTGTATTGAGAACGGAGGGATGGTGGTATGCGAGTATGACAAACCTCATAAAAGTAGAGGGGAGGGAAATGTCCCTTGTGCGGCCATTGAGAATGCCCCCAGCCAGCTTATAGAAAAGATGTTATACAATGTTAGTTTAGACCCACAGAGAAAAAATAAAATGAGAAATATTTTGGAAAAATATAAGAACGCTTTTTCAGACAAACCAGGAGTTACACATTTAATGAAACATCATATAAATATTAAAAACCCCAAACCCTTTTCTTGTCGGCTTAGACCTATGTCTATAGAGAAAAGACAGATTATGGAGAAAGTGTTAGATCAAATGGAAAAAGATAGAATTATAAAAAAGGCGAGTACTCCGTACGTAAGCTGCCCGATTTTGCATAAGAAAAAGGATGGTAGTTTCAAGGTCATTTTAGACAGTCGAAAAGTTAACGAACTAACAGAGAAGGAAAAAGTAGGTTTGCCAAGTATAATGGAAGCCCTAACTCACTTAGGAAAGATGAATTTCTATGCATGTTTTGATTTATCATATGCTTTCGCTCAGATTGAATTAGATGAAGAAAGTCAACCGTATACAGGTTTTATAACTCATTTGGGCACGTATCAGTTCATTAGAGGAGTTTATGGATTATGTAATTACCCATTTGCTTTAGCCAGGTTAATGCAAATGGTTTTAAAAGAACTATATTATACTAAGGTCATCTCATTCTATGATGATATAGTGGTGGGCGGTCAAACACCTTACGAGTTAATTGAAACTCTTGAAGAAACGTTAAAGAGAATTAGCGATGCAGGACTTACCCTTAACCCGGATAAAGCAGTTCTTATTACGCAGAAAATAGAATTTCTGGGATATACTATTACTCCCGGTAGAATAACATGCACTCCGGAGAAACTAAAGATGGCACAGCAAATTACTAGGCCGAAGAATGTAAAACAGCTTCAAGCGATCTTGGGATTTTTCCAGTTTTTTCACTTTCGGATACCAAATATGGCTATGATAGTTTCACCGCTTACAGATTTGTTGAAGCGAGATGCAAAATTTAAATGGGAAGAAAAGCACGAGAAAGCGTTATTGCAACTAAAGGAGGAATTAGCCAAAGATCCTGAATTACTTCTACCAAAGTTAGATGATCCGTTCTACTTATATGTGGACGGAAGCTCGGTGGCTACTGGGTACACCCTCTGCCAAAAGGATGATAAGGGCCGTTTAGCAGTAGTAGCGTATGGATCTAGAAAGTTATCTCCTACTCAGAGTAAATATAGTTCTACGTATCTAGAACTTTTATCCATTGTTATTGCACTTGAGAAGTTCGAGTTATATTTGATTCATGCTCCTGTCATTTATGTATATACAGATCATAGACCGATTTTATCACTGATAAAATCTATTAAAGTACCAGCGCTTGTTCAGAGGTGGTTAACAAGAATAATGAGATTTCCAGTTGTGCTGAGATTTCAGCAAGGGAAGACAAATCCCGTAGATTTTCTGTCTCGTCTCGAAAACTCGCACACTGAAGGTCCAGAGTTTGAGGGGAGCAAAGAGGCTAATGAATTATTACCGTTAGAAGCTGAAAACGATTCTGGTTTTCTAAAGATAGAGACAAGCGAAGGAAAAGTAGTAGACGTTCAGGAGCTACCAACGTCTGAGGTTTTACTCATTGATTATAATAGTTTTAGGGAAGTAAAACTATTAAAGAAACAAATGAAGGAAAAGAAGAGAAAAAGGAACTTAAACGTAAGCAAAGTTAGAAAATTTTCTCTAGAAGAAAAGAGAGAAATGCTATCGGAATTACCTTACTGCATGTTAGTAGAAGAAGAGGAAGAAAATAATTATGCAGACTTCTCGCAAATCAGAGATTTAGATAAACTTAGAGAAAATCAAAATGGAGATTCTTTTATTTCGAAATTCATTGCTTTCTTAAAGGGAGATAAGGTGTCAGTTTCAAGTAAGCTGAGACAAAAATTTAAAAGACTGAAGAGAAATTGTTTTATAGACGAGAATGGAATTCTGAAAAGAAGATTGAGAGTAAATGGTGAAGTTAGGGATGTGGTTTGGATCCCAAACTCATTGAGGGCAACTCTCTGTGTGATGGCTCATATAATTAAAGAATCTGGTCATCCTTCGTGGATAGAAACGCTAAGAAAATTGCGGGAAGCTTACTTCTGGCCAAGTATGCGTGACGATGTACGAAATTTTTGCAAAGCTTGTGTTCCCTGTAGTTTATACAAGGAAAATACTAATACTAAGTATGGGTTTATGGAATCTTCATTAGCTGTTAGGCCTAACCAGATATTGTATGTCGATAATTTTGGATCCTTAGTGCCGAGTAAAATAGGAGGATATAGATATGGATTAGTCCTTGTTGATGGATTTTCAAGATTGGTAAAGATTTAACCTGTCAGAAGACTTACTGCAAAGACAATGGTAGACTGTCTTTTAACTTTTTTCTCGGAGTTTGGACCTTATTCTCAAATATCTAGTGACAATCACTCAATATTTTCAGGAAAATTGTGGAGAGAAACAATGAGTCTGCTTAAGACAAGATGTCATTTTATTAGCGCTTATAGGCCAAAGGGAAATAAAAGCGAAAAAATGATAAAGGATGTAAAGACAATACTCGGCATGTATGCTAACAAGCATGAAAATTGGGCGAGAGATATTAAACTTATTGAATTTGCAATAAATTCCAGAGTTTGTTCGGCTACGGGATACAGCCCAGCATTTCTATTCTTTGGAAGGTCTTTTAAACACCCGTTATATGAAACCCAAGAAGAGAAAGAAGAAGTTCAAGAGGAGCCAGATTATTGTAAATATGTTCGGGAAATCCAACTGAGAATGGAGACTGCTTACAAACGCGCGAATGAGGTACAGAGACGAAAACATGCTGACAGAAAACAAATTTACAATAGAGGTCGACGACCGAATCCATTCAAACCCGGTCAGATGGTATGGTGGCGGATAATACGGCTTTCTTCCCCCACTAATAAAGTGAGTGCAGGCCTCTTACCGAGGTACAGCGGTCCTTGGAAGATCGAAAAGCAGTTAGCTGCAAATACTTATATAATTCGGAATCAAGACAGTGGTAGAACAGTCAAGACAAACGCTGATATGATCAAACCTGTTTTTATGGCCCCAGAATTTTGTAAGAAGGTCCGTGAACTACAGCCAGAGTTTGCCAAAACGCTATTTCCAGACGAAAGAGAAAGTAAAGTTGGGGGGAAAATAAAACATCCCACAGACGTAGTAATATAAGCTTAAAAAAGATTTTTTGTGCTGTTATTTTTTTTTCTTTCTTAGAGAAATTTAGCTAGTTTAGGGAACAAGCCTGGCCAAGATCACAGTTTCTCGTCTCGTCGTTTTCTGTAAACATCGTTGTCTGTAGTCTCAAAGCTTTGAAAAAATGTCGAACGGATTTAAGAAACCTACACGTAGTGTGTACGTTGCTGCTCGTCCTAAAGCAGATGCAAGTTTTGAACTTGAATTATTGTGTCACGTAGATGCTTCACGAAACAATAAGCGTCGTATGCGTCTTTCACAGTTAAATAACAGCAGTACTAAGAAAGTTCGAGTAGCTGACCCAGGCTATACTCTGAAGGACATTAGAGCACTTCAATATCAAAAATCGTTGCAAAAGTTTAATTTCACGAAAGAGGACTCCAACCTTGGTGGACCGAGTTCGAAAGATTCTTCCAGTAATCCAGATGCTATTGTCGAGGATGGTTGTTTCTTGGATCTAATCACTGATGGTGAGGGATTAGATAACCTTCCCTTAACACCAGGTAAGGACTTAGACTTATCAGGTACTGTGAACGGAGTCGAGACGGCAAAAAGGAAGTTGGACTTCTAGTGAACAGCAATCTGCAAGTCGGTAGTGCAGATAAACCGAAAATCAGTACAAGTGAGTGAACAAGTGAAGTGAACAAATACTGAATTAAATGGGAAATTATTAATTTTTTTTGCTTATGTTTTTTTTTTAAAAAAGACGGTCACGAGACTAAGAACTGAAGGGAAATTCTCCCTAAAAAATTTTAAGTCGTTACGAAATTAAATGAAAAATTTGTTTGTTTTTGTTTTTTGTGATTGTGATAATGTTGTGATGAAAAATTTTTGAAATATAAGACTGATCCGGACTATAAACTGAATACTCAAAGTAACAAGTGAGAATAATATTCTTTTTTCTTTTTTTTTCTTTTTTTGTGATGGGATTATATGCAAGGTACGTCTTGCGACCTTGCTGATATTATATTCAAATATAACTGATATAATTTAAATATTGCTCTATTTAATAATTGTGTTTATTTATAAGTTAGAAATCCAGGCCTGGAGTATATAAATTATTGGTATATATTTATTCATTTATTTTATTATTATTAGTGTAAGGAAATATTTAATCAATTTATGTTGTATATTTATGTATATATATATTAGAGCATCATCCCCTATTATTTAAGAATTATTCATATTATTACTTACAGTTTAGCTAGTGCTAATCGTTGCTTTTTTCCATGCTAACTTTTTTCTCTTGAAGCCTGTCGAGGAGGCTAGCTGCTAAATCCATTGTATTTCAGTCTCCCTTACTGGGAATTTTCCATTTCGAGTAGTTGGCGCTAAAAAACTTTCTAAAGATTTTTTGTTGCTATTTTTTTTAGCAGGCCAAACCGTATAAAAAGGCTGCCTCCCCTATCTTCGTCGCTGTGCGTTTTGAGGATTCCTGAATGCAGGATCTTGGCCAGCCAGTCCGCTGCACTGTAAGAGAATAGTGCAGTTTGGAGAGAGTCCCCTCTAGTTAGAGACTGTATGTAGAGAGAATAGTGATTCTACTACATTACAGATGCCCGCTTAAGCAATTGAGCTTTGGCCGTTTAGATAGGATATTCAAATGATAGGGATTTAGGAAATAAGTTGTTATTTTTAGATGCTTAATCCTACGCCTATAACAGAGGCTATTGGATTACTATTGCTTGTTTAGAATGGGAGTATATAAGCTTCCTAAGGGTCTATGGCGGAGGTGAGTGACGCACGTATAGACTCGAGGTTTTGGTTCTGTCCTAGTGGTGGAGGAACATTAATTTTAAAATCCAATGCGTTTGGGTTCGATCCCTGCTTATGTAATTATAGCATAATTAGGTGCTGTAAGAGATTAGAGATTTCTCACTGCAACTTTCATTTAAGAGAGTGTTAGAGTGAGTATTTAACCAAATTCCTTTATTTCCTTGAGCGAAAGGAAATTTAGAGCCGTGAGCAAAGGCTGACAATCCTATCCCTAAAACCAACCTATCCTATATGATTATTTGTTTAAGCTAGATAGAATCCTTTTGTGGACTTATCTTGGAGTCCCAGAGACAGGTTTAGGCCAGACAGTGACCTATGAGTCAAGGTCCCGTCTTTAAAAGTAAGGAGTACGGTCCAGGAATAACTGAATTCTGTAAACCGTATTTCCACAGGTCCCTGCTATAATAGAGAGTAATTTGATTAATAAGGAAATTAGGATTTCTAGAGTTTAGATTAAAATACTTCCTTTCTCCATTAGTTATTGGGGAAGGGTAAGAAGGAAGATAGAGTGCATATAGGGCGGAGTGGCGTCCTGAGATTAAGTTAGTAACCTACCTTTAAATTAAAGTTTTCTATTTCTAAATAAACGAATAATCACCTAGTTAATTTCTCGAAATTTCATTTAATATTCTTTGATATGAACCAAATACCCTAGACATTACGAGCAAGTACTTTGTAAGGACGTAGATAGAAAGTTATGAATATTTAGAGAGTTGTTAGTTGTTATCGTAAATTATACGGAATTGATATTCATACTTGGAAGATTATTAGCCTAAGAGAATAGGAGGACAAATTTTTTTTTTTTTTTTTTTTTACCTTCCAACCATGAGTTGAATGCGAATAGAGATAAGGCGACGGTCAGTCGTTAGTGGTGGTATATCCAAGACACTACCTTGTTGTGGCAATTCAGTTACACCGTGAACTTGCATATGGACAGAGTGAACATTTGACCTCTACAAAGCGTCATAAGGGCATGTATGCTATACGAGTTTAAACAGGGGTCAAACACCGCTGCAGCGGGGCGGATGATATGCCAGGCCTTTGATGAGGATGTCTTAACTATGCGGACAGTGCAGCGGTGTTTTAACAAGTTTAAGGGCGGTGACGAAACATTAGAAGAGGCACCACGTGCCGGAAGATCAACACATATAAAAATGAAGATCTTCAGGCAGCAACTGAGGCGTACAATGGCCAAACATGTGAGGAACTGGGACTACAATTGAGTGTGAGTGGAGAAACCATTCAGCAGCACCTGCATCAACTTGGCAAACACTACAAGTTGGGTCTATGAGTCCCACATGATTTGACTCCGGGCCAGAAGATAACGCGAGCAGACACCTGGGTTTCTTTGCTGTCTCGTCTGAGGAAGGAGCTATTTCTGGACAAGGTGTTGACATGTGATGAGAAGTGGGTCCTGTACAAAGCTTCACGGCGCCGTCATCATTGCTTAGCATCCGATGAACTAGTTCCAAAACAGCTGAAACCAGCACTGCACTAGAAGAAGCTTTTCCTGGGTTTTTGGTGCACTGCTCGCGGCAGCGTGCATCGGGATCTGCTACCAGCTGGTCAGAGCATCAATGCAACTATGTACTGTAAGCAGTTGAGCTGTGTTCAAAATAAACTCAAAGCTATGGAACCAGCACTTCTGAATCGCAAAGGGGTCCTCCCATTACAGGACAACGATAAGCCCCACGTGGCTAGGATAACCCGGGACACTATGCCTTGGATGGGAAACACTATTGCATCCGCCGTACTCCTCGGACATTGCACCGTCTGATTATCACCTGTTCCATTCCTTGTACAATCATCTTAGAAGACACCAGTTCAAATCCATAGTATAGGTGCAAAATGCACTTAGTACCTTCTTCACGTCACGGCCCACCAAGTTCTACCGCGATGGAATCCATGGCCTTCCAGAACGTTGGCAGAAGATCGTCGATGCTGATGCGGACAATCTTTTATCTTCCAGGTACATCTTAGAAGACATATCGATGTTCGAAGGCGGTGGGTGAAAAAGCGACAGAACTTTCTTGGTTACCTTTATCCTTGTAGTAAAGAATACTATATCAGCTTATTTTTTCAAGTTCTTAATGAAGTATTGCACTTCATTTAAGTTGATCATTTTAACTGAACTTTTCAATCCATAATCAAGCAAGGGTAAATGGGCTAGAATATATATGTGCTGTGTTGAGATTTTTCCATAAAATAAATTATCACAAATATAGTGTATAGCGTACGCAATCTACAGAACTCAACGGATCCTGACTAAACTTGGCAAGAAAGTAGCCCTTGAGATTGTGAATAGGCATGTCAGTTTAGACTGTTGCCGAATAATGACAACAATTATGCTTTTTATGCTGTCTCATGCCCAACTATGGAAGGTAAGTTTTCATATTCCAAGTATGCGAAGATTTCACCTCAACAATATTTTTTGAAGTTTAAGCAAATACTACTGTTACTACTACTACTACTAATGATAATAATAATAACAGTAATAATAGTAATAATAATAAATTTATTATTATTATTATTATTATTATTATTATTATTATTATTATTATTATTTACCGAGCAAAGTAGCTCAAGTGGTAGAGCGTTTGCTTCGCATTCGGGAGGTCGCGGGTTCAATTCCCGCTGCCGATCATCCTGACTGAGGTTTTCCAGGGTTTGCCTCAGTCCTACCAGGCAAATGCTGAAATGGTACCTACTAAAACAGGCACTGGCCGATGCCTTCCCAAATCCTTTCCATTGTTATTGTTGTTTTTGGATATCCAGTGTAAAATGGCCTCTTAGCTGTATCTGGTGATTGTGAAATAAATAAATAAATGAATAAATAAATAAATAAATAAATAATAATAATAATAATAATAATAATAATAATAATAATAATAATAATAATAATAATAACCTTCTACTCGGCATCAGTTTAAACAACAGTACTCTACTCTTAATATAGCATTGTTGTTGTTTAAATGAAATGAAATGAAATTTTTGAGTTTTACGTCCCAAGGTTATGCCGGTTAGGCTAAAGGAGACGGTGATGATGAGAGATGAATGAAATGGTGGAATGTGGGAGGAAACGGGAGAACCCCGAGAAAACCCACGCACACGGTGTTTGTCCACCACAAAGTTCACTTGGCGGGAGCAGGGTTTGAACCCGAGACCTCAAGCACCAGAGGTGAACGCTCTACCACTGAGCCACCGCGGCACCTTGTTGTTGCTTAAGGTTTGTACTTCGATAGCCTAAGTATATGACGTTTTAACCTCATCAATACGTGTTTTTTAGGTTTAACCATAAAATCGGTCAATCTCAAAAATATTTTACCTTTTAATCTAAAATAAATTCTAACCTCAGCACATATTTCCATGTTTGGGATATGGATTGTCATCATGCAAGTCACCGTTACCCATGAAAGTGTGAACAGATCGACTCCATTAACGAATTCAGCCAAAATTATCGCTCTAGCTCTCTATTTAAAAAATCCTTTTCGTTTAAGAGTAATCGTGTGGAGTGACGGATAGACGTACTAACATTACAATCTTATAATACCCACTAGAGTGATTCTTATAACTTTACAATCCTACAATATACCCACTACCATGATCCTAATAACATTACAATCTTATAATACTGAGCAGCGCGATTCTGATAAGATTACAATCTTATAAGGCCCACTAGCGTGACCCTAATAACATTACAATCTTATAATACTATCAAGATCCTAATAACGTTACAATCTTATAATATCCACTAGCAAGATCCTAATAACGTTACAATCTTATAATACCCACTAGCAAGATCCTAATAACATTACAATCTTATGATACCCACTAGCGTGATCCTAGTAGCTTTACAATCTTATGATATCCACTAGCGTGATCTTAATAGCATTACAATCTTATAAGACCTACTAGCGCGATCCTAATAATATTATAATCTTATAAGGTTTACTATCGTGATCCTAATATTATTGTAATATTATAAGGCCTACTTGTGCGATCCTAATAACATTATACTTATAATACTCACTAGCGTGATCCTAATAACATTACAATCTTATAATATCCACTAACGTGATCCCAATAACATTACAATCTTACAATACTGAGCAGCGCGATCCTGATAAGATTACAATCTTATAAGGCCCACTAGCGTGACCCTAATAACATTACAATCTTATAATACTATCAAGATTCTAATAACTTTACAATCTTATAATACCCACTAACAAGATCCTAATAACGTTACAATCTTATAATACCCACTAGGTGATACTACACTGAGAAAAAAAAATGTAGGTGGCATACTTAAGAGGGAGAAGGAGTGCGCCACAGCGGCCGGAAGATTGGTGTTCAATTTAACATGGGATCTCAACCATTTTTTAGGCAAATCATGGTTTCATTTCGTTCTTTCGCAAAAATGTCTCAATAGCTCACTCAATATGATGCATCTCATTTTAAAGGTGCAATTTGAACGCTGTGCGTGATATTTTCTTCTTATAAATACAGATAATTATAATCCAAATTCCCATAAGAAAATGATCAAAATTAGAGGGAAAAGTCTTCTGTTTTTTTACAGTAAGGAAAAGAGCTAAAAACTTCGGACTTTTTTGAGAATGGAGTACTACCTTTGTATTTGTGCGCTACTGTACTATTTTTTCGCTGTTTCCAATGACAATCATTACACAATCGATGAGAAATTATATCCTTCATTATTGAATCTACAGAAATCAGAAATCAGATTTTTTCGTGTTCACGTACTTGGCCGTCTAACTGCTAGATGGCACTATAGTCATTCCTCATCCCACTTTCCTTCTCAGCGGGAGCCAGTCCTTTTGAAAACCTACTTTGAACTTCTTAACAGGGGCGGGAGAAAGGAAGTCGTTGTGAAGAACGGGAACTTCAAACACGAGGAATAGCAAAATTTATGACCTCTTTAGTTAATGGTTTCTGTTTCAGCAGTACAGTGTATTTGTAGATGGTTTCTATGAGAAGAAGTAATTTGTGTTGGTAGCGATAAAGTCAACCTTTCGACAGAGATTTGTGAAGGAGAAGCCGAACCAAAGTCTTCGTTTATCTATTCCAAGAAAGAAATGAAAACTTCCTGCAGGACTGAGAATATACATACAAGAGAAAAAATAAAATACATTATTATAATCTTATTATAATAATCGAGTAGAGTAATCCCCGAAATATTCTTTGTTTACCTGTCAAAAAATCAAGAATAATATAAAGCTCTTTCATCAGCTTCCATCGTACAACATACTAAACACAAACATTATATATATATATATATATATATATATATATATATATATATATATATATATATATAGTGGCGGATCCAGGATATGATCAAGGGAGGAGCTAAACCATAGTTTGTCTCTTTATCCAGAGTAAACAGGATTGAAGCCCATTTTATCCAGTGTATACCTGAACGTCAAGGGGGGGGACTATAGCCTCTATAGCCACCTTTGGATCCGCGCCTGTATGTGTATACTGTTTACAGTGCCGGATTTACGTATAAGCTAAACAAGCTATAGCTTAGCGCCCTGCTCTCTTGGGGCCGAAAAATCTAAAGAAAAACTGGATATACATTTCTAAAATATAAGAAAATTAAAAAATAAAATAAAATGTATATATACGTAGCAACAATGCTTCCTGCTGTGTAGCCTACGTTCATGTAATTAATGGGGCTCCTTCTGCTAGTCTGCTTCCTAAATTATCTCTAGTTTGTTCATTTCTGTATGTAGGGTGCCTATGTTCATCTGGACACATAAAGGACCCCATTACCTTAAACAGCTTGGGGCCCCACGAAACCTAAATCCGACTCTGACTATCTATTTATGCATGTTTGCTCCATCTCTTTTCGAAGCAGTGTTTCTTTGATATTGCTTCAGATTCCGGCAGGTTTTACCAAGGAGGGAAGAGTCCTTATTCATTCCAGGCATTCAAACTAGGGACTGGACTACTTGCTTCCAACATTCTGTCCCCCATGTATCCCGGTCTGAATCAATTGCTTAAAGCCTATAAAACATTCAAATTCAAATGTAAATGTTGTTCATCAGTGTCGACACCGAAATATTTCTCAATCAATGGTAGGGGTGTTTGGTATCCTCAATCTGTCTCCCTCTTATTAGCGGAGAAATACTCTATATTCGGTAGTAATTTTTATTTTTTTTTAAAAAAAGTGCTGTTTAATGTATCGCATAGGAAACTAAATTTTTATATACCCTAGTAGTATAGAAACGCACCATACGGTACCTTATAAAATAAACATATGCCAAGGATGCAAACATTAACAATAATAATAGAAAAACATACTAATAAACATTTTAAAGACATTCTTTCATTAATCAAGTCGCACTTAAAAGTAGAAAACAATTTTGGTTATGCATGACAAAAAAAAAAAAAAAAAAAAAAAAAAAAGGGATGCGCTCTAATATAGGCTTACATACAGTTACTTTATAAATTCTTAAAATGACGCACCCCATTCTTTTTATTTAGGCTTGCATAAATAAGATTATTTTTAACTTTTTAGTGCGAATTGATTAACAAAAGAATGTCTTTAAAAGGTGTTTTATCATTTTTTTTATTCGTTGGGCACATTTTCCAAATCCTAAAGTGATATGCAACCAGGGAAATAAGGGCTGGTTAAAGGCTAGTATTTATTTTAGGATAAAATAGTTGAAAATAAAAACATATTAAAATTTGCTTTTAAAATAAATAGATATATTGCAAAGTATGAAAGTAAAAATGAAATATTGTATTGTCGCCGGACTTACGTCGCTCTGTGACAGTTCTTAGTTCTATGACGTCAGGAAATAAGTTCAATGTATACGAACACTTATTCAATGTTTGAAACAAACACCTGTTACGTCCTTGTACACTCATCTCCAAAATGATTATCGCATATCTATAACTGTCTTCATGTAAGAATATAATGTAATACTGAATTTGCTGGGCACTTTTAATACTGATACTATGTGTATAATCGGGAAATGTATATATGGTAAATTTCATAGGAAAATATTTATAAATACGAAAATTAGAATGAGTAAATCATAATGTTGCTAAATGGATACGAAAGTTTTATTTTCGTTTTATTATTCTTATTTACTCCTCTTTTGACATGAAACTTGCATACATGTCTCTGGCGATTGTACACATACTAACATTATAAGAAATACCGGGTGAATTCGTTATCAAATTATATTCCTACAACAACATATTTATAGACATGCGACAATAATTTTGGACATGAGTGTACCTTCCTGAAGAAGGTGACACATCTTTTAATTCTATTGTTAATGAAGTGGTCTATTTCCCCAAATAAAAACCAATACCAAGCAGAGCATATGCTCCCTCCTGTCCTTCTAAGCCGGTACCCAAGGCTAAATGTAACATTGCGTCCCTTTCCTGTTGTAATAGGAAAAATTCAGGATGGTCAGCTACTGGTATCGATCCCAAGACCATTCGAATGTGAAGGCGAGACAGAGGGTAAATCTGGTGATCATATTTTGAAAAGAAAATAAAGAAATGGATTCCACTAAAAAAGAGTCACATTGCCAATACATTTCAGATCTTTGTCTGGGTTTTCTGCCTTTCAATTCCAAGTTTCTTTTTTAACCACGAAGGCCCAAAATAAATTAGAATATCGACTCTCCCTTTTTTTTTTTTTTAATATTTGCATGGTTCTTCATTTTATATCAGACTCTTCCTGCACTATTCCCGCGTTATTTACCATAGGTAGAATCCTTTGAGAAAGAGACAGGCGACAAGTGCTTTAGTTCTCTATGGTATGTTCGTGACCGTTGTAGATATTTGAGTGGCTGACGGCTGATATCATGTTGGTCCCTCTTACAATATCTCTGTATTTATTTTTTCTTCAGTTCTGTTTCTCTTTTAGCCAAAAGAAAGGAATCTCACTCTTCTGTCCCATTTACATCCGTAACCATCCCCCTCCTGCGCTGTCCAACTTTGACCACATGCAGGGGAAAACGAAGGAAAAGGAGGGGTGCCATTTGCTTTGACGGCATTTCAGCAACAACCCCATCTGTTGCCAAAATAAGGAAACACTTTGCACTGCGATATCTTCGATTTGTCAAGGTCACTTGACTCCTTCCGACTCTTAAAAACGTAGGTTACATTCGTAATTCCTGTAGTTTCTGGACTTAACGTACAACCGTATATAACATCCTGCAGCAAACGTATAGCTGAAAAAGTATGTATTATACGTACTGTCTGCACAAGTGCAATGACGTCATTCGTGTGACGTTATCTGCAGTAACAAGTATATACGGAGGTAATATCTAGCTTTGTGACGTCAGGGTCGTATGTAGCATGTGGGTTAATAATGACGACATACACTGACTATCAGGACGGAGCATGATTTCAAGAAGTATGCAATATACGTTCTGTACGTATGTTTCTTGCGTTCAACCCCGAGACAGCATCTATATTGTACTTGTGCCCCATACGTACGACTAGATACAGTATACGTATTGTACGTATGTATTATACAGATTTTCCTTATGTCGCACACAGCTTGTCCAGATACAGCATACAGAATATCCGTATGCACCATACAGAGTGCATATATGTAGCTTACAGACTGTCTGCATGCAGCATATAGATTATACGTATGTCGCGTACAGGTTGGCCATATGTAATGTATTCTATAGATTGGATGTATATAGCTAATAGGTTGTCCATATGAAATATACAGATTTTACCTGTATCGAATACGTATTGCCTTCTTGTAATGTATGGATCGGACATATGCAGGATCTAGAGTGTACGTATAGTGCACCATTATTAAAGTGCTGCAACATACTGCAAAGTGCATGATACATTCTTACTGTAATGTTGTCAAATATTGTTTTACTCTGTATGAAAACAAAAATAGCTTAAAATATGGTTGATCTCCTTTGTGCCAATAATAATAAAATTAACAATACTACACTTTTCAAATCTTAGTTTGGAGCAGTGAAACTGTCCAAAGAAATGTATTTACCTGCAGGGTGTCCTATAAGTTTGGGCTTCCTGCTAATTCGTTGGAAAGCTTCTGCAAAGTCAAGTGTTGAAAAGTGACACAAGCGTTAATTTTAAAATTATGGGCACAAAGCAGGGGCGGATCCAGGACGAACTTCTGGGGGGGGCGGTCGGCGGTAATACTGCTACTTTTAAGAGCTCCAAACTTGTTATGGATGGGTTTATTTATATATAAAATAAGAAAGTTTCCTCTTGTGGGGGGGGCGATCGCCCCGATCGCCCCCCTCTGGATCCGCCCCTGGCACAAAGGAGGTTAACCATATATTAAACTATTTTCGTTTCCATACAGAGTAAATCAATATGTGATATATTACTGTAAGAATTTATCATATGGTTTGCAGTTAGTTAGTTGCAGCACCTCAATAATAATGCAAAATGCACAGCCTTATACAATCCTATATTCAAACTCAAACAAGATTTACGTACAATCATTTATTAAGCTGTTATCATCCATTGCTTGTACGATATAAAGATTATTTTACCTCATTCTTTTCCTTAATAGTATCTTCTACTAAAGTGCAGTTGTTACCACAAGAGGCCTGAATAGAATTTTCCAGAAATAACTTCTCTGTACATTTTAATTAACAGGTTTTTTTTTTTTTTTAAATGTCGCAATAATTAAAAGTGTGGTGTCAGCCGGAAACGCATTCGCTTACAATATTATTCCTACTCAGTACTCGCCATTAAAAATGAAACACCAAGAAGGAGACTGGGTAGATGCGCCAAAGTTCCCAGGCCGATACCTAATAGTAAGTGCAGAATACTCTTAAACGTTCGCTGTATTCGCTGTGTGACAACGTGGTGACAGCGGAGGCGTTGTGCAGCCATCGACTAAACATATTTATTCTTCCCTGCTATAGACATTCTGCAAATTTGGACTTTCCTGGATGCATCCTTCTTAGTGCAACATTTTAAGGAAAGAGCAATTTAACAGTCTCATACATTGCTTAAAGAAAGAGCAATGATTCTCAGAATTACTCGGAAGATATATATACACAATAATTTAAAACGGTTATTTCAAACTTTGCAATTCAAAGCACGAAAAGAACTATAGATAAAGGAACACTGATTTTAGCCAAATAGTAATTAGTAAACTCAATCACACTCAGTACCATTAGTTGCTTGGTGTTATCCGTAAGTCAGAGATCACGGTATCTCATTTCGAGTAGATTTTTGCATTTGTTTAACGCTAAAAATGTATTTTATCGCTAATTGAACCCAGTACCATATATATACCGACAGGACGTACCTTAGTCACAAGGTGACATGAGTGAAACACTAAACTATTCGATTGACACCTGCGGCCTTGTCAACACTAGAGAAAGTTACAAAGTGATTAAGTAAATACGGAACATAGTTCATACAAAGTATAGCGATGTATGAAGTCTCCGTTTCATACGACTTGGATAAAGGATACATCTGAAATAGCAACAAAGAAATATATAATGATTTCTCTGGATAATTTGGATTAGTCCAGAATTCGAACACACACACGCTGGTAAGTCCAACATTTTTTTTTTTTTTTTTAACTTCTTTCTTCGGATTCCCAATAAAGTTGACTACTGAAAAGCTGAGTTATAGATTCTGTATTAAAACAACACCTTCGCTAGACATGTTCAGTATACACATTGTCTTACATACAGAACAATACATTAGTTATTAATGCATGTCTGAAATAATAGTGCTTCGTATAGAATTTTACTTCATCCAATCGCAATAGCACAAAGATAAAAAATATTGCTAGGGATAATGTTCTTATTACAGAGAAAAAGAATTAAAATGACTTAACATTAACAATCATTTTCTTTAAACAGAGATAATATTTTATTATAATTTATGGAAGAAAGAAATAATTTGTAGTACAGTATCTTTATTAGGGTTATATATTCGTACAAAATAATGTAAGTACAACTGAGTCTGTCTTCAGAAAGGGCGTACTTTTAGCCACAACCTACACTGCTTCTTTTGACTGTCTTTCAAGCAGAATCCTGGTTTGATGCACGAAATACCTGCAACAAAAATCAGAAAATATTTAAAATGTTATATTCAGTGTGCTTAATTTGGTTGTACTTAACAATACAAAGTATCTTAACATTTTTGAGATTAAATGGACAAAATCTGTTCGGTCAGGTATGGACTTTTGGGTTGCACGTAGAAAAACTATGAAGTGTTTATTGATGCTGAACAACAACTCAAAATGTATTACCATTCAAAAGTAAGTGGGTACCTCAATGGTGTTCGGGCTACCATGGGGTACCTAATGTCTGTATTTTTTAGATATATGAAAATATATGTCTCTAAAATGTAAGGAACTGACATCTGTTTACCGAAAACCTCAACTCGGTAAGCCTTATGGATATCGAGATATGGGAAAATAAAGAGCGACACTACAGAACTGTGGAGTTTGCGTACTAGATGGTGCAGTTTCGGAAACGTAATTACGAGGGCTTACAACAACCTCAAAAGTAGTTTCAATTAAATACACTACACACACGCCCTGATGGGGGTTTTCGGGTACCATGATATTCCCAGAACTCTCATTTCTAAATATTCTAAAATATGTCTTAATAACGTTTTAAAGAACGTTAGAGGTGTGTGTTTACCGAAACCGCAAGTCGGTACGCCTAACAGTTACCGAAATATGGTGAAATAAAAAGCGACACCATAGGTACGTGGAGCTTGCATATTAGACAGTACAATTTAGAAAATTAATTAAAATATGACTATCAAGATATTGTCAAATAAAGGGAGGATCCATATAGTTATGGGGTTTTCGTGTTAGGTGGTAAAATTTCCGAAACCGGTCATGTAAAGTTAATAAGCATCAGTAGCAATTTCATCTTAAAATAATTAGGTATTTCCATGGAGTTTAAGAACATCATGGGGTCTACCAAGATTAAATTTTAAAAGTTTTGTAAAATATATTTTGACATTTGTAAAGAGTATTAGAAATATGTATTTACCTAAAAGTTCCAGCTAGTACATCTAGCAGCTAGAGAGACACCATACAATAAAAGCGTATTAGATCTTGAAATTTCAGAAAACAATTATTGATCCTAACAAAAGTTAAATAAGATGGTACTTATATGGGTTAAGTGAGAACCTCAGACTCGTCAGTACAATTTCGATCGAAAGATTAATTCAGCTCTAAATTTTCTTTGGACAATTCCAAGCGTTCATCGGGCTCTGAAATAAAGTGAACATTTTTTGTCAATATCTAATATAGCAAGCGAGATATAAGGAATTATGTATTTTATGACGTCGTAAAAATAGAGACCCACATGGATTTGTACTTTTGAGTATTTGCTGTAAGAAGAAGAAATTTCAGAAAATAACCGTATATACCTTAATAGACAATTAAATGGGCGGGGGCACAGTGGCTTAGTGGTAGAGTGCTTACCTCTGGTGTATTGGGTTCTTGGTTCGATCCACGGCCAAGTCAGTTTGTAGTGGACATCGTATTCGTGGGTTTTCTCGGGGTACTCTCCTCCCACCTTTGCATTCCATCAATTCTGTCAACAACATTCACTTGCTTTAATCATAATCTCCCTGAGACTAAAATGCATAATCGTGGGTCGCTACACTGAAATATTTCCTTTTATTTAATTTTAAAATTAAATAGGGAGTTAAGTATGATCGTATTTCTATGGGTTAAGTGAATACTCCAATAGTTTCTGCAAAAAAAAAAAAAAAAAAAAGATTAGTTAAATACCCTACCACTAAGCTACTGTGTCCCCGCCCACTGAATTGTCTATTAAGGTATATACAGTAGTTTTCTGAATTTTTTTCTTTTAGGAAAGACCCAAAAGTACAAATCCATAAAGATCTCTATTTTCACGTCATAAAATATATAATTCCTTATATCTTATTTACTATCTTGGATATTGACAGCGAATTTTCATTCTTTTGCACAGCTCGATGAACCCTTGGAATTGCCTGAAGAAAACCTAGGACTGAACTAATCTTTCGATCGAAATTGTACTGAGGTACTGATTTAACCCATAGAAGTACCATCTTATTTAATTTTGTTGCGACCAATAATTGTTTCCGAAATTTCAAGCTTTTATTTCACAGTGTTTCTCCATATGTTAGATGTACTAGCTGGAAGTTTTGGGTAAATACATATTTCAAATACTGTTTACAAATGTCAGATTATATTTTCAAAAGCTTTTAAAATTTAATTTTGGTAGACTCCATGATGTTCTAACACCCCATGAAGATATCTAATTACTTTAAGATGAAATTGCTACTGGTGTTTATTAACTTTCCATGACCGATTTCGGAAATTTTAGCATCTAACACGAAAACCCCTTAACTGTGTTGGTCCTCCCTTTATTTGACAACATCTTGATAGCCGTTAGTCATATTTTAATTCAATTTCCGAATTGTAGCGTCAAGTATGCAAGCCCCACATACCTATAGTTTATTCCCCCCCCCCCCCTAAAAAAATCAGTTCTTTACATTTTAGAGACATGTATTTCCATATATCTAAAATGCAGAAATTAGGTACCGCATTGGAACCCCATTGGAGTACTCACTTACTTTTGCATAGCAAGGTAAAAACGCCAGTGGTTCTCACTTTAAGTTTGAAAACATACTATTTTGTCTCTTCTCTGAGCATCGTGAATCTGTCGGAGCTGTACCATAGTTGGAAAGACTCACTGATCCTTCCTATAGTGACCATGTAGTCAGAATTCAAAAAGGAGTAGCCCTTGAAGGAAAAACAATATTTTAAAATCCTTGCACCAGTAGTCGTCACCTTAAAATCAAAATGTTCCAGTAGTAGTCAGGATTTTCTACCAGTGTTCATCACTCAAATAACTTGACAATTTATTCAAAAACGCACTGTGTATCAGTTTAGGGTTGAGAATACAATATAAAGTAGTAAGCTTAATAACTTTGCATCACTTTTAGCACTCAAGAAAGAAAATAAAAACGTTTTTACATACTTTTTAAAGCAATTTCAGAAAGAAAAATGTTAACTGAATACAAAAGTTAACTGTATATCACTTCCACGTTAAGAGTACAATATTAAATACTATGTTTAATAACTATACGTCACTTTAAACTCTCGAGAATGAACATAAACAATTGTACATACATTTTAAAAACAATCTGAGAAACAAAATAAGTTAACTGAATTCAAAATTTAATTATACATCACCTTAAGCTTAAGAATACACTATAAAATGCTGAGATTAATAAAAAATGAAATCTTTAAGTTTAACGTCCCACGGTTATGCCGGTTAGGATAAGGAGACGGTGATAATGAGAAATGAGTGAAATGGTGGAATGAACAAAGTGGGAGGAAACGGGAGAACCCCGAGAAAACCCACGAGCAAGGTGTTTGTCCACCACAAAGTCCACACGGCGCGAGTTGGGATCGAACCAGGGACCCCAAGCACCGGAGGTGAACGCTCTACCACTGAGCCACCGCCCCCCCTGAGATTAATAACAATGCATTACTGAAGAATGAAAACAAAAATGTTTTAGCTACCTATATTGTATTTACATGTTATTTCTCATTAACATTTTTTTTTTTGATAACTCATGATCAAGTCTAGCGATGCGCAAGAGAAAAGATTTGAGGTTGTCTCCTCTCGAAAAGATGCCGCGAAAGTTGTCTCGTCTCGAAAACTGGATCCGTTTCTATTGAAAAAGCTCTATCTTGTCTCGAATTTCGTAACAAAAATTGTCTCGTCTTGTCTCGTGCGCATCCCTAATCAGGTCCATAGCCAAAAACTTCATTTCGGAGGGTGCTCGATAGGGCTTTGGGATATCCGAATTTAGATATAGATAATCGGTGTCGACAAACTATCGAAACTTGTTCGAAATATCGAAAAATACAGCAATATCGAAATATAAACAATATCAAAAATCGAAAATATAGAAATATGAAAGAGATCAAAAATATGGATATATCGAACAAAAATGGATATATGATCTTGGAATACGATTTGGTGGAATAATGAGGGAGAAAAATAATCATTGATTAAATATTAAATTGAAAAGAAATAAGAGCCTGACGCTCAAATACTTATCTATCCGGCACCCATCTTGATCCCCATAAAATATCATGAAGTGCTTGATTGATTCTAAACCCAATAATAGTAATTTAACAATAAACACAATATATAATTTACTACGCACCTTGAAATGTAGAAATTAATGATTGTAATCCCCAGCTTTCCAATAGACCTTTGATTTCTCCAAATGAAGATTCGGATATCTTGTTTCTTCTCAAGCAATAATGGGTTACAATAATCAGTTGCAGTCCAAAGCCAAGTCACTAAGTTAAGCATAAAAATAAAAGAATTCATTAGTTAGATGCATACAAAATCCTACGCATGTAAATCCGAATCTACTTGTATTAAATTGTAAATTTAAACAAACTAAATTATACTACAGTTATAGTGACATCAAACATACATTAAATAAGGTATACAGGGTGTCTCAAAAGTCCCCTGTTATTATCAGAGTTACAACAGAATGTAGGAGGGAAAAGCATATCCAATTATGATGTTTTCAATCTAAAGTGAAGGAATTTTTAAAATCGGATGACCCGTTTGCGCTGTACACTCTCTATGCGCCCAATGTGAAATGAAAATGCAACGTTGCCATTTACCTGGACCCACAACAGAAGTGAGTGAAGTTACTGTCTTTTACGCTAACATGTCGATGGCCAGCCCCCGTTTCAAACAGTAACTTCATTCACTTATGTCGTGGGTCCAGGTAAATGACAACGTTGCATTTTCATTTAAAATTGGGTGCATAAAGAGTATACAGCACATTCATCTTGTCCGATTTTTTAAAAAAGTGTTCACTTTAGATTGAAAACGTCATATTTCGAGATGTTTTTCCTCTTACATTTTGTCGTAACTCTGATAATAACAGAGTTACCCTATGTCAGGGAACGTTTGAGACATCCTGTATACATCATAAGAGGTTCCTTTCTTAATTCTACACGGATGTGGTTTCATTGAATGTGAGGTGGGTGATACACATGAGGCCTTTTGGGAGTACGTCACACGGACGACCGTAATTTTGTGTTCAAAATTTTTATGAACTGGTGGGATATGTGATACATATGGCCACGGGCTAGAATTTTCTCAGTATGTCAAATATGCAATCAGATTTCATGCAGCTTAATTTGGTGAAAAGCTATTGCCAATTGAACGTTACATTTACCTCTTTCTTGCAGATGTTGAACCATGCCGTTAGCACGTGAGGAATGGATCGAAATAATCAAACTGTGGGGCGGAAGAAGTATATGTGCAGTGGTTGCCGATTGCAGAGTCATCCACAATGTGACTCTGTGTCACATGTTTCAGTGTCACAGTAATTAACTAAATTTGAGAAGACGGGCACATTCGTGAACATACATCGTAGCGGTTCAAACTCGCGGGACCTTGTTCCTTCCCCATTTTGAACCGGTACATGAAAATGCCATTTACTCCATGTTTGCCTGCGCCGATTTTGAAAATTCCTTCACTAATCGATTTCTCCCGTTGAGTACTACAAGAACCAGTTAAAATCTCGCGGGCCCTTTATTCTTCCCCATTTCGAACCGGTACATGAAAGTGCGATTTTTTTTCATGCTTGCCTGCGCCGATTTTGAAAATTCCTTCACTAGTCGATTTCTCTCGACGAGTACTACAAGAATCAGTTAAAATCTCGCGGTCCTTTTTTCTTCCCATTTTGAACCGGTACCTGAAAATGCGATTTTCTTCATGTTTGCCTGTGCCGATTTTGAAAATTCTTTCAGTAATCTATTTCTGTCGTCGAGTACTACAAGAATCAGTTAAAATCTCGCGGGCCCTTTTTTCTTCCCCATTTTGAACCGGTACATGAAAGTGGGATTTTTTTTTCATGCTTGCCTGCGCCGATTTTGAACATTCCTTCACTAATCGATTTCTCTCGTCGAGTACTACAAGAATCAGTTAAAATCTCGCGGTCCTTTTTTCTTCTCATTTTGAACCGGTACCTGAAAATGCGATTTTCTTCATGTTTGCCTGTGCCGATTTTGAAAATTCTTTCAGTAATCTATTTCTGTCGTCGAGTACTACAAGAATCAGTTAAAATCTCGCGGGCCCTTTTTTCTTCCCCAAGCCAATATTTTTTTGTATATTTTGAATGTATTCAAGTATGGAACAAAAGTATTATATAATTCCCTTAGTAGGCTTCTCAACTTAATATTTTTCAACTTAAATTTTATTTATTTTAATTATTTATTTTCTTGTGACTCAATATTTAATTGCAATCGTTCATTGGGGAGAAGGGTGGCCATTCTCAAATATATAAATATAGTATTCTTAAAATTTATGTGTTCTCGTACTATTAGTTTCTTCCACTAGACCTGGAAATTGCAAAATTAATACCTGGAAAACCTGCAAAATTCAGGGAAATTGAGTTCCATATTTATGTATGAACACTGCTATTTACATTTTTTTTTTTTTCGAATAGGGAGAACTGTACGAAAGGGTGGTTTGAGAATAGTATAACAGTAGGTTTCTGGGAGTGTTGTTCGAAATGAAATCTTTAAGTTTTACGTCCCACTATTATGCTGGCTAGGCTCAAGATGACGGGGTGTTGTTCGGTGGGGGTCAATGTTGCCAATTTTGGGTAAAGTCGCTAAATAAGGGGAATTCGACCTCAACGATAGCGCAGGGTGACCATAAAATTTTCAGTTAAAAACGGGACAGGTTCTTGCAACACTAGACTTTTAGATCTACCTTTGTTCTTATCAGTGCCTTGATATCAGAGTTCCCCCTCTCTCTCTTCGTTACAGAGCGGGTACTTATGAAAAAGGAAAGACACGTTGAAGTTTGTTTAACACACAACCAACTGCTAAAACCTCTGCTGCCTTTCGAGCAGTACTGCGAACTATAGAGTATGTTTAATATAGGGATTTTCAGTTCAATTTTTGCCGCTTTGTTATTATTAATACTTTTAAAAGGAGTAAAGGTACTGGGTTTGTTATTTACTTCTTTCATTTACATAAAACGGGACGAATACTACTTTTTTCCATCTACTGACGGGACGGCCCCGACACGCCCCTAAAACGGGACTGTCCCGGTCAAAACGGGACGTATGGTCGCCCTACGATAACGACAAAAAAAAATTCCGATTGGAGACTTTTTTGGGTGATTTTTAAATAACGATTTACCTACTTACACATTTAGCGACTTTTTGCTGCAAACAAAATGTTCATCTGTAGAGAAGCATTATTAGTTCAAAACAGTTTTTACGTTCTTTTTTTCTGTTTGTTTGTTTTAATCAGCGCAAGTGATGAAGAGTTTGGAAATACAGCGTACTCACTACTCCACAATCCTGCATTGTTATGTTACCCTTGCCCTCTAACGAAGAATAACTACAAACTTGATGTCCTTTAGTTCGCAGAGTTTCCGTTGAGAGACACACGTAATACATCATTACCGATAGCAACAAGATTAGCTATAGATGCGTGAAAAAAGGCGAAGAAGGTGTTTGTTATATTTGTCCTCTGGGGTCTTTTAATTATTCTGCACTTTTTCTTTTACAAAAAATTGCTTAACGTAAGTACTGTAGTGTTAATTATTTCGGAACTATTTTGACCACAACATGAACAAAAGTACCCGAAACAACCTGAAATGATCCCTGAATTAAAGGATTGGTTGCGCCCTGTTTACAAAGATGTGAATAGAACCAGCGGCGCAAATCTGTCTTCAACATTGGGGGGAGGGGGGGGTAAGACCGTTACCATACTTTTTTTGGCGATGTCCAAAATACTTATGAAGTTGAAAAACAATGTTGTGGAGGATCAGAGTTGTCTTTAGCGTTAGGAGGCTGCAGATTTGAGGCTTATTCTGGGGGACATCTATTTTATCTCACGTTCCTTTGTAGCAATCGGACAAAAATCATCAAATTTCTCCCAAAAAACACATTTCAAATCGGATTATTTGGGAGAAGTCCCCCTCAGTTCCAAGATTGGAGGGGACATGTATCCGTCATCCCCCCCCCTGGATTTGCGCCAGTGAGTAGAACATATTGTTTAGTTTACATCTACAACTTTTACAATGCTTATAGACAATGAATTTCTCGATTATTTCTTATAGCGACTTTTCACCCAAAATTGGAGTCGTCACCTCTCGTTTCGCAAACTTATTGCCAACATTTTAGAAACTGGTTGCGGGGAGAGCTACAATGGATGATTCAAGTTATTTCGTCGCTTCCGCTGTGAACCTAAGTACAAGATTCCAAAAGTCACATTTTTTTGGTTCCAAACAATATGTCTGCTGGGTGAAAGCATAGACTGGAATGTGTTGCCTTTCCTACCTTATCTTTAATCCCATAGTAGCTCCTTTCCCAAAGTTAAAAAAATGCAATTCTTCCTTTCTTAATAGTACTTATGACCCAAAGTATTACGTAAGCATTGTATGTTACTTATGTAGCTCACAGAGCCGCAGCTATGGGCGAGCAAGCAAAGCACGTGTCCCGGGCGCGTGGTTGGAGGGGCACCTAAAAGAGAGGTTATATATTAGTACTTTTCCTGGCGGTATTTAATACTTTTCATCAGAGTGCGAAATCATGAAATCAAAGTGAGAGGAAAAAATGAAATGAAATCTTTGAGTTTTACGTCCCACGGTTATGCCGGTTAGGCTAAAGGAGACGGTGATTATGAGAAATGAATGAAATGGTGGAATGAAGTAAGTGGGAGGAAATGGGAGAACCCCGAGAAAATCCACGCACACGGTGTTTGTCCACCACAAGGTTCACTTGGCGGGGCTAGGATCGAATCCGTGATCCCAAGCACCAGAGGTGAACGCTCTACCACTGAGCCACCGCGGCTCTAAAAGTGAGAGGAGACTGGAGGAGTGAAGAGAGAGAGAGAGAGAGAGACACAGAGAGAGAGAGAGAGAGAGAGAGAGAGAGAAGAAAACGCTCGCACTTTTACACTTCAAAGTAAATTAAGTCATTTATTTTTTCTGTCCCCCTCCTCCCCCTCCCCTAAGTTCTGTCAAAGTAAATAGCTAAAAACACTCCCAGGCCAGAACCGCATCTACGTTGGAAATTTGATCGAGATCGGTCGGTCGGTGCAAGAGATTAAGAAAAAATGAAATGAAACCTTTGAGTTTTACGTCCCACAGTTATGCCGGTTAGGCTAAGGGAGACGCTGATGATGAGCAATGAATTAAATGGTGGAATGAAGTAAGTGGGAGGAAATGGGAGAACCCCGAGAAAACCCACGCACACGGTGTTTGTCCACCACAAGGTTCACTTGGCGGGGCTAGGATCGAATCCGGGACCCCAAGCACCAGAGGTGAACGCTCTACCACTGAGCCACCGCGGCCCCCGGCCGGGAATCGAACCCGGGTGTCCCACGCCAAAGGCGTGTTCATTAACCACTTAGCCACGAGGGAGCTCATCTGTGAGGCAGTGTAAACCCCCAAAAAAGAAAGAAAATAAACGCACACTGGATGTTTGCGCAATTGAGGATCAAAACATTCTCAATGGAGTATGAGAAATAGTAAACGTCAATCAATGTGTGCTTTTGCTTATTCATTACTTCGTTAATACTTAATTCCTTCTAGAAATAGTGAAACAATACTATGAAGAAACACTAATTAAACTAATAACAATTACGTTGTATTTCTTACCATACCGTTTTTACCACCCATAGAATTTCAATCTAGCACTATACTGCATTAGTCACGCCGTAACGAAAGCTGAAATTCAAAGACCTGGCACTCGTTAACTGTTGAAGCTGTGTTGTAGCTACCTGTATATCACGCGGCCTGCGTTGGTACTCCTCAACATAAATACGTCACAGCCCAAAGCCAGGAAACATCACAAACAGAAGACAGGGGCACAAGCAGTGCCTGACACTTCACGAACTCAAACCCACCAAGACTCAACTCAACATGACCTTCAATTACGTTCTAGAAACCAAACCAGTGCTAAGGCACAAACTCACCAACTTCCTATATGAAAACACAAGAAAAAAATCTAACGTTTTGGTTCCAAAGTGATGACATAACAATAATACTAAAAAGGTTTTAATTTTCAGTAACCCAAACATTAATTAACTAGGGAACATAACAAAGCAAAAATAAATAAATAAAAATAAATTAAATTAAAAAATAAAAACCTGACAAGTAAGCTCTCCCTGACTACTTTTTTTTAAAATTTCAGTGAGGCTGTAAAATATGTCAATATTTTCGTTATATATATATATATATATATATATATATATATATATATATATATATATTTCATTGTAAACAAGTTCTTTAAACAAAAGAAAGCTCTGAGAGCGCTTACCTCTGACGCGGTAGGTCCCTGGTTCGATTCCTGCTCCCGACAAATAGGCTTTTGGTGAACACTGTAGTTGTGGTTATTCTTAAGACTTTCCAGTTTCCTTACATTTTCTTGATTCCACCATTATCATGTATCTCATCGTCACCTTCTCTCTTACATTGATGTACAATCATGGGGCGTTAAACTAAAAGAAAAAAAAATCTTGCAAATATCCTAGTAAAAATGAGTTTTCTAAACTACACTAGTGGCCCCGCGTATCGTATTCGCTAACGCTCTCGCCTTCGGTGCGAACGGTCCCGGGTTCGATCCCGGTGGGGGAACTCGGTCGAAAAAGTATCAAAAGATTTTAAGTCCAGCCATCCTGAATGAGGTTTCCTTGGCTTTTCCTGATTCACAGCAGGCAAATGCCGGAGTGGTACCTAACATATAGGTCCCAGGCCGTTTTCTTCCTTTAGTTATGCAATTATGTTAAGCAGCCCTGTAGTAAAACTGCTCCAAGTAATAAATCGTCACATATAAAACGGAATGAATAAACACATAACATTCATTTTGCTACCTTGAAATGTAAAATGTTTCAAAACATTAATATTCAAAGATTTCTCAAAATTCAGATTCACCCATTCCATTGTCCTCAATCATTAACGAGTTTTACAATAGTAAGAATTGTATTCATAAACTACATTACTTACTTAGTACTATATTAAAGCAAGTTACACTAAAAGAATATATAATTAATGGAATATTTAACTAAAGTAATAGTTAACTAGTGTACTTACCCAAGCACTTGTTTCCTTCCTCTCTTCTTTTCCGTTTGTAAACAACCTCGTTTCGCAAGCAAAAGACGGTAGTTCAATGACGTCAGCCATGGCGAAAGAAAGAGGTGTCTATAGGCGGCCTGGATCTCACACACAGATGGACGTATTTAACATATAGCTGAAGTATTTAACATACGTATACGTATGTAAAATACGGAAGATTGTTAGATGTCAGACATCCTCCAGCGACATGATGTAATATCTAAGCGGGTAAAAGGCAGTACCTATGTAGTATATGGATAAAGTACGCTCCGTACAGATTTCCTTAGTAAACATAACGAATCCTTGTATTTGTACAATATACCGCTGTCCGGATAATGGATTTTTCTCAGTGTAATAACATTACAATTTTATAATACGTACTAGCGTTATCCTAATAACGTTACAATCCTAAAATAGCAAATAGTGTGATTCTTATAGCGTTACAATATTATAATATCCACTAGCGTAATCCTAATAACATTACAATATTATAATGCTCACTAGTGTGATTATAATTACATTACAGTCCTATAAAGCCTATAAGCGTGATCCTAATAATATTACATTCTTATAAAACATAATAAAACATCAAATTTATCTTGATCACAAGTAACAGAATATTTACGAGACAATTTACTACTTCAAGATCTAGGCAAGGTCTAGGCACTCAAAACCATTATTAAAGAATAGAAACAAAGCAATAAATGTATACATCATACACATATGGAGAAAATCCATCTTTAAATAATGGCAATCAGCAAATATGCTCAACAAGCATGTAGAAGACGGAAACAATCACGCAAACATGTAAATATAACATTGGTTACATATGTTGAAATATCTCCTTGATTTATATTGCCCGACTATGTATGTTACTGTGTTGCAACTATACTCACATCTGGAGAAAAACTAAATTAAATGAGTGGTTCATGCAATATTACTGAAAGTGTATGTAGTGAAATATGAGAAATGTTGGGAAATTACCGGGAGTAGGTACGTGACCAACACACAAACAAACTACCAGAAAACAGTACTAGTTATTTTCTCCAACTATGTGACCACAAAAGTACGAACTAGAGACTGTACAGATATCGAAGCAACTTAGTAATTGTGAGCCATTTGTCTGGAAAATTTTTGGTACTCTAACTGAAAGCAAAACTGTGAATGCACAGTAACTAGTATGATTAGTACTTTGTATCTTTCTAATAACTTAAAATTATCTTAATTAGTTTGAAATGAAATGAAATTTTTGAGTTTTACGTCCCACGGTTATGCCGGTTAGGCAAAAGGAGACGATGATGATGAGAGATGAATGAAATGGTGGAATGAAGAAAGTGGGAGGAAACGGGAGAACCCCGAGAAAACCCACGCACACGGTGTTTGTCCACCAAAAAGTTCACTTGGCGGGAGCAGGGTTTGAACCCGAGACCCCAAGCAATATCTTAATTAGTTTTTGATTGTTAGAATTTAATGAAGTTGTCAACAACGAGGCTATTTTTCCTCGTCATGAAACGTACTGCATATATAAGCTTAATAATAAAACATCTTTAAAAAATGTAGTTCCAATATAGCGTCTACAAATTAAAAATAATAATCCAAAAATACTATGAATATGAAGACAGAAGGTTGTGAAAAAGGCTAAAAGACCTTTTAAAGCAAAGTCAAATTTTTCTTGCCCTTCCTTAAACCCCTAGAAACTAAACATACTCACTTTTCGAAATTTTCTGTTAGTTCTGGGAGGCTACAAACATATCAAATTTCACCAATGTAGTCGTACCGGAAATGCCTAATAATTGTGGGGTGTAGAAGATGTCCTATTTAAATAATTCGGGGAAGATTTATTAGTTCCTCATAAAATCCCATAAAATTTGGAAATACGAGGATCATTCAGAAAATAAAGACAGTTTTGCTATACAAAATCGAAAACACAATATTTATAGGAAAACACAACTCTGTTACATACCTGAAGTTTCCCTCACCTTTTTACTTAATCATCATCTTCATGTAATTTATTACTATATCTGTTCATGAACTTCAGAATATCCATGTCATATTCTGCTGCTGCCAGAACACATTTGCGCCCATTGTCGACATTTGTCGATGTGACGTTTCGGAACCTCTGGAGCTAAAATAAAAATCGGGGTCAACGGTACAACTTTTCTCTAGTGTCGGTTGATATGACTGCCTACCATAAGAGGCAGTCCGCTCCCGTGTCACGTGGTGTATATTTGTAAGAGAAATCCAAAATAGAAACAAATGTCCCAAAAAAAATAATTTGGGCAGAAATGGGTTAAGCCAGTTGGTCACTGCCATCACTTTCTTGACACAATATCACACAGATGGAGATGCCTTTCAGTGATCGGACTGTGACTGGTATTGAGATGGTGTCGTTCTACTTGCGACAGTCCTATGTGCGGTCAAGAAAAGATCAAAACGATCAAGATAATTTTATCTATTCTTTTCCATCTTACATTAAAAAAATAAAAATATATTATCGAGTTTGTGTAGTGTTAACGTTTCTGCCTAATTGATTATCATCTTCACACGGAATGTGATGAATTTTTATCTTAACTCTTAATTGAAAAGCCCACTCGCGCTCTTCTTCTTTAACAATTCCTATCCTTTCACTTATTTCACATTGCGCACTCCAGTATTGTCAGTAATTTGAGAAAGGATATTTTTTTTCTTTTAAGTAATGATATCTGAAAGTTATGAAACAAATTATACAGTATTTCTTTATTGAAAAGTATTAAGAACAATTTCGATTCTGGGCAATGTCGGACTGAAAGAGTTTCGGTGATGAAGTAAAAAAATTTACAAGTAAGTGCTCTGCCGAGCGTGGGGCACCTTCAGTGATGTCTTGTTAGGAGAAAGCTGTTGAATAAGATGTAAACGGAGGTGGCAACATCCAAACACATCGGTATTGTTGAGAGCTTTTCTACATTACAAATATTTATTCAGTGATGCCAGATGCAATCTCAATAATAAAAAGAAAAGGGGGGCAGTTGAAATGTCAAATGTGATCTATTTCATCAGTTTCTGGTGTTGTAACTTTAATAACATTGTGTTGTTGAATTTGTTTCAGACATACATTTTAATATATGATTAAATTTTCACTCTTTATACTACATGGTGAAACTAGTATTGGTATTTTGTGTATGAATATTTACATCTGAAATTTGCAGTGTTTTATTTTTAAAAAATGATCCTAAAATTCGTAGCTCTATTAATAAAGTATTCTCCTTAATTGTTAGAAAATGCAGTTTTGCGTGGGAAATTGAATATTCTGTTTCTCGTTTTAAGCTCTAAATCTTCTTACTCAACTCTCTTGGAAAATGTAATTTCCGTACCTCAATATTTGCCACAAGGAAAACAGTAAAAGTAATTAATCTAAACGTGATACGTTGTGTATACTATGTTAATTGTATAGCGTTCATTAATAGTAAGAATTGTACAGTAGAGATAGAGGTTTCATATCTATATTTGCGGCAACATTTCCGCATGTGGACACAAATACACACATACATACATACAGATGTGTGTGTGTGTGTTATTGTGCGAAGTTCAGACCAAAAGTAAGTATCATTATCCCATACATCCAATAGTTTTTATGGAATTTGATTTACTAATGAAAACCCCTTTATATACTTATCCTGTTTCTCCATGTGACCGCTGCTGGGAGACAAAAGATCTCAAGAAGTATTTAATGGAGTACCATCAATTTTGGCTAAGATTTACAGGGTTAGAATTTTGGAATCAAACTCATGATGGAGGTGATCCATCCAGTTGATTCAAAGATATGGCCCCACATGTATTCCCATAGAGTGTTATTACAGATTAAATGCTTTTCGCTGCGGGGCGCGTTGGCTCAGTGGTAGAGCGTTCACCTCTGTTTCATGGGGTCTTTGGTTGGATTCCAGCTCGGGCCAAGTGAGCTTTGTGCTGGACAAACCCGTATGAATGGATTTTCTCGGATTTCTATGGTTTTAGCCCACTTTTCATTCCACCATTCATTCATCTCTCATCATCATCGTCTCTTTTAGCCCACACAACATAATGGTAGGGCGTAAAGCTTAAATATTTCATTTCATTTTTGTTCCTTAATGGTATGTAACTCAACTGTATTTGTAAGGTTGGTTGGGTTAAATTGAGTTGATTTTGAGTTTAACGTCTCTTTCAGCAGCGAGGCTATATGAGACGGGACCTACTGATTAATGTGGAATCCCAACCACATGAGCTCCCGCCGGGAATCGAACCCGGGTCTCTCACGCCAAAAGTGCATACGCTAACCGCTTAGCCACGAAAAAACTCTGTAAAGTTGGTTGCATATACTGCAGTTACTTTTAATATTTTAATTAAAACCCTTCAATTCATGTAACATTGATAATTGTTCTTATGATGAGGCTAAGATTTATTCGTTTAATTTGAAATAAGATATTTATCAATTCTCAGCATATTCCTCTACATATTGCCATGCTTTTATCCGCCTACAAAGGAATTTTAGGGGGAATTTAAGGCTTTGGAAACACATTTCACAAATAGCTTTTCCTTTTTTGTGATTCTTACTCGTTTACACTTTGATATAGACTCTGCAGTAATCTTTCAGTGTAGTTACTTTGACACCTTTACACTTGCACACACCAAGAGAGAGAAAAAACAGATACATCATCAGAAAAGAGAGGAAGAAAGGAAAGAATCATGCTTGTTAGATTCGTATTAGCGATTTTTGTACATACCTTTTCGTGTGTGTGTCAAGGTCGCACATAGTCTGGGATTGAACCATGAACCCCTCACTTTAGAGATGACCGCTAAAATTTAAAAAAAAAACTTTTTAAAGTAATTTCCGAAAAATAGAGTACACAGTCAAAAAGAATAACAAGTATAAGCAGAACACTATGTTAAGAATTATTTGCGACGATAAGACGTTATAAAAATGAATAAGGTGCTATGTAGTCAGTGGCGTTTCGTGAAGGAAAATATACCAATAAAAATACAGTTTTATACCTACAAACTAAGGAAAGAAGTCTCAACTAACGTCTTATTTCTTCTATACAATATTTAGAACATTAGATAAGTTTAATTCCTTAGTTTGTAACGATAAAATTATACAGTGGGACCTCGATAACTCGAAGCTAAAGGGAATGCATAAAAATTTGAGTTATCGAGTTTTTCGAGTAATCAAGATTGAAGCTATTATGGTAGCCACAATAAAAATTCGAGATACTGAGGTTCCGCGTTTCTCATGAAAAGTGACTATATAACCTCTACAACTCGAAATTTTGTTGTCAATCTCTATATATAACTCGAAGTTGTGAAAGTTCCTTAAATTAAATAAGGTGATTAGTAAACATACAACACTAGACATGAATAAAACACAATTACAGTACACATTAGCAACAATGATAGGACACAACAATGACATTTACATAAAAGCATACCCTAACGCCACAGGATGTGGCATCTGCCATTTAGGTGTCCCAGCTACTTTTTAGATACCCGACACTTGGCACATATGATATTCATGTGCTAAGTATGTACTTCAGCTACCTATAGCTTTAGGTACTTGTTACACCTAATTGATATTTGCAACTATGTACCACAAATATAGCATTTATATACTTGGCTCAGTTTCGCACTCTAACAGTCATTTGTTTTTATGTTGTCACTTGGAGCATATATCTGTCATGTTCTAGGGACATCCTTTAAGTAATCCCTAGATCCCTAATAGCACAAGATGTGCTAGGCATGCGTCATTTAAGTGTTCTAAATTCATCTTCCACATTTGATGCATTTGTTACTTCTTTTTCTAAGCGATTGTGTACTAGAAGCAACAAACGCATCAACTTTATTAGATGGCAACTGTTGCCGATCATTTGAAAGTGAATATGGAAGAACCATGAAATAAAGTAAATAGATACTCGTCATTTTGTTATAAAAATACATAGCGAGTAGATTTTATCTTATCCCAAACGGTTATCGTCGAATATACGCGGTTAAAGGAGCACTCTGATTAGCCAAAATTCAAAAGACCTCAACAATTTATTCCTCTACAAGCGTCATTGTCTCCATCGCCACCGTGAACAAGTCGGTAGAACACGCGGCTAGTGATCCAAAAGTTGGTGTTTCGCGCCCAAACTAGGGTAGCCCTACATTTTTTTTTTACTTGTTTAAAGTGTTGTTTGGACTCACCTTAAGGGGGCAGACTACTAAATATTTTTGAAAAACTAATAGTTTTTCTTTTGCCCGTTTTTCGTAAGTGGAAAGAGGTAATAAAATGTAACTTACCAAAATAATAGATAATGTTATTCTACACCCGAAAATACGAATCGAAAGAATTTTCAGTGTGACCAGAATTTGAAATACTCAAAAATTTAGGTTAAGGCAGCGGCTAGAAAAATGAACTCAAAGGTAACTGATGACTTATCATGTTGTCTATGTTTCTTGTTTACTAATTTTTAAATAATGTCTCTATTTATTTTGTAATAACTTATTTATTTTGTAATAATTTATGTAAGGTTTATAAAATAAATAGAAATATTATTTAAAAAGTAGTAAACAACGGTATGGTATAGACAATACTTCAACTTCAAGATTCGGAATGTATATACAAGTGTAATTGAAATACCAAATGTTTAAAAGAAAAATGTTACATATAAAAACGTAATTGAAAATTATACAACAGACGCTGACATTAAACATTGCATCAATGTTCCTGAAATTGGTATTGTAAATTAAGATGAAATGAAATCTTACGGTTTAACGTCCCACGATTATGCCCTTTAGACTAAAAGAGACGGATGATTAAGGCAAGTAAATGATGATGGAAAAAATGGTGAAATAAGAATGTGGAAGGAAAGTTAATTTTGAGTTTAGCTTCCCGTTCAGCAGCGCGGCTATATGAAACGTTGGCCTCCTGATTAACGTGGAATATGAACCACTTGAGCTCCCGCCGGAAATAATACACGGGTTTCCTACGTCAAAGGCGCGTACGCTAACAGCTTAGCCACGAAGGAACTCATGTGGGAGGAAACAGGAGTACCCCGAGAATGCCCATTGATACGACGATATCTACCATAAACTTACTTGGCCGGAGATCAAACCAGGGACTTTACGTATCAGATGTAAGTCCTCTAGCATTGAGCCCCCGTACCATAATTAATATGGTGAAAGTGTCGTTCTGTACACTGTATTATCTTGCTATGCCACTAAGGGATTGATTGAGTAAATATGAATCTTTTTGTGAAATCTAAAAATGTCGGGTTTTTATTTATTTTTTAACCCTTGTACGTCCCTCGATTTTTGCATACACATAAGTTCCTCTGGGTCAAAATGGACCCATTCATTTTTTTTATGTTTCAATTTGTAGTTCACACTACATTTGTGCATGCAATAACGTTGTGACTGGTTTGTGTCAAATATAACAAAAGATGGGTGAAATCTAGACAAGCGTCACGGTTTGGGGGGATGTCCTCGGCCCTCTATATTTTTTAAATACATGATATATTTTCCTGTCGTCTTCAAATATTTAGAAATAATTGTACAATTGTTTTATTATTCACCGAAATTTAACATGCCAGAGATGCAGAGAAATTTAACATGAGTTACTTTTGGTTAGGTTAGGTCATGCATCCCTGTTAACTTTTATTGAAAACCTCTGAAAACAAAATCCACGTAAGTGGTTATTTCTTTTATGCTACTTGAAACATGTGAACACCCATTTTACTGTTTTTAACATTGCTGACAAATCTGATTGGGATGTCTTTTACAGATAAATTTGTTTCACAAACTGTATTTGATCGTATTTTTGTCGTCTGTTCCCTTTCACGTGTGGCAATACCTCTTTTTCTCAGAACATCAGGGCTACTCGTCGTTTGATGAACACACTCCTCCTATGTCTCTCCACGGAGCGATCGTACGATTTCTTGGGCTGCATTTGTTCTTAGCACATTTTTGTTTGTTTGATGTAGTTTTCAGTTGAGTTGATTTTAGTTTAGCGTCCCTTTCTGCAGCGAGACTATATGAGATGTGGACCTACTGATTAGCATGGAATCCTAGCCACATGAGCTCAAGCCAGGAATCGAACCCGGGTGTTCCACGCCAAAGGCGCAACCGCTTACGGGAATGAAGACCCTTAGCCACGAGAGAGGTCATGATGCAATTTTCAATCACAGCTTTCCGAAGAATTATCATCAGACAGGGAAGACCATGACAAAGAATCCTGCACTGATAATTGATCCTCCGTTTCAGATGTCACTTCATCGTAAGAAAAAGTGTCAAAGCAGTCATTTTGGACACCAAAATGGACTGGTCACGAAGCATGATGATCACAGCTCACATAGTGTCCGAGATAATCAAGTTGAAAAATCGCTTTGGGTCAAAATGGACCCGAGGGACGCAAGAAGATTAAGTTTGTCATATCCTAACGATAAACAGCATATATTTTACTTCTAATTTCTTGATATATTCAATAGCCAGGAGTCAACGGTCTAGACTTGACTGTTATGATTGAGTTCCAAGTATTTTAGTAAAAATTTTGCCTCGCAACTGTGACGAGGTAGTCGTATTGGAGAAAACGAACTTAATAATGAGAATGGGAAGCTATCGTCGCGTTTCCCCCTTTTGAAATTGTAGTATCGAAGAATAATGAAGACAAAAAAGGAGCGGCCAAGCAGGCGTCTTGATTATTGTTATAAGTGCTAGTGATTCCTTGTTGGCTAATGATAGCTGCCAATGAAAGAGTGGTATCTGGAATCCCGAATTGTATGTGTCATCCATCTTGATGTTACACTGCTTGAGTTTCATGAAATTTTCTTGGATTTGTCCTAGGATTTCGTCAGAACTTCTAACATGATATCCAGTCTGAAAATGTCATCCTGAGCCTCTTTAAGGTGGATCACCACCCGGATGTCAGTACATATTTTAGCTCACTACCTTAACTACTGTGCAATAAAACATTACATATAAATATTGTACTATAATATACAGTATTGTTTCGGCTACAGCACAAGACACCTATTCATTTGGTTGTGTCTCTTGATATCGAAAACTGTAACAAATAAAAGAAAATATTTGATTCGTTTTACAATGAGTACACAAGATGGCACTTGCTGTTAGATCTTACTAGAAGTGCTCCGTTTCATGAAACGGGTTTATTTGTGTGTGTAGAGTATTTTAAAATAACAATCTTATCAGGAAATAGATATATTATTTGACCATTTTTCGTGTTATGTTTCATATTTTATTTAAATATTAATTTAGGGAGCTCCTCCGTGGCTAAGCGGTTAGCGTACGCGCCTTTGGCGTGGGAGGCCCGGGTTCGATTCCCGGCGGGAGCTCATGTGGTTCGGATTCCACGTTAATCAGTAGGTCCACGTCTCATATAGCCTCGCTGCTGAACGGGACGTTAAACTCCAAATCAAATCAAAAATATTAATTTACATTTAAGGAAATAGATTTTGAGACGAAACTTGCGCAGAGAGCCATAATGCGTTGTTGTCAAATTTGTACGTTTACTGTACTAGTCACAATAGGAAAATTCCTGGATTCTAACGTTGCAGTTAATAATTTCTCCAGTAAGTATCTAAGCAGTATTCCATGATTACTCCCTTTAAGATCTGGCATCAGTAAACACTCAATACTATCTGGCAATGCCGCACTATTCAAGCAGTATTTAGCATAGCACCGAGAACACCTAGTGATCCACCAGTTGAGAAGAGACACCAGGTTCCATTCGTGAAAAGGGTAGAGGAGGTCTTGAAGCGAGTTACCTTCATCTGTACCTTGCTTATTCTCCTCGGATACTTGTGTCTAGTCTCCTGTATTTGGAACGAGTTCTGGAGGTCGACAGGAATCCTGGACATCGGATTTTCGGATGGATAATGTGCTTTCAACAACCAATGCGATCTTTCTAGTTGAAAACTGTCTGTAGTCACCATGAATACCTTATTCTGCGATTTATGATTGGCTGCGAAAGCAAGTGTCAAAATCAACCTGTAGATAGGCAAAACCGTCTTTTTTTATATGTAAAAAAAGGAAGAATTGAAATATGAAAAACAGTCATTTCAGTTTTCTCCATAACCCGGTTCATTTTTTGACCTAAACCGTTTCTGTTAAACCAGTTTTGGGCTTTTACTGAAATTAATATGATTTACACCAGAACTGATCGCTGTTCTTGTCCTTGTAGTAGACTTATTAAATTCCAAGCAAACTGACAAATAAACAAAATGTTTTTAACAGACAACCGGATAGGTTTCAAAACCAAAACCAGTTTTATAGAAAACTGATTTTGTTTTTAAGAAAAGTTGTCTTTTTTTTTTTTTTTTTTTTACATATTTCGAAAAATAGTGTAGGTTTTAAAAAAACTGAAACCCAAAACACCGTGTTTTGTATCCACCATTAAATTAAACAAATGAATAGGACAGTCTATAAACCTAATTCAGAAGCCCCAACGTAAAATGCGTGATTGGCCGAGCCAAGGAGAGCTTTATTTTGTTTATTCCTTAGATGATAGACTACTAGCCCATCAAATTTGGTTTTGATCCGATCAATAATGTTCGAAAAATAAAGTGCCGTTAAATACACATACATGCGCGCATATACATACATACATTCACCTGGAAAATGCGCTCCAACTACGTGGGTGCTCCGGGATCCAGCACCCACAGAATTTTTAGTTTGACAGAAACAAAATACAATAATTATTTCTCACTTGCCATTGTCAAAAATAATAATCAATTAAAATATTGAGATGGAAGTTAAAATTTCTAACCTCTAAAACATAATTGTTTCAAATGTGTCTCTCCAAAGGCAGTCAAGCAACTCACTCCCCCTTCCTTGACTGTCTCTGGTCTAATCAAAGGCAATAGAATCGAGCACAGCCCTTTATGATAGGGTTCATAACAGATTTTAACTAAAAGGAAATCAATTAAAAAATATCGAGATTCACCTGAAAACATATAACATGTCCCGCCATTGATATGCGCCCACATACATTTTGGAAAGTCGGCGCCGTTGACCTAAAGTGAAACTATAAGTTTCCGTATGCTCACAACAGGACCTAAACAGTGGAAGAAATTAGTACGTTGTTCGTATTAGATTTTTAATCCATATAATATCCTATTGTTTCAGACTTTAAATTGAAATATTCGAAACGACTAGAGAAATTGCTTCTTCATAAAAAATGGTCCCGGCATTGCACACCCTTGTGAACCGAAAGAAAAAATCCCTAGTCATAAAAGCAATGAATTGGGGCATTCAGAACACAAAGAATGCAAGTCTAATTTTCAAAGTTGTTAGAAAAGAGACATAGGGCCTTATGCAGAGTCGTTCTGACGCGTGATTAGAGCAATAATAAAGGGTCGACAAACATATGTTGCCTGCAGTAGTCAGACTTTTAATATGACGCTAATCATTCGTCAAAACGACTCTGCATAAGGCCTATAAGAGACATAGGGCCTTATGCAGAGTCGTTCTGACGCGTGATTAGAGCAATACTAAAGCGGTCGACAAACATATGTTGCCTGCAGGAGTCATACTTTTAATATGACGCTAATCATTCGTCAAAACGACTCTGCATAAGGCCTATAAGAGACATAGGGCCTTATGCAGAGTCGTTCTGACGCGTGATTAGAGCAATACTAAAGCGGTCGACAAACATATGTTGCCTGCAGTAGTCAGACTTTTAGTATGACGCTAATCATTCGTCAAAACGACTCTGCATAAGGCCTATAAAAGACATAGGACGTTATGCAGAGTCGTTCTGATGCGTGATTAGAGCAATACTAAAGCGGTCGACAAACATATGTTGCCTGCAGTAGTCAGACTTTTAGTATGACGCTAATCATTTGTCAAAACGACTCTGCATAAGGCCTATAAGAGACATAGGGCCTTATGCAGAGTCGTTCTGATGCGTGATTAGAGCAATACTAAAGCGGTCGACAAACATATGTTGCCTGCAGTAGTCAGACTTTTAATATGACGCTAATCATTCGTCAAAACGACTCTGCATAAGGCCTATAAGAGACATAGGGCCTTATGCAGAGTCGTTCTGACGCGTGATTAGAGCAATACTAAAGCGGTCGACAAACGTATGTTGCCTGCAGTAGTCAGACTTTTAGTATGACGCTAATCATTCGTCAAAACGACTCTGCATAAGGCCTATAAGAGACATAGGGCCTTATGCAGAGTCGTTCTGATGCGTGATTAGAGCAATACTAAAGCGGTCGACAAACATATGTTGCCTGCAGTAGTCAGACTTTTAGTATGACGCTAATCATTCGTCAAAACGACTCTGCATAAGGCCCATAATGTTTGTACGGTACATAAACACTTTTTTTTTAACATTATAAGAGTTACAATATCTGGAGGCGAATCTTTAAGATATGAAAAAAGTTTGAGACAATTAAAGACAAAATATATCTGAAATCACCAAAAATGGGCTTGATTCACTTGTGCACACCAATTCTGCATTCTTGTAGTAGCACAAACTTTATTATCCATTAACCTAATTTCGTAATTTCTTGAAAAGAAACAAATTTCTTATTTGGAAAATGGACTGTGAACCAAGAAATATTTTGAGTTTCGTTTACTCTCAATGTAGATATTAAAACTAACAATCGCACGTAATATATTTTCGTTTCCACCGAGGGTGGAAAAATGCTACAAAACTCTCTGCAGAAATCACATACACAATCCACTATAAGTATCGGTTGTTATCACAAGCCACCATAAATCAGTTACCATAACATAGTAATAAAGAGCAGAAAGAGCTTGGTAGAACGCTTGCTTCCTTTTTTTTCGCATATTTTTTGACAGATCCAAAAGCTCTGTGGTATCTTCTCGTTTCCAGCAGGAATTATGGACTCACTTTGAACTTTTCGTTGCTCGTAGAAATGGCTGGTAACAAACACGTTTTACTTTTGGAAACTTTTTTTTTTTTTTTTTTTTTGGAAGTCTAAACTTTAGATGATATAGATGCTACATTGAAAGAAAGTGTGGAGTAATAAGATAACCATTTATATGAAATGTTTCGATTTTCGTAATAACTTCCGTTATTGATAATACCTTCATATTTTCCTCGTCTGTCAGTAAGATGTGTATATACATACAGAGAGAGAGAGAGATTTTATTTGAAATGTATTTTATTTTTATAAGGTGGAGAATATGACGGGGAAAGTGTGGAAAATACTTCCTTTTAGACCTCAAAATTGCGTTACGTATGGAAAAGTCTTATTGAACGGTTATGTCCGTCCGTACGCATGTCGACAAGTATGAGACCAAAAACCGTAAAAGATAGCCACAAATTACTTTTTGATATGCATTCAGTGTTACACCGCTTCGAATAGGATTCGCCGCTTTTCTAAAGTGTCTCTTCAAACCGGAAGTAGTACAAATCAAGCATTTCCGGTTTTGATCACAATACAGTAAGAAACAATAATAGATACGAAGCTATTTTTTCTGGAATTGTTTCAGCGTCCAAAGAATAGATACCCATTTCTGCCCTTTTCTCTTTACAGGGTGGTCTGGAAGTGGGAGTACCCCTAATTGGTGTTTACTGACAGTTTTAGGTTTTATCCACATTTGTTTGGTGACATTGCTTGGCATTGCCTGGTAACATTGATTGGCATTGTCTGGCAACATTGCTATCCATATTCATTTGTTTTCTGTTGTTTCCTGCTTGGTAATCAACAGAGGCTTCCCTTTGGCTGGCCTCCAAGAAGTCCAGATCTGACGACACCAGACAATGCTCTCTGTGGTTTCATTAAGCAACAAGTAAGAAACACTTGATATCACACAACACAGAAATTACGAGTAGCTGTGGAACACGCCTTCACCCTCGTGACTCCGGAGTATCTCCGCAAAACATCTGCGAGGACTTGGTGCAGAATTCAACTGTGTTACGATATGGATGGTGATCATACCGATGTTTATGACTCTTAAGACTTCAAGGTAACTGTGTACAGACATTCTACCATAACTAACACTATACTGTTGAAACTAAAGGGGAGGTACGCCCACTTCCGGACCACCCTGTACTAAAAACGGAAATGTAGTAGAAATGTACTTGTACTTCCGGTTTCTATATTCATCTTCATAGTGCGTAAACGGACAGAGATGAAGAGTGATATGGATTCATTGTCTCAAGAACAGGTTTTTATCTTTACCATACGCATTATTCAAAGAAGTAGTAATATAGTAGTCTATATAGAATTTCCGGTTTCACAATTCATCGGAATAGCCACAAACGGTAGCGAGAAGCTGTTTGATGTTTTTTTTTTTCTTTTTTTAATTTAGATTCAAAGTAGCAACAATATTTTTTAAAGAGCTTAGATTACCAACTAAAATTCCGTCCGTCCAGGACACAAAAGCATCTCAAGAAGTACTTGATAAACCACCATTAATTTGGCCAGGATGTAGGTCAAAAGTTTATAATCGAGTTCGTATATGAAGGTGATATTTAAACCGGAAGTGGTAGAAATCAGCCATTTCCGGTTTTAACGTTAACCACTATAGAGGATAAGTGGTAATAGAAAGCAAGAAACGGGTTCGTTCAATCGATTAAGCATCTCGAGAATATATTTAATCTCCATTCTTACCTATATACTAAAGCCACTACAACTTCCGGTTTCAATATTGATTTATTTAGAGCAGAAACAATAACAGATAGTGAGAAATAATTTTTCAAATCGATTTAGCGTTCTAAGAATAGGTACCATCTTCTCTCCTAACCTTCTATATAGACCGGAAGTCGTAGAAATCAACCACTTCCTGTTTTAACCTTCATTGTTATACAGAGAAAATGACAACACGTAGCAAGACACGGTTTCATACAATCGATTAAGCGTCCCAATGATATATTATCTCCACTCCAATCTATTAAAACCGGAAGTGGCAGAAAATCAACCCAACGCGGTTTTAACGTTGTTCACTATAGAGTAGAAACTGTAGAAGATAGAGAGAAACGGTTTTCTTACAATCGATTAAGCGTCTCAACAATACATTTTATTTCCATTCTTAAGTCTCTACTAAAGCTGGGAAGAGAAATCCACTACCCGGTTTCAATATTGATCTATACACAGAGCCAAAACGATAACAGTTAGCGAGAAGCACTTTGAAATCTATTTACCCACGGTGGCTTAGTAGTAGAGCGTTCACCTCTGGTGTATGGGGTCCTTGGTTCGATCCCAGCAGCTTTCGCCAAAGTGAGCTTTGTGGTGGACAAACTCCATGTGCGTGGGTTTCCTCGGAGTTCTCCCTGGGAGACCCCGGTTCGATTTCCGGCGGGACCTCATGTGGTTCGGATTCCACGTTAATCAGTAAGTCCCGTCTCATATAGCCTTGCTGCTGAAAGGGACGTTAAACTTAAAATCACCTCACCTCACCTCGGGGTTTTCCCGTTACCTCCAACTTAATGTTAGCACATATGATCATCCACACAATTTTCCTTGAAACAAAACGAATATTTAAATTCTGCTATTTATTTTATTCTCAACAGATAGCTGGAACGATTTTCTCGATCGAGTTCATTAATGGATCATTTCGATCCAGTTCATTAATGGATTATCTCGATCCAGTTCATTAATGGATTATCTCGTTCCAGTTCATTAATGGATTATCTCGATCCAGTTCATTAATGGATTATCTCGTTCCAGTTCATTAATGGATTATCTCGTTCCAGTTCATTAATGGATTATCTCGTTCCAGTTCATTAATGGATTATCTCGATCCAGTTCATTAATGGATTATCTCGTTCCAGTTCATTAATGGATTATCTCGTTCCAGTTCATTAATGGATTATCTCGATCCAGTTCATTAATGGATTATCTCGTTCCAGTTCATTAATGGATTATCTCGATCCAGTTCATTAATGGATTATCTCGTTCCAGTTCATTAATGGATTATCTCGATCCAGTTCATTAATGGATTATCTCGATCCAGTTCATTAATGGATTATCTCGTTCCAGTTCATTAATGGATTATCTCGATCCAGTTCATTAATGGATTATCTCGTTCCAGTTCATTAATGGATTATCTCGATCCAGTTCATTAATGGATTATCTCGTTCCAGTTCATTAATGGATTATCTCGATCCAGTTCATTAACGGATTAACTCGATCCAGTTCATTAATGGATTATCTCGATCCAGTTCATTAATGGATTATCTCGATCCAGTTCATTAATGGATTATCTCGATCCAGTTCATTAATGGAGTCAGTTCGTTAACATTTTCACGGGTAATGACGATTATGCTTATTACGGTTTCTACTATTGAAACAAAGAATGATATTGTAGAATGGGGGTCACGATGGTTCAGTAGTAAAGCGCTTACCTCTGGTACATGGGGTCCCTGATTTGATTCCTCGACCAAGTAAGTTCGTGATGAACAACATTGTGTCCGTGGGATTTCTCCTTTTCCCTTCTACATTCTCATTCCACCAATTCTTCCGTCATGATTCACTTGTCTTAATCACCCGCCTTCCTTGCATAAAGGACATAATGTGCGACATTAAAAATGAAAGAATAGCAGAATGCTAGAAGTTATACATTACGCCGTTAGGTGGCACCAAACATCCTCCATAACTTGACATCTACTGGACGAAACTGAAACTTCTAAGTATGATCGTTTTTACTGTCCTTTACTTATCAGAATTTATTATTTCTTATCATTATCTTACTTTGAAAGTGGAATGAAATGATATATGTTCGAGACAACAGCTTGACGGTTTGTCATAATTAAATATTCTATTCTAAACAACAGACTAGAACGGTTCTTTTAAGATTATTGAGCCATTAAAATGTCAAACTCCGTTGAATAAAAATCCATTTATTTATATCTATCTGTTGTCCTGACAACGACATTCCAAAATCCTATTATTTAAAACATATATAACATATGAATATCTTTTTATATCAATATTATAAATAACATATTATATTATTTATTTGAGTGGGAAAGTGTGGTTTATTGATGAGGAGAGTGTTTTGATTTAACATTCAACATGTTCCGGTGATTCTGAGGACATTTCATGATTTGCAGGCACTGATAGGCACTGGGAGTGAGTCTGCTGTTTGGTGTCATCTTCCTTTTGTCGTTCATTGCATTTTTGTGTAATTGAAGCAGTCTTCTTTGTGCAGTGCTTTGCCCTGTGTGGGTGATTGAGGGAACAGTGGAATTTTTTTTCATTTTGTGCTGTTTTTGTGTTTTGTTTCATAGTGCAAAATGAATGTCAGTTATTATTCGTTAAATTGCATGTCAGTTAAAAAATATCGAATTCTTCAACAATAACAATATTTTTCAAGTCTTAGTTTAAATAATCCAACAATGAAGAAACAATGAAGAATAATTCAAATGTCTCCAACAAACAAATGGAGAAAAATATTTCAACGAAAATCCTTCTACAATCTCAGAAAGGCCTGGATCCCAATGATTACGAATATTTTGATTGCTCTCACTGTAACAAAACATTTCCTACAAGAAAGGGTTTAAATATACACAAATCGAGGAAGCATTCTACAGAGGATCTAAATAATTCGAACGATTTCTCTGAAGAATTAACACTATTAAAATCTAATACATGGATAATAAAGAGAATACCTAGAGGAGCCAGAAGCGCTGTAGCAAACAAACTTGCCTCAACCATCGTTGATTGTGTAGACCAAAACGATCTCAGCACTTGGAAGAAACTCTTCATTTTCGCTTTCTACCACCTTAAAATTCCAAAAAAGCGTGCTGCAACTTCAATCACTAACATTATCAAAAATAACCTTAATGATTCACATGCGCCCGAAACACCTCCTGTTACAGCCAAAAGGCCGAAACCAAAGTTTGATTTGGCTAAAAGGATAATGTCTAAAATATCAGACTTTGATACAAGAGGCGCTTTAAGATTATTAACTTCTGATGATACGTTGGCACCTTCCAATGAAGAAACATTTCACTGCCTGGTGAACAAGCACCCGGCTCCATCTAGAGCCCTTGAAATGCCGGACCCCCCATCTAATCAAGATTCATCTGTATACGTAAATGAAGAAATGGTTCAGAAAGCCATAAATAATTTTGCGTCCGGCTCAGCGTCTGGGATAGATGGGATTTCCCCTCAACATCTTAAAGACTTAATCTCGAGATCTGCAGGTGAAGCAGGATCTTTTCTTTTGAGTCAGATCACGAAATTGATGAATCTCATCCTTAATGGAAGAGTAAATCAAGAGATGTGTCCATACTTGTTTGGAGCTAACCTCTGCGCCCTAAAGAAGAAGGACGGGGGAATCAGACCTATTGCCATCGGCAGTGTTTTCAGACGTTTGGCATCAAAGTTAGTAGTGTCCTCAGTCTACAATCAATGTTCTCAGTATCTACAGCCTCATCAACTGGGATTTGCAACACCAAAGGGCAGTGAAGCTATCATTCACGCCACTCGAACATTTATACATGCAAATAAAAATTCGAACAAGGTCATTCTAAAAATCGATTACAAAAATGCCTTTAACTCAGTTGAACGAGACATCATTTTAAAGGAAGTTAAACAAATCATTCCTCAATATTATTCATATTTTTGGCAAAGCTATGCAAATCCATCCACGCTATTTTACAAAGAAAGGAAAATATCCTCATGTGTAGGAGTTCAGCAAGGCGATCCAGCAGGCCCGATGTTATTTAGTCTAGCAATACATCCAATTGCCCTTTCTCTTTCTTCAGAGCTAAATGTCTTCTACCTTGATGACGGAACTCTTGGAGGATCACCACAAACCGTGTTGGAAGATATAAAGAAGTTGATTACAAATTCAGAGAAAATAGGTCTACAAATAAACCCACAAAAATGTGAACTTTTCTTCAATTCTGAAAAAAGCGACCCTAAAATTGTATCTGAATTTTCAAACATATTACCCGGAATACGAATAGTGAAAAATAATGAGATCTCATTGCTGGGTTCACCACTACACGAAGAAGGAATCGAATACCATTTCGAGAAACACCTGAATGACCTCAAAAGAATATCATTCCGATTAGAAAGTTTACCAGCCCACATTGCTTTCTTTTTGCTCAAAAATTGCTTCGGCATTCCTAAACAAACCTACTTTCTCCGAACAGTTCCAACATGGGTCAATCCCTCCAGACTTTTACAAATGGATCACATACTGAAGAAAGCGTTACAATCAACAATAAACTTCAATATCAACGAAACGCAATGGACTCAAGCAAGCCTTCCCATCAGAGTTGGTGGTTTAGGCATAAGAAAGGCTTCAGACCTATGCCTTCCTGCCTTAATTTCCTCTTGCCACGGAGCGTTGCCACTCGTTTCCAAAATTTTAAATTATCCAGTTGACGAAGTGGGAATAAGCCATTTGGCAGAGGCTTTGGAAATTTGGAAAGGCATTTACGATGGAAAAACCCCGGTTTTAAAAGAGTCACAGAAACAATGGGATCAAATTATTCTAAACGAGGTAATCGAACACGAAATAGTCGCTGAAAACGACATTGAAAGTGCACGCATCAAAGCTTTAAGAGAGAAGGAATCAGGAGCATGGCTACAGTCAACACCATCTATAAACATAGGGACATTCTTGAATGACAACTTTTTCAAAATCTGCATAGGATTGCGCTTAGGCCTGAATATTTGTCATGAATTTATTTGCACCTGCAACAACAAGATGGACAAGAAAGGTCTTCATGCTTTGAGCTGCAACAAAAGTGGAGGAAGATTTGCACGTCATAGCGAATTAAACAACATACTCAAAAGAACTTTTGCAAGCATCGACTTTCCGAGTATATTAGAACCTCCAGGAATGTTCAGGAACGATGGTAAACGGCCAGACGGAATAACATTAATTCCGTGGAAAAAGGGTCTAAGATTAGTCTGGGATGTCACATGTGTGGATACGTTTGCTCCATCTTATCTACAATCCACAAGTATAAAAGCAGGGAGCGCAGCGGAAGCGGCTTGTTCACGCAAACACTCAAAGTACTCTAAACTTAAAGAAGACCATCATTTTATAGCCTTTGCTACCGAAACAACAGGTGTCTTCAGCAAAGAAGCAATGGATTTTTTGAAAGAACTAGGAGCAAGTCTGACAGCAAAAACAGGAGACCCTAGAAGCTATCAATTTTTACTGCAACGCGTAAGCATAGCCATACAAAAAGGCAACGCTGTCAGTATTTTGAGTTCGTTCCCTTCTTCCCATAAGCTTGAAGAAATCTTTTACCTTAGATAGAACACTTTAAACTGGCATAAGGAGAACTTGAAGACAACCTGAAGAAAGTAGAATCTTTTCATTTTTATGTATAGGCTATAGATTTCATTAACAAATATTTAATAAGATGGAAGCAGAAGATTTGAATATAAATAAGTTTTGAACTTATGTTTAATAATAATTTTTATTTTTGGAAGTGAAAAAAAAATAACATATTTCTTTTTTCTTTTTCTTCTTCGAATTACATAATCAGTTTAGTACATATTTTAAAATATCTTATGCCCAAATAAAATAAGGATTTACAAGTAGTAAAAATATACAACTATGCAACGTACTGTTGTAAGACTGTTGATTCATTCTACATCTATGAACATTCGGATATAACTTTTAACACATTGTGATTTGGAGTAATTATGATAAGACTATAAGAATATGTCAAGCATGCTACTTTCAGATTATTTGGTAATGAAATACTAATTAGTTTGGTGTTTTATCGTGTACTAAAAATTATGTTATGTACTACAACCTTGAATTCAAGCTTTACCACGTGAAGAAAAAATGGAATAGGAGAATTACTTGTGATGCCAATATCAGATGTAGTCGGGGAGCGTTTTGGTTTTGTTGGTCAAGAGGAAGGGCGCTAAGGCGAAAATGAAATGAAATCTTCAAGTTTTACGTCCCACGATTATGCCGGTTAGGCTAAAGGTGACGGTGATGATGAAAGATGAGTGAAATGAAGAAAGTGAGAGGAAACGGGAGAACCCCGAGAAAACCCACGAGCACGGTGTTTGTCCACCACAAAATCAACACGGTTCGAGCTGGGATCGAACCAGGGACCTCAAGCACCGGAGGTGAACACTCTACCACTGAGCCACCACGCCCCCAGCACTAAGGTGAGTTCTTGCCCAGGGCGACAACTAATTTAGTAGCGTCGCTGATCCCACGATTATTCTCCGAGGCTAAGAGAGACGGCGATGATGATGATAATGAATGAAGTAGTGGAATAAAGAAACAGGAGAACCCACGCACACAATGTTTGTCCACCACAAAGTTCATTTGGCACGAGCAGGAGTCGAACCAGGTACCCCACGCACCAGAGGTTGTCATACTTCGAGTCTGTGAAATAAAGTTTCAACATATCGTCTTTTCTTGCCTCATTAGCTCGTGGAAAGAAAAAATGTGGATCGTTATTTGGAGGAGGGGATTTCATTTTGCAGATTGTGAGGATCTCCACTTCGACCGTGTATTTTTTAAAATAAATAAATTAAATGTGTTTCAAGTGATATAGCGTTGTGGTTTGAGTAAAAGAAAGAAATTTCCGTCCGTGAATGATGTGTATTTTGTTTTTGCATCTCTAATGAAACCACCATTGTTGGCTCATGCATCCATCTCTTTTTTTTTCTTTTTTCTTTTTTTTTCGTGTAAATATAGAAATACACCCACAACAACACACTAACAATACGCTTCAGATAATAAGGAAGTTGGCCAGCATCCGGCCTTCTCGCCTTCCTAATATTGAACGTAACAGATGCTACTATTTTTAACCACGTTTTTTCTTCCTTTGCTTTTGCATCACATAAGTGGGGAAAAACAATTACAAAAGAATATTATGTTTTTATCTTACAATTCAAATGCTATAACTTTTTATACAAAGTATCTATCTCCTTTCTGAATGACCAGTTCGTGATTCATATTCTTTGTAGGCCGCAGTAGCTCTGTGATAGAGCGCTTGCGGTCTCTGGTTCGAGTTCAGCTCGCACCAAGTGAGCTATGTGGTGAACAAATATCGTGTGCGTGGAGTTATTTTTTTCAGAGTTCTCCTGTTTACTTTCTTTATTACACTACTTCGATCATTATCACCATCACCGTCTTTCACAGACATGGAGTCTGATTTAGGACGTTAAACCATGTAAAAATAATAATAATAATAATAATAATAATAATAATAATAATAATAATAATAATAATAATAATAATAATAATAATAATAATAATAATAATAAGTAAATAATAAATTGCGTGTGTGTGTCTGATCCTATGATTCCAGGTAAAAATATAAAACTTCTAAAGTTTGGTGAGGAAATTGTGAAATAAGTTAAATTAGGAGGTATACTGAGAAGTTTTTTTTAGCTGATTATGACGACAGGACTGAATTTAGGGTGGGTGCAAAGGTGCACGTCACCCCCCACCCCACCCCTTCGTTGCAAATATGCACTATCTAAAATGAAAAGCTAGCAGTGAAAATAGCAACACATTCCGAAACTTTCTGCCATCATATTTCCGTTTGGGTCAACATTTTTAAAGTAGGAAAGAAAACAGAAGGCAGGAGCAGATAAGGACATTTTTTGTCCTCCATTCCACTTGCGACGCTCTTTAAATACCCACTCCCCCTCCGTTCTATGTATTAGCATTGTCAGGGGTAAAGAATACTGTCACATGTCACTTTGAAGAGTTTCAGTATGATTGGTTAGTTTAGTAGTTATTGGTGCACCCACCCTCAGACAATCCTGGATCCGGCCCTGTATGATGAATCTTCCAATCCTTATTTTAATATTAATCCTTATTACTTTACTTTATTTTACTATATACTGTATTCCTATGTTACACTAAATTTTATTATTATAATGTTGTTATAACAAAATTTTGCCTCATCGCCAATTTTATCCTTGAATTGGAACCGGAAGTGATGTAAATCTACAACTTCCGGTTGCAGCATTGGTTCCCATAGACCAGAAACGGTAATTGGAGACGACAAACAATTTTTTTTTCGACATGGATTCAGGATTACAAGGACAAGTTTAATTTCAGCTCTCATTTTTCTACTGAAACCAGAAATAGTAAAAAAAAAAAAAAGTAACAACAAGTCCTGGTTTCGGTATTAATTCCTATGTAGTAATAATTGTAAGAAATAGCGAGAAACTGTTTTAGATGGGGCCTTACCTAATGGCGGATCTAGCCTTGGGCCGAGGGGGGCCAGGCCCCCCAGTTTGTAACCAGCAAAAATAATTGAAACTTTTATTTATATATTTTTGAAAGTTTATGTAGTAAGCACGTTGCCTTTTATTCTTTATTTGAAACTTTTTAAAACATTAGATATAATTTCAGATGCAGTTTTTCCGTTATGCTATGTGTAAAATAATACGTGAGGTCCATAATGTCAACGTCGAACCTAGCCATAACACTCATCGGGAGAGAGTTATGTTGGAAACTTGGAAACTGGCACGATCCATGAAAAATTGTAAACTCATAATATACCTATCATAACCTGGGTTCTGGCTGACACCCCTAGTTTTTAATTTCTGGATCCGCCACTGGCCTTAGCTGGTTATATCTCTGACTTTATCAGTCTATTACAACTGGAAGTAATAGATCTACTGTTTCCGATTTCAGTATCGAAATCGTGTAGTTTTAAAGCATATTGTGGTTTGACAAACTGTAACGAAACTCACTGTCAGTATTGTTATGTCTTTAAGAAGGTATTTATTGTCTGGGTAACAGATATACCAGAACATAAAAGAACTATTTGGACTTCGGTCGGGAATGAAGATAATTGAGTTTGGTTTACAATCCTTGAAGTCTTCCATCAGGAATCTACTTACGTAAGAACTTCACTCACAACTTCTGACCAATGAAATGCACCTTATAGCCACCCCTCCATTTAAAAGTCAAAACACCCTTGGTAAAGCCTGCAACAAGTTGGATTCCATTTATCAACAACTCCTGTAACTTGCTTCCCTTAACAATGTTTATTTTACGCACTGGTCGGACTAGTTTTTTTTTTAACCCAGATATATCTAACAAAAACAAAATGATACTTTGATTAGGTGCAGGTCGTTATATATTAACAGCGACAATATATTCCTTTCGTACACACATGATTGTTTACTTTGGTGGTCTGGTCTCGTTTCATTCTTGTCTGACTGTCCCTTCCACATTTTTCTCTGTTTGTTTGTTGGTATTAACTTCGTATTACGTCTACCGAGTTTTCCTTGTTCGGCTTTTAGCTGAAGAAAATACAAACTTCTTGTATGCGTTTTCCTGTAGAGTACTTACTTTGGTATTCATCTTACGCATTCGTGATGAGCCCACGTTAATGGGTCAAATTACATTTCTTTTTCTAAGTGTTCTTCTTTTGTAAATTTTCACCACTTCCTTCCCTCAGTCTTCTGTGAGTGTTCAGAGAGAATTAAAAGAGGAAATTTTTTATAAGAATTTTCCAAATATTAAGGTAACCAGGACCGACCCTAGGCAATTTGCTGCCCCGTGCAATTGCATCATTTCTCCAGAAAGAACAGATCTTTTCTCCAGAAAGAACAAATCTTAAAAACCACGACTTTAAGTATGTTACCCCATCATGAACCCCAAAGAACACTACAAAAACAATTTTGTTGTGTCTTTTTTTGAATATAATAATCTATTAAATTAGTGAAAGATAAACACACCTGCAGAGGAAAGATGGCAATCCTTTTTATAGAATTCAATATCGAGCTTCAATCTCAATATATCAGTTTGCAATTCCAGTACAACTAGATCTTTTATCTTTATTCTAGATTTTCCTTCTACATCTGTTAAAAAAATTAAAAAGAAAAAGAAAAAAGAGACTTGTTTCCACCTTCAATGATAAGGAACTTCAACTTGTTTGTGACAAAGACAAGACTAGTTTTCATATCAAAACTGTGATAACTAAATGGAACAAATAGGCTATTCGCTACTGTTCGAAAATTTAGATCTTGTATTTGACAACAATCAAACAATCAGTGCTGGGATTTGTTTGACTATTTGCTTTAGCACTGACCTTAAACTAATGCCACCTAAACATGATTTGTGAATGTAGTATTCAAATAGATCAGCTTAGTAAATTTAAGTGCCATCATCATGAAGTCTGTTTCCAACAAGAAATATTTATTTTAACTAATATAGTTATGACCAGGGGTAAAAGTGGGGGGACGTTGGGGACGCCCCCACATCCACAAAAAATATGTACGACGTCCCCCCAGTTCCTAAAAAATTACAATGAACAAAGATGGGCAAGGGGACGGCGTAACGTCATGCCGGTACCTGCCATCCCTCTTGCTTTTCAGATCCCCTTTTACTCCTGGTTATGACATATTTTGCCGCCCCTCAAAATTTGCCGTTCGTTGAAACGCACATGTTGCACATATTCCACAGCCGGCCCTGGTAACACGTGTTGAATTTGAAGAAAATAAAATTCATGATATGTAACCAAAGTTATATTTTAGGCCTGGAAGAAATAAGAAACTTATTTTGAAGTGCCTACAGAGATCAACAGAGGTTACAAGATCATTACAATTATTCTTAACGCGATGTCTAGATCTCTAATTCGATTACCGTAAGTACCTTTCAATTTATTCGTCATTTGTATTCTGGCCAGGCCTGGTAGCTATGTGATGGCCAGAGAGTCGGACTCAGTTCTCACTGAGATCATCTTCAGTCTCCACTAAAGCTATTACTTGTTTGTTTGGATAAATATGTGTTCAAAAATAAACAATCAGGAATTTGCAGTTTATTTTATTGCAAGCAAAAAAAAAGAAAAATTGATTCGGTTGTGGAATGAAATAGAGAACCCAATTTAAACTTTTGGTATTTCCGGGCCATTGTTTCTCCTAGAAAAGATAGGGCTTGCCAACCGTTCCGTAATCAAGTTGATTTAATCCATGGTTTAAACCAGCTGTTTTTTTTTTCAAAAAAAAAAAACAATTGGTTTAAACCAAAAAAAAAAAAAAAAAAAAGAACGACAAATGTTTAAATCGTGTGAACTTCATGATGACGTTTCCACATATCAAACCATACGCATTACGTTTATCTACTTTTCACCTTTTAATCAAGGGGTTCCGTATTCAATTCTCGGTCGAACCACAACCCATCTTTCAAGTGTAAACCAAGTAGCAATTCGAGGTGTCTCTTTAAGCGAAAGTCTTCTCCGTGATAACATTGGTATTTCATAAGGATTTTAAGCCTAAACATACGAAATGAAACCAAATTATATATTTCTACTTGAGTGAATTCCTGTTGTCTTATAAAGAACCCAATGTTGCTTAAAATTGGTAAAATTTATCAACTGCCTAGGTAGCTTCCAACATCAGCTTGGATTTGACTTTGTTTTAATTTTATTGAATTATACCTACATACCAAATTTGTAATTTAAAATCTCAGTTTTAGCGTAGTGATTATGATAAGTTGACCTTAAAATTTTACACACATATACATTTAAATAACAGGATTTTTCCGAATGGCTAAGGCGGGAGTTTCCCGATTTATATATAATTCTGTATAATGTTTTTACTTGTGTAACTGTTTATCTTTTTGTCCTTCTGAAATGACTCTTGACAATTATATTAACAAGTAAGCCTATGTAAAGATCAGTACAACGTATTTTTTATCAAGGGTCCTTCGTGAGTGAGTCGGCAATCACATTTGTGACCAATTATTCATGGTTTCGTGTCCAAATGGACAATTTCTCTTGGATGTAAGTCGAGAAGGAGTTTGGATTCCGTTGTAAGCTTAAGTGACCCCTTCCAGCATAACCTTATTGTTGCATAATAACACCAAGGCGAAACAAACTAATTTCTGTCCATATCTAGTATAAATACATAGAGTAAATTATTTAAACCAAAAAAAATAAAACTGGTTTAAACCCAAAAAACCGGGTTTAAACACAAAAAACTGTGTTTTTTTTGTTTTTTTGTTTTTTTCAATAAAAACCATGGTTTTTGCCAACCCTGGTTAAAGCAGAGCTTATAAATCGCTTTCATATCGACCTGTCATGCACGGAATTTGCTGAAGAGTTTAAGGCGAGGAAAATTTACTGAACTTATCAAAACTGCTAAAGGTCAACGAAAGTACATTTTCAAGAGCGCAGTTAGCACTTCTTCATCCTCAGTTACATACTCCAATTAAATAATAAATGCAGATGCAGTAAAAGTATATAAGCATTATGATACATTACCAGCCCCAGCGAAGCTAATAAGACTTATTTTTAAAGTATATTTTGAGCATGCCATAATAATATTAACAATCATATTTGCTTTTCTGTTTTAAACACGATGTATTTTTAACGGTAGACTATAAAAATTACATGTGCCGACTCAACCTAAACTGGAATAAGTAATTTTAATAAATGCTTCAAAAGTAACTAAAGTAATTAAATTTGAACTCCATAATCGCTCAATTTTATATAAAGTAAGTACTTTCAGGTTGCTTATATTTTTGACGATCAATGATGTCACAATATTAAGAGTAGCTATACGTACTCCAGGAGGGTGTCTGGTATTTCTGTTTTCATAAGTTGGCAACCCTAAGGAAAGATGAAGAAGGAGCTTTTTTTTTTTTTTTTTTTTGTTAACTTGACCACTATGTTACAATCAGGGGCGGATCCAGGACGGACTTCTGGGGGGGGGAGCGGTGGTTTGTAATACTGCTACTTAGAGCTACTTTTAAGAGCTCCAAACTCTAGGATGAGGTTTTATTTATACATATAAAATAAGAAAGTTTTATTTTCTGCTGGATCAGCCCCTGGTTATAATGAAGATTTCTGTACTTACTGACTTGACAAGGATTATTTACATCACTGAAGGAGAATGGATTTATTCATTTTTTGTCTTGAAACATTCAAGTATTTTGTCAGAAGCAGTACTTCTTTTATTACACTAAGCTGGCTGCTTCGATATTTTTCTTTCATTTTTTTTACATGAAAGTTACGGATGTTTTTTTTTTCTGCGGGCAGGTATGCTTCATATTTATTTGATTCGTTTTTTAAAATCAATCTTTTCAATTTTCAGAAGCTGTGAAAATCACATTAAACTGCGCTAATTTTTCAAAGCCCTTCAAATATTAATATTTCTATATAACTTAGAAACTATGGAGGTTCGAAAAGCCGAACTCAAGTTGACGTATTTCTGCCTATTCCTCCGGCATTATTTTGCTTTCGGTGGTTTCAAAGACATGAGCTACAAAGGCCCGTATCTACGGGGGGCTAGGGGGCCGCACCCCCTAAACTCTGGCTGCTCCTAAGAAAGTTTCACGGTAGGCTTGCAAATGAACTATAATATGGTGATGAAGTATAATATGATTGGGTCGGGACCCCCCTAACTTCTACCACCCCCCCTAAATTTTTGGGCTGGCTACGGGCCTGGAGCTACATATACAAGTTATAATGGTTAGGTTTTGTATTTAGTTATAAATATTATATTGAAAGGGAAAAACGCCAATTTTGTTTAAAATTTCAAAGAATGAATTTTTTAAAGAGCAAATGGATCAAATATATGGAGAATAAGGAAAGTATTTACATGGAAATAAAATGAAACACACAACAACATATGCTTTTCTAACTTACTAGCTATATCATTAAGAACTGAAAATGTGAATTATGGAATATTGCACTTCGGTTGAGAGCAAAAATAACGAAATTTACTTCACTGATCCCTACAATCGAAGGATTTTTTTTAATTGGGAAACGAATGAAAATAGACTTATGCGTGTGTGTTTCTAAGATTTTTTCTTCATTGAGTATCTGATGAAGACAACGATAAGTTGTCGAAAGTTTTAATAAATAAGTGTATTAACGTCTGGTCAGAAAGTGTTAGTTATTCGAGAAAACACATGCATCACACACTGGTCTAGCAGACACATGTTTCTGAGGTTTGTGGCAGTAATTATTTTGAGAGTATATTGCAACCACAAACATTATGCAATATAATACAATATCCTATAACCATCTAATATGACAATAAACAAGTCGCTTTGTAATTTTCCTTTTTTATATTTATAATTTTCCTATTGCAAATCAAGTCACGAAACCACTGAAAAACATTTGTCATCTATATGTTTGAACATTTATCCAATGAATCAAGTTTTTTCACTTGGAATTTAGAAAATAAAGAATACTCAACAGCACAAAAACTATTATTTTTAATTATAAAATATACGTAAATCAATCACACATATAGAGATACATTGTGGGAAGAGTTGGAACACGTATATTTCCTGAGGTTTTTTAAAATCATATATTTATAAATAACAAACAGGCATAGAACTTGAAACATGTGTGCAAAGAACAAACATTTAAGCACATATGCTGCAGAGCAATATTTTGTGATTTATTTGAGTTCGTACCACATGAACAAAATAACAATTCATAAATAATAATAACAAAAAAACAAAATCGCATGATGAAAAGAATTCTTATGGGCCACAAAGTTGTAAAAAAAAAAAAATAAAAAACACGATAGGTAGAAACATGATAGAAAAGTAAATAAAATGTACGGATGTCCCCACAAGAGAGGTTATGTGTTCGTTCCTTTATACCGTACGTTCAGCCTTGATCGAAGTGGAAGAAACCTGTCCGCAAACTCCTCTTGTAAAACCATATAGAACATCATTGCAATTGTTCTAGAAAATTATTCTAGAAATACCTATTTTGGCTAGATAAAAATTAATCAACTATATTGAAAACTAAACTGTTTAAAACTCACGAAATTTCCTCGTCATGTGTTCCGGAGTATTTTATAATTTTTAAAGAGTTTGGTTTACCAATCAGAACTTCTTTATATATTTTCCCCCTCTATCTGTCCGCGAGACTAGAGAATGCCCAGGTGACAAGAGTATGTGCGGGATACAAGAGTATGTCCGGAAGACATTATATTTCCGGGATACAAGATTATGCACGGGAGACAAGTGTATGTTCGAAATGAAATGAATCTTAAGTTTTACGTCCCACGGTTATGCCTGCTAGGCTAAAGGAGACGGTGATTATGAGAAATGAATGAAATGGTGGAATGAAGAAAGTGGGAGGAAACGGGAGAACCACACACATGGTGTTTGTCCATTACAAAGTTCACTTGGCGGAAGCTGGGATCGAACCCGGGACCCCAAGCACCAGAGGTGAACGCTCTACCACTGAACCACCGCGGTCCTAAGAGTATGTTCGAAAGACAAGAGTATGTCTGGGAGAGAAGATTATGTCCGAGAAACAGGAATATTTCCGAGAGAAAAGTATGTCCGAGAGACAAGACTATGTCCGGAAGATAAGAGTATGTCTAGAAAACAAGAAATGAAATGAAATCTTTAAGTTTTACGTCCGACGTTCATGCCGGTTAGGCTAATGGAGCCGGTGATTGTGAGAAATGAATGAAATGAAGAAAGTGGGAGGAAACGATAGAGCCCCAAGAAAACCCACGCACACGGTGTTTGTCCACCTCTAAGTCTACACGGCGCGAGCTGGGATCGAACCAGAGACCCTAAGCACCGGAAGTGAGCGCTCCACCACTGAGCCTCCGCACTCCCTTTCGGGAGACAAGAGTAAGTCCGAGATACACGATTATGTCCGGGAGACAAGAGTATTTCAACCGGAAGAGATGAACTAGATGAATCATCACAATTTTGGGCAGGATGTAGAGAGAGACTAAAGTTCGGAGACGAGTTAGTTTACGGAAGTAACCCATCCACCGGAAGTGCTAGAAATCAACTATTTCCGGTTTTAACGTTGATTCTATCGAACAAAAATCGGTAATAGATTGCAGGTAGTAGATGCAATCAATTATTCTTCCGAAGAATGTACATAAGAAGAAGAATATTCAATCTCCACTCAAATTCCTCTACTAAAGTGGGAAGTGACAGAAATTTACTACCATTTCCGAATTCAATATTAATTGAGAGAAAATCAGCTATACAAACCAAATTCCTTCACGTGGAGTACGTGTGATACTCCTACTTGTTTCAAATTAAATAGTTTATTCATTTATTTAATTTCTAATTTAATATCCAACATAAAATGCTTTAATAACCTTTGAATTTTGAGAAAATTTCCATTATGATTGATTTTACGGGTTTTATGCAATGTCATATACTAAAATGATACAAATCTCTTGAAATATACGTATGAGTACCCCATTCTTCAAACTCCACCGAACCGTTTAGGTTTTATGTGAGACTTTAAGTTTTAAGAATATGTTATTTAGTGAGCTACAGTAAATGTCACTTAACGCCATATGCCAAATGCCACTTCAGACGAAACTTCACTGATACCTCATTCACCAAATTCCATTTAGTAGTGTAGTTTCTATATGGGAATTTTTGTTATAACGGTATAGCATTTAGCATACCATGTTGAGTGTATCTGACATTATAAGCCAAGTGTGGAGATAATTCTTTGTGAGAATTGACAATTAGGTTAGTAACCATTTGGAGGTTTTTAAATGTTCTATCCCATGTTAAAAATGTTTTGTATATCAATAAAAATGACACACGGTTAGTGTCTCATAAATTACTGATTAGGTTGAACTTTTAAAAAGAAATTTATATATATAACTCACAAGAAGTTTCACATAAAAAACAGAACATCTGACAACATTTCCATGTGTCTGACGTTACTTCTAATCAATGCAATTAGTTCACCATCTTGCCGTCTAGAGAAACATATCAGACGAGATGCGTAATAAATATTATTTTTTCCATTTAAAGAAAAACAGTATTCAATGGCGTTAAAACTCAGAAATTCCCTTTGCGTACGCCACTGCTCACAACCATACTTAACAGCCTTGCCTACTCTCATATTGAGGCTTATGGTGTGTGATGATTGTCAGTTGTCCTAATTGTTTGAGGTTATGTAGCTATCCTAAATATAATATAGTGTCCGAGACAAAATGCCCTAATTTGAAACCAGGGCCGTGCCGTGGGGGGAGGCGAAAAAATTGGGAGAAAAGGGGCAAAAGCAAGGAAAAATTACTTGGGGTAAACGGCTCCTGAACGGGACATGTTATCATCTGCATGATCTTCAAATACACTCTCAATAACTAGTCAGGTTTCTAGCCTCAGCAAGCCATTATCGCACTTCACATCTCTCAAGCACACAGTCTTCATTCCCTAGTAGTTTGTGTGTATGCAACTCAAAAGTTGCATTTAATTTATGATAATTAGCATAGTAATCAAAACGAACTTTTGAAACTGTAAAACTTACTGAAAATCTGAGATATAGGTATTCTCTCGTAACTATATGTTAACGTACACGCTGCGGATACGCTCCTACTGAGCAGACATGTTAGTGAAGGTGATTTTTATGTGAATAAGCGCATAATTGAAGATTTGTTTCAGCATTTGTTAATACGACTGGTTCTCCGTGTCTGTATAAGCATTTCAAGTGGAGCGGATTTTTAAAGTTAAACCTTCATTTTTCCATCTTTCTTTTCGCTGTACAGTTTGCTGTCCACGCTAATAATGTTGTCTGAAAAACTTTAATGTAATGTTTTACTTTATTTGATTCACTAACGTAGCCCATAGTGAATCAACTCATCTGTAACCTAACAGTAAAGTAATTGTAAGTGTTGACTTTCTAAGCCCCATCACGGAATCGATATTTCGAGAAAAAAAAAGTAGTGAAGAGCGCAGCTTTACTGGGGAGTAGAAGCACAAGCTCGAAATTTGAATCGAGAGATTTTAAGTACTTGGCCTTCGATTTGACCTTGATGTCAGAAATCGGGTCCAGCAACAATCCATTTCTTGTTTTTTTAGGCTATCTAGATTATTTTTTAAAAAAGTATGTCCGGTTTAACTGATAATTTTAGTGGTTTTCATAAGACTGAAGTAGTTTTTTTTTTCAACCTGTATGTAATATCGCAAAGTGGAAGATTTCAATATATATATATATATATATATATATATATATATATATATATATGAGGGTAAGGCATTATTGTATCATTTTGAAATTTCCACCTTCAGATTTTATGTTCTGTTGGCCTAAATTTATCCCCCCCCCCCAATATAGATTATCTAATTCGCACACTGTTTACAAGTGTAGGGTTACAAGTGTAAAATCATTACTAGTGCTTTATGACGGGACGTTTTTGGCCATCCTCCGTTCAGTCTCGACCCCGCTCCTAACGACTTTCATCTTTTTCTGCATCTGAAGTCTGTCCTTGGTGGTAAGCGTTTCAACAACGATGTTACCATGTTACGATATGGTTGAAAACACAGGCGGCAACATTCTATGAGCTAGGAATATATAAACTTACACCACGCTATGAAATTTGGCTGGAAAATTACGGGAGCTATGTGGACTAGTGTTAGTGTTATCGAATTTTGTGCAATACATTGCTTTCTTCACCTGTACTCGATTTCTTTTTTATTACCAAACGAAACTTACTTTCCGAATGAACTTCGTACAGGCTTTCACCACTTTTATTCCTCTTTTATCCCAACCGTTTTTTAAATAATTGTTTAGTTTCTTAAATTTTACTTAATACGATTTGCTGTATTTGACAATAAGTGTCCACATAAATATATGTCTATCAAAATAAGAATTAAAAAGTCATCTTTAAAAATATACCTTTCCGCTATAGGATCCTAATTACATTTATCTTTTTCATCTCTGCTTGTGATTGCCATAAATTCCATTCGCGTCTCCCAGGCTAAGAAACACCAATAAGATTGATAATGTTTAAAAGTAGATTTTTATATGTGTACTTTGCTTTAGTTCAAATACGGAACCCTTTCCCTTTGTTTAGAAGGTTGGGAGAGGGTCGGGATTCAGCTTTGAAAGGTGGCCTTCCGTGAAGAAAAACCTGTTTTGCCTTTGGTGATAAGAAAGTGAAAAAAATTAGTCCTTAATATGAATGAATAAGTCTATGGACAACTTCTTGACTTGAGAGAAGCAGAGGTTAATAAGGAAAGAATGAAAAAGTAAATGTCTACACGAAGAGATGTGAATTCTCATAAGAATTCATCTTATTTACGATCCATCCCGTTGATAACCGAAACTAGTGGTATGAATATATTAAAATATAAAAGGGAACTCCGACAACAAGAATCAATTAGTTAGTCCAGACAGTGCATAGTGAAATCATCGATAGATTTTTAAAGTGGACAACCGGTGAGTACGTATTAAGAAAATACTCAAATAATTAGTTAATATTATAATTAACTAATTATATATATTAATGGGACTTATAAGATTGTAAAGTTAATAGTTTCTTTGTTCGTCAGTCCATTATTTCAAACGACAACTCTTGAACGAAAGCAATTTTTTTATTTATTTATTTATTTACTTATTTTTGTAATCAATAGTCAGTGATTACTCCTGTTAATTAATGGAGTCAATTCGTTCCTATCTTCACAGGTAACGGCGGCATCTCTTAGCAATAGATCCTGTTTATAGAAACGTTTTTCACACCTTGTTTCTCTTGGCATTGGGACGGGTTCTGTGGCGCTCTGCAAGAAAATAATTGACCTTAGTTCTGGATACCACCACAAGATTTGTGCTTTTCCAGCATTTGTTGCCATTTTTTTTTAAATATCAATTTCTTCGGTTTCAGCACCTAAATAAAAATGAAACAAAGATAAATAAAAAAAATAAAAATGAATTTGATAAACATTATATAAATTTCCACAGCTAATCTACAACCTAACATCTAGCTAAGTTGTTTGGGTTGTTTGTTAGGTTCAGTATAAGTGTTTCAAACAGTGCCGTGCCGTGGAAAATCAGCGTCCGGGGCGAGAGTATACGACGGCGCCCCCATACATATATTCCAAGTAATGGGTAAACGGCTCCTGAACGGGACATGTTGTCATCTACATGATCTTCAAATACACTCTCAATAATTAGTCAGGTTTCTAGCCTCAGCAAGCCATTATCGCACTTCACATCTCTCAATAACTGGTGTTTCATGGTTGAATGAACTTCCTCTTTTTCCTGAAATCAGCATTGCAACCTTCTGTCTTAAGATAAAAAAAATTAAATCTCAATATTTAACAGAATAAGGAGATATCACTAATAAATTTAATTTCGAGAGTACACTAAGTAATACGAAGTACATCGCACATAATATTATTATTAACTTCCTAGTAATGATAGGAGACAAGACTTGAAACTTAAGGCTTTTATAAGATTCAGGAGTTAACTCTTGCGAGTGACATCTTTCTGGACTATCTTCTCAAACGTGAATCAGTTTTATCAAAAAGGCTCAGGAGATTCTGCTTATATTTCATAAATAAATATTTAATTCCAATAACCCAAGAATAATATGTAAAACAAATTCTTATATAATAATATGCAGGAAAGGTAATTTCCTGTTAGGGCTGTTTCTCTCTCTCTCTCTCTCTCTCTCTCTCTCTCTAATACGGCATGCGATTTTATTGATACTTCCCTCAACTTGCAGAAATAACTCTGTTTGGGATTGCAATACATCAAGTTTACGTGAGGTAAAAGGAATAAATTCTACCCGATGTTGCACGTTTGAACATGCTCATACAAAATAATTTTCCAGTGAAACCTACCGAATAAATTATTGATTTTATTAAAATATGTGTACAGTTATCTTCTTTATCGCATTCAAACAATCCTCACTTGTTGCGATTGAAAATAGTAGGGTAAACGGGAACAAACACCCCAGACTTTGGGATTTCCATATTTTAAATAATATAATAAGAAAATAATTTTCTGTGAAGACGTTCGCCAAAATTGCTAGATTTTGACATAATAAAGAGTATAGTTTGTTTATGCATGTAGTTAAAATAGATCAAGGCCCCGTTATTCTCCCGATATTCTGAAAGTTATTCCCGCGACAACTTTCGTGAAAAGTATCCGCTTTTGAACAACGTAGTATATATATTGCTTGCGATTTAAATTAGTGAAGAATGGGGATAATCCTAGGTAGGTCATCCCGCTGGCACTTGAAAGTCTGTTCAATGGTAACTTTCGTAAAAAAAAAAAAAGTGCATTGTACTATATTATTTCTGATGCCTCAAATTTGCCACAATTTCCTTGATTTTAAAATCAATCAAGACTGAAGAAGTCATTCTTTTGAACATGACTTTAAAATACATTTTGTGATGATAAATTATATTTTTAAAAAAGTCAAAACATCGGAATCACAAATAAGAATACAAAATCATATTCGATATTACGGCACTAAGGGGAGTCGAGCTGGGTGAGCCTCCCTCTCTATGCCACTGCCTCAAAGCATAATTATGGAACATTAAACTAAAAAAAACCGTGTCAGAAGAAAATCGGCGATGCTTATAATAATAATAATAATAATAATAATAATAATAATAATAATAATAATAATAATAATAATAATAATAATAGAAGTAGTAGTATGAAAAATATTTCCTACTGTTTACTAGATTAATATTCGAGTATAATTTAACATTTTAAAACGGTCTTTTTGGGGGGGGATTTCCAGGTGTTGGCGCCTTAAATTTGGATGTATCTTCAAGAGATTATTCAGTGTGTTAGCACATCCTAGGCAAAATACTGCTGGTTAGAACATCCACATGAATTTATAACATGCGATATTGTCATTTATAAAATGTCACGATAAATTATATGCTGTCTACTAGTAGGTTGTACTAAGTAGGCTACAACCTCGAGGCGCAATGTAAACTTCCCTTCACACTTTATCCAGGCTTAGGACTGGGAGTGTAATGGTAGTGTATAAATTATTACCACTACATTGGCGTACTTAAAAGTTAAAAATTGCAGGGGAAATATACGTCCCTTTGTCATCATTCATTGAATTTAACGTCCCACATTATGCCGACTAGGCCAAAGGAGACGGAGTGATTCCTTAAAATAACATTTTATGTTTTCGAAATCCACTTAAAGCTAGATCAAATGAGCACATAAGAACGTTATAGTAAGATGGAGAATAGGAATTAATTACCTTTGTGCATACCCATACGAAAAGTTCTGGCTACGTCTATAGATGGAAAGCCCTTCCAGCTGGTCTATGTCTAGCACGCGCCTCTTAGGTGGACGAGGCCCTGGGTTCGATTCCCGGCAGGAGATTATTGAATGATAGTGGTTCGGATTCGACATTAAACTGTACGTCGAAGTCTCATATAACCGCGCTGCGGAAAAAGGAAAGAAAGGCTCGAAAGATGGCTTGAAAATTTTAAACTCAAGGAAATTGTAGCAAATTTGAGGCATCAGAAATAATATAGTACAATGCACTTTTTTTTTTTTTTTTTTTTTTTTTTTTTTTTTTTACGAAAGTTACCATTGAACAGACTTTCAAGTGCCAGCGGGATGACCTACCTAGGATTATCCCCATTCTTCACTAATTTAAATCGCAAGCAATATATATACTACGTTGTTCAAAAGCGGATACTTTTCACGAAAGTTGTCGCGGGAATAACTTTCAGAATATCGGGAGAATAACGGGGCCTTGATCTATTTTAACTACATGCATAAACAAACTATACTCTTTATTATGTCAAAATCTACAGTGACTCACATTAATATTCGGACACTTGCATTTTCTTAAAAGTAGGAAGGTTTATGAAATAAATGAGAGCCGTGTGAGTGAAAAAAATAGGTATTTAGATATTCATATATTTACAGAAAGAAACGAAGTACAAATACGGTGTCTTGAACGAAAGAAGCAGAAAGAACTTACAGATAGTGGTGACACTGTGTATTGGCAACGCCACTTTAATATTCGGACACCTACTACATATATGTTTTGTGTGTGTTGTTTCTTGCTCACAAACGCTTCACTAGTACTTAGTGGGAAACCCACGACGTTTCATGACTTCCTGTAAACAGTTGGACATGCTTCCAACAAGTTTGTTGGTAGAATGGGGCGATATGTCATCCCATGCTGCGCGGAGAGCCCTTTTCAAATCGTCTCGTGACGTTACTTGTACCCGTTTGACCTTATGCTGTAGCTCATCCCAAGTATGCTCTCTAGGGTTAAGGTCGAGACTCTGCGGTGGTGTTTCAAACACTTTCGGACAATTATACAGCAATCATTCGCGCACCACATGCGCTTCATGCTTCGAGTTATTATCCTGGTAAAATTTAAACATCCCCATAATTCCTAATTTTTCAGCACTTTGGTGGAGATTTTGCCAGAGAATATTCAAATAAACCTCCTTTGTCATAATCCCTTCAACAAACACGAGTTCTGCCTCTCCCAATGCAAAAATATACCCCCATACCATCACACTTCCTCCTCCATGCTTTACGGTAGGTTGAAAATTTGCAGGATCTAACTCTGTATTTGGCTTTTGCCACACAATTACCTTGGCATCGGACTCATGGAGATTGAATTTTGATTCGTCCGTGAATAACACGCCATTCCATCAAGTTGCGGGCTTCTCAATATGAACTTTAGCGAACTTAACTCTTTTATCTTTGTTAATTTTACTAATAAAAGTCCTTTTTCTAGCTATTTTCCCATTAAACTCTTCACTTCACAACACTCGCCGCACAGTTTCAGGATGCGCCGTCTTCCCTGTGTCTTCATACAGCTCTACTGTTCATTTCGGCGCACTTATTCTGGAATTTGTCTTCACTTTCTGAATCAATTTGCGTTTCTCTCCATCATTCAGTTTCACAGATCGACCCTTTTGAGGCTCTGACTCGATCTAATCATTTCTATTAAGTCTTTGCACAATGTCAAAACGATACTTTTGCAAATATTGAGTAGATCTGCAATTTCCCTGTACGATAGACCTTTCGCATGGTGAAAAATTACTAAATGCCGTTGCTTAAACGTTGTATTTGGTCCCTTCCGCCCCATTTTCCTTTTATGCTTTCTTTTGGTCACACTAATCACTCGTAAACGAAGCAGATACACATGTCCTGTCTAGGGACAACTTAAACTGCAACTGGAACTTTTCCGCTGTCTCGCTTATTATTGATAAACAAACGTCAAAACAACTGTCCGAATATTAAAGTGGCGTCCAAAAAACGATATATTATAATTGCGTGCTCATAAAGTGGACTTAATTAGCATAATTTAATTAACTGATAGCATATTTGTTCGATCAAACCATTGCCTTTTTGCTTGTTTTCCGTTGGTTTCCCATTTATTATTTTTTCCATGTACAGCAAGCAAATTATGTGTAATATCTATGGTGTCCGAATATTAATGTGAGTTACTGTAGCAATTTTGGCGAACGTCTTCACAGAAAATTATTTTCTTATTATATTATTTAAAATATGGAAATCCCAAAGTCTGGGGTGTTTGTTCCCGTTTACCCTACTATTTTCAATCGCAACAAGTGAGGATTGTTTGAATGCGATAAAGAAGATAACTGTACACATATTTTAATAAAATCAATAATTTATTCGGTAGGTTTCACTGGAAAATTATTTTGTATGAGCATGTTCAAACGTGCAACATCGGGTAGAATTTATTCCTTTTACCTCACGTAAACTTGATGTATTGCAATCCCAAACAGAGTTATTTCTGCAAGTTGAGGGAAGTATCAATAAAATCGCATGCCGTATTAGAGAGAGAGAGAGAGAGAGAGAGAGAGAGAGAAACAGCCCTAACAGGAAATTACCTTTCCTGCATATTATTATATAAGAATTTGTTTTACATATTATTCTTGGGTTATTGGAATTAAATATTTATTTATGAAATATAAGCAGAATCTCCTGAGCCTTTTTGATAAAACTGATTCACGTTTGAGAAGATAGTCCAGAAAGATGTCACTCGCAAGAGTTAACTCCTGAATCTTATAAAAGCCTTAAGTTTCAAGTCTTGTCTCCTATCATTACTAGGAAGTTAATAATAATATTATGTGCGATGTACTTCGTATTACTTAGTGTACTCTCGAAATTAAATTTATTAGTGATATCTCCTTATTCTGTTAAATATTGAGATTTAATTTTTTTTATCTTAAGACAGAAGGTTGCAATGCTGATTTCAGGAAAAAGAGGAAGTTCATTCAACCATGAAACACCAGTTATTGAGAGATGTGAAGTGCGATAATGGCTTGCTGAGGCTAGAAACCTGACTAATTATTGAGAGTGTATTTGAAGATCATGTAGATGACAACATGTCCCGTTCAGGAGCCGTTTACCCATTACTTGGAATATATGTATGGGGGCGCCGTCGTATACTCTCGCCCCGGACGCTGATTTTCCACGGCACGGCACTGTTTGAAACACTTATACTGAACCTAACAAACAACCCAAACAACTTAGCTAGATGTTAGGTTGTAGATTAGCTGTGGAAATTTATATAATGTTTATCAAATTCATTTTTATTTTTTTTATTTATCTTTGTTTCATTTTTATTTAGGTGCTGAAACCGAAGAAATTGATATTTAAAAAAAAATGGCAACAAATGCTGGAAAAGCACAAATCTTGTGGTGGTATCCAGAACTAAGGTCAATTATTTTCTTGCAGAGCGCCACAGAACCCGTCCCAATGCCAAGAGAAACAAGGTGTGAAAAACGTTTCTATAAACAGGATCTATTGCTAAGAGATGCCGCCGTTACCTGTGAAGATAGGAACGAATTGACTCCATTAATTAACAGGAGTAATCACTGACTATTGATTACAAAAATAAGTAAATAAATAAATAAATAAAAAAATTGCTTTCGTTCAAGAGTTGTCGTTTGAAATAATGGACTGACGAACAAAGAAACTATTAACTTTACAATCTTATAAGTCCCATTAATATATATAATTAGTTAATTATAATATTAACTAATTATTTGAGTATTTTCTTAATACGTACTCACCGGTTGTCCACTTTAAAAATCTATCGATGATTTCACTATGCACTGTCTGGACTAACTAATTGATTCTTGTTGTCGGAGTTCCCTTTTATATTTTAATATATTCATACCACTAGTTTCGGTTATCAACGGGATGGATCGTAAATAAGATGAATTCTTATGAGAATTCACATCTCTTCGTGTAGACATTTACTTTTTCATTCTTTCCTTATTAACCTCTGCTTCTCTCAAGTCAAGAAGTTGTCCATAGACTTATTCATTCATATTAAGGACTAATTTTTTTCACTTTCTTATCACCAAAGGCAAAACAGGTTTTTCTTCACGGAAGGCCACCTTTCAAAGCTGAATCCCGACCCTCTCCCAACCTTCTAAACAAAGGGAAAGGGTTCCGTATTTGAACTAAAGCAAAGTACACATATAAAAATCTACTTTTAAACATTATCAATCTTATTGGTGTTTCTTAGCCTGGGAGACGCGAATGGAATTTATGGCAATCACAAGCAGAGATGAAAAAGATAAATGTAATTAGGATCCTATAGCGGAAAGGTATATTTTTAAAGATGACTTTTTAATTCTTATTTTGATAGACATATATTTATGTGGACACTTATTGTCAAATACAGCAAATCGTATTAAGTAAAATTTAAGAAACTAAACAATTATTTAAAAAACGGTTGGGATAAAAGAGGAATAAAAGTGGTGAAAGCCTGTACGAAGTTCATTCGGAAAGTAAGTTTCGTTTGGTAATAAAAAAGAAATCGAGTACAGGTGAAGAAAGCAATGTATTGCACAAAATTCGATAACACTAACACTAGTCCACATAGCTCCCGTAATTTTCCAGCCAAATTTCATAGCGTGGTGTAAGTTTATATATTCCTAGCTCATAGAATGTTGCCGCCTGTGTTTTCAACCATATCGTAACATGGTAACATCGTTGTTGAAACGCTTACCACCAAGGACAGACTTCAGATGCAGAAAAAGATGAAAGTCGTTAGGAGCGGGGTCGAGACTGAACGGAGGATGGCCAAAAACGTCCCGTCATAAAGCACTAGTAATGATTTTACACTTGTAACCCTACACTTGTAAACAGTGTGCGAATTAGATAATCTATATTGGGGGGGGGGGATAAATTTAGGCCAACAGAACATAAAATCTGAAGGTGGAAATTTCAAAATGATACAATAATGCCTTACCCTCATATATATATATATATATATATATATATATATATATATATATATATTGAAATCTTCCACTTTGCGATATTACATACAGGTTGAAAAAAAAAACTACTTCAGTCTTATGAAAACCACTAAAATTATCAGTTAAACCGGACATACTTTTTTAAAAAATAATCTAGATAGCCTAAAAAAACAAGAAATGGATTGTTGCTGGACCCGATTTCTGACATCAAGGTCAAATCGAAGGCCAAGTACTTAAAATCTCTCGATTCAAATTTCGAGCTTGTGCTTCTACTCCCCAGTAAAGCTGCGCTCTTCACTACTTTTTTTTTCTCGAAATATCGATTCCGTGATGGGGCTTAGAAAGTCAACACTTACAATTACTTTACTGTTAGGTTACAGATGAGTTGATTCACTATGGGCTACGTTAGTGAATCAAATAAAGTAAAACATTACATTAAAGTTTTTCAGACAACATTATTAGCGTGGACAGCAAACTGTACAGCGAAAAGAAAGATGGAAAAATGAAGGTTTAACTTTAAAAATCCGCTCCACTTGAAATGCTTATACAGACACGGAGAACCAGTCGTATTAACAAATGCTGAAACAAATCTTCAATTATGCGCTTATTCACATAAAAATCACCTTCACTAACATGTCTGCTCAGTAGGAGCGTATCCGCAGCGTGTACGTTAACATATAGTTACGAGAGAATACCTATATCTCAGATTTTCAGTAAGTTTTACAGTTTCAAAAGTTCGTTTTGATTACTATGCTAATTATCATAAATTAAATGCAACTTTTGAGTTGCATACACACAAACTACTAGGGAATGAAGACTGTGTGCTAACAAAGTATACACTGGAAAATGAATAACATGTTATAACAAAACTTAACATAAGATGATAATCGATACCAATGTAGAGGATGAATATGACATGTCCGAACTTCGCCAAGTATGGTACAAGAAGCTATTTGTTTACTTCTTCTTAGCCAACCACTAAGAACATTTATAAATCCATATGTGGCTTTGTTATATGCAATTAGTACATTCACATTCACGAACGATGACGAACTGAAGGGTACGAAGTTAGAGTTGCAAGTAACAATCGTAGTCATAATAATATAGTTCAACTAAACAACGTTGGAAATAGCGGGTAATTAGGTGGTAAGTAGACATGACCAAAGCTGAATAGTTTACGTAGTTCATTTCGAAATACAGGTAGAAGATTAAACTTACAAGAAATGATAAAAATCAGTGAAATTTGGAGTTATACTGAGCATAGCTTAGGGGAGAAAGCGAGCATCCCCGGTGGGGATACTTCAGCTGACTTCCTTGGGGGTGAACAAAATGAGATTGAGGGGGGAATCCCCCTCATCCCCCCGGTAATTCGCACCCTGCTTGTAAACCTAAACTACAGCTGCATTAACTTTGTATTTAATTCTGTCTCCTGCAGAAATTTCTTCCTTAAAGCTTTTTTTTTTTTTTTCATGCAAAGTATTGAGTTTTTATCTGAAAATCTTCCAAAATGTAGTGCGCCAAAACTATACCTTACCAAAACGAAGATAAGTGACCTTAATCTTCCGACTTGCTAAAAAGTATATTCGGGTAGAACTTGATTCTTACAGATTTAACTCATTTTTTCGATAATTTTGATCACTCAAATATACTGTATAGTCGCAAAATAAATAAGTCAGCCGTGCAAATTACATCAAGAGGGGAAAATATGCCCAACCCTGTTCACATGAGTTAACTTCTTCGAGAGTCTTGCTGGGTAAACACTAAGTATTGGGGAGCTTTGCTCTCATTTTTTATTCAATTTTAACTATTTACAATTCATTACTTTGGACAATTTTATTATTTGTTACAATTTTAATATATTATATGCATTTTCAATATGTTCATGCGCCGCTTATCCTTCTGTATCATTACATTAATAGTGTGATAAACAATTTTATTTAAAACAGGCAAATTCGGCCATCTTGGCTCGTGCCATTTTAGTACATTTACTTAGGCTATTTGAAACAATTTATAATTAAAACAAATATAGTGACATAGTCCACAAGGCCCTAATGGCTAGGACTTTCTTTATAAATCTCCCGTAAGAGAGATGAATGAAAGAAAGAAGAGTCTTGCTACTTTCACGTGAGGTCTGTAAGCAAGTGACTCCAGTCAAACAAATCCAGTGTCTGCTGAAAACTAATCTTCTTTTCGATATTAAGCTTAGTGCTCTCAAACAGAGAGGAAAAAGAATACTTGGATTTGTTTTTTGAGGAAAACAAGAAAAATAATTCATGCATAGTAGCTTACAAATGCCGGATTACTTATTAAAATTAATTTAGATAATGAAATATTTATGGTCTACTCACAAGTAATTAAAATGTGAACAGTGAAAGGTGATATTGGATATTGAAGTGTGCATTATTGGTCTAACACAATGAAATGAAATGGGAATTTTAACATCGCACTATTATATCCTCAAGGCCAAAGGAAATAGATGAGTAAAAAAAAATGAAGAATGAAAGAAACCGAGGAATGGAGTGGAAGCAAGTAAAAAACTTAGAAAAGAACAGACACGATGCTGTTCAACGCATACTTACATGGCATTGCCTGGAATGGAACCTATGACTTTGAAACGAGAGGTGAGCGCTCTATCATGGAGCCACTGCGCTTGAGATTCCGATATCAATTGGTTGGTTTGTGAGTTGATTTGGAGTTTCGTCTCCTTTTCAGCGCCGAGGCTATTTAAAACATGAACCTACATCTTAACGTGGGATCCGAACCACATAAGCTGCCACCAGAAATCGATCCCAGGTCTTTCGCGCTGAAGTTGAATACGCTAACTATATAGTTACGAGGGAATTGTCCATGGTCACGACGTAAACTTCGTGATTTTTCTAGTATTGTTCACGAAATGAGATTTCAGACTCTCTTGTCTCGTAAAATATCATGAAAATTCAATTTCGTTTCTAAAAAGGTTTACCTATGGTCGTGTTGTCTCGTTTCCTTAGCAAAACTACTTTATGCACACAATAACACACACAACCATAAATAGCATGTATATGAGTTTTCAATATTATGGCGTTACATTCACTCGTCATACATTTCAATTAAAGGACAGGTCCCACACCTCTTTCTCCCTTTCCCATTCATTTCTTCCTTTCCCCTTCCCCGGATTGTATGCTCGCTGAGATACGTCATCCCTCATACTTGACAGGCTTAAGGCCATAGGTGCTGGTAATGCTCATAAAAATTTATAGATAAATAAATAAATCATCCACTGCGTTTGGCTGGAACGTTAACTGCTACACCATCATGCTGGAGAGGAAAATTACATTGTAGGTCTTAAATACTGATAACAGCAAAGTAAATAAAACTTATACAATATATTTTGAAGTTTAGATTGGTTTGAAATTTTGTTATGTTAGTAGAGCAAACATGTAAAATAGAATGGTTAGGGTATGCACCATCGCCACGAAAGACCCAAGTTGGATTGTCGGTGGAAGCTCATATGGTTCGAATCCCACTTTGAACTGTAGATCCACGTCTTATATAGCCTCGGTGCTGAACGGAACGCTAAGCCTATGGTCACAGTGAATCCAGCTTTCACCGATTTTTTAGTCTGACATACTCTGACGACATCGGTGAAATAAACAAATGCAGTGAAAGAAGTGTACGTGGTCAGACTGGCGCCAACATGGTCTGGCGACTACGGCCGACTTCTACCGACCACCAATCGGAAACAAATTATTTTGCTTTTTATCGTCAGACTACACCAGACTAACGGGTGGTTTACAACTCATCGCAAGTATTGAGACTCCCATTTACATTCGTTCTTCTGCTGATATATATTTTCGAAAATTACTTTGCTTCTCTATGCGTCCTCGGATCTTCTGTAAGATGTGCCTAAATGTATCCTGTTCCATTCTGAAGTACTGAAAAAAAAAAAAAAACTTCTCTGGCTGCTCCACCAACTTTGGAAATAGCGTGTGAAACTCGCCATATTTCTCTCTTTCTTAAAAAATAGTACAATATATTCGTTCCTATTTTCCTCTAAAAGTAATATTTTTAACACAGGATTTTCTAATAGCAGCAATTCCTCGCCCATACTATATCCCACAAGAAGACAGATTGACGACGGATCGGTTGCAGTGTGACCAAGCAGTCGGCAGACGAGGTCGGCCGTAATCGCCAGAGTGAAAAATCGGATACACTGACCGTAGGCTAAACTTCAAATCAATCAACTAACCATATAAAATAGAACATACAGATTAACGAGCAATGGATACTAAGATTTCTCATTGCAGCAGCCGTTATCGAAACAAGAATCTACAATGATCGAATTGGGCCAGTATGGCACACTGGTAGTAAACCAAGATGTCAATAATTATATCAGCTGTAAAAAGAAATTACAAATAGATCTAAGCTATACAATGTTGAAGTATACCTAAGATAGGTGTATACATACAAGTAAAACGATGCAACTTATTTTCATTTCGACCACTGAAAATCTAATATTAACTTGTTTGAGTGGGCTTTTAGTGCACTACCAAACTTCATGCTATTAATCTTGACACATTTACTAAGTAAGAAAATATGGAGGAATGTTGCCTTGTACTTTAGAAGTAATATAATTGGCATGTGGGAATGTGGTCGTCGTGCGTTGGATATTGCTATTACGGTTAATAGAACCAAAGTGTAAGTTCGATATTGGATCCGACGCTAAGAAGAAGAGGGCGAAGAAATGCTACAGAACCACCTTAGAGAAAGACAATGCACTCGACTCTGCTGGCCGGAAAAATCCCTTTCAGTCTGCTTCCACTTTTGGACAAGACTTGTACTTGCCGATATCAGCAGTTACAGTAAGGAGATGATTATATAAAGTGGGAGTCTATCACAGAATTCCTGGTCTGAAAGAAGAAGTAATTGTAGAACATCGTGCCTCAAGAATGTCGTTTTCGTTGGAGTGTCTGCCAGCTACGAAAGAGTTCTAGGATACCGTGATTTGGACAGACGATAAGTGTTCTCTTCCGTACAATTGCACTCGTTATTCACCAGACCATATTTTACAGAGGGCAAGAAGCGAAAGAATTAGCATTGCTTTCTGGGGTTAGATGTCAGCAACAGGACTTCAAGAATTGCTAGGCATATCGCCTAGAATGGATTCGAGGGAAAATGTGGGAATATTATAACGATATATGTTATCAACCGTCAGGACCATATATCCGGAAGACAGCATACCTGTCATAAATAACGTCCAAAATAACAACATTGTCCATACTTCGAAAATAACTAAACAGTGGTTCCAGAAACATTCTGACGTTTCTTTCTTCGATTGGCCATCTAAGTCCCCGGATCTTAACCCCGTCGAGAATATATAGTCATTAATAGTGCAGGATTGGGAACCGAGACGAGAGAATGACTTGTGTTCGTCACTAATTGATTCCATGCCCCGTTGAATCAATGCGGTGATAGATAATCATGATGTGTGGTCACGCTATTAGGTCTAAAATTATAACAAGATTTTTATGTTTATTGAAGAGTGTTTTGTTCAAGACTAATGTTACATTGAAGATATGAAGTGTTCACGAACAGAAGAAAATTATTTACGTTCTAAGCATTTGGAATTGCCAAGACAGACTAAAATATTTTATTTTGTTCTTTTTGTTCATTTTTCTTTCTTTTGTACTGGAATTAACAATTCTCTTTATTTATTTTTCTATGGAAATTACAAAAAAAAAAAAAAAAAAATCTGAACAATTTGGAAACACACAACGCCAAGGCGTAGGTAAATAGGCTATTTTATTTCGTTATCTTCGTAAAATATGAAATATATTTTCTCTCTTTCTTATGTATGAGAATCAACATTTCCCTTTGTTCTTCTATGGAAGTAAGACAAGATATTCAGAATAGTTGTAGGTTTTCAAACAGTTAATGCAAATGAGTAGATAGACTATTTTATTTTGTTCTCCCCACGAAACAAGCATATCTTTTTTCTTTCTTTCTTCATGGTGACCCTTAAGATACTTATCTAGTCGATCGCCAGTAGTTCGCCTAGAGAGAAAACGTTGCACAGCAAACAAGTGGATTCAACACGTGTCCCAACACAATCAATAGGGTGTAGTTAAATTTACATCAAAGTTGCACCATCATGACGGTGCACCATCATTGTGACGTAATGTCACGTGGTAACAGTGACGGATGCATGGGCCAACGGGGCGATTGCCCCCTCCCCAGAAGAGGAAACTTTTATTTTATATATAAATAAAACCCATCCCAGAGTTTGGAGCTCTTGAAAGTAGCTCTAACAAGTAAGGGACCATATGGTTGTCGCGCAAATCAGATGCAGACACACGCCATCTGATTGAGCATGTAAAGATATGGAGAACACAGAAATTTAAGGTGCTAAGGGCCATAGGGAGCGGAGCAAGGAAAGAGGAAACATTGAATTTCGGCAAAATTGGAGAAAGTCAGGAATGTCGGGAAAAGTTAATTTTTTGCAAACGGAAAGAAAGTCAACCAAAAGAAAGAAAATAAACATAACAAGGGCATCAAGGACGAAGAAAGATCATAATCAGGGTTGCCATCCGGACCGCAGTGTTGCCAGCTCTGCATAACATTGATACGGAAGATATAGCACAGTATAGCAATTCATGCACAAGATAAAATATTAGTAACACAAAAGACAATTGAAAAGACACTGTATATGTGCGTAAAAAGGTTTAACGATAGTCGTGAGTGAATAATGTACATGAGGGAGGACAAATATAGACATGAAAGTGAAGGGGGTACACATGACAACACAGAAACGAAAATGTTTGGGAGCATCGTTCCATGATGATGATGATGATCGTTCATCACAGATACATTAGTGTTCTCCAGTATTGATGTGTGGCAACGTGAAAACTTTCTCCGCCTTCAGTCATTTGTTCATTACCAGTTTTCCTCTAGGCGATTCCAAAAGATGATACGCTTTGCGTTTTTCAAATGTGGCTACTCCAATGAACATCCTGGACAGTTTGAAACACCTTCCGCATATTGCTTTGAAAAAGGACTCACAGAGGAATGGTGCAGAGACGCGTGTGACCAGATTGCTTTCATCCGCTGTGATCACTGCGAGAAATATTTGTGTGTTGACCACGCATTCATTCGTGATCTTCACGTCAACTGCAATTAAACTACAAATGGTGCGTACTGTTCTCTATTTTCCTCCATTTGTATTCACGCGGGTGTAATATTCACTCACGACTACGTTAAACCTTTTTACGCACGTGTACAGAGTCTTTTCAATTGTCTTTTGTGTTACTAATATTTTTCTTTGTGCATGAATTGCTATACTGTGCTATATCTTCCGTATCAATGTTATGCAGAGCTGGCAACACTGCGGTCCGGATGGCAACCCTGATTATGATCTTTCTTCGTCCTTGATGCCCTTGTTATGTTTATTTTCTTTCTTTTGGTTGACTTTCTTTCCGTTTGCAAAAAATTAACTTTTCCCGACATTCCTGACTTTCTCCAATTTTGCCGAAATTCAATGTTTCCTCTTTCCTTGCTCCGCTCCCTATGGCCCTTAGCACCTTAAATTTCTGTGTTCTCCATATCTTTTCATGCTCAATCAGATGGCGTGTGTCTGCATCTGATTTGCGCGACAACCATATGGTCCCTTACTTGTAAGTAGTAGTATTACAACCCACTGCCACCCCCCAGAAGTCCGTCCTGGATCCGCCACTGCGTGATAGTTAGTCCATTTTGCACACACAACTCTACTGATTAAAAAAGTGATTTACGTACGTTACGAAACCTAGCGAAGGGGGTTAGAAGTTCCGCAGGGTTAGTTTGATACCATCTTTGCCTCCCTGATAATACGACGTGACATTGCATCACGCTCGGGTGGTGCAACTTTGATGTAAATCTAACCTCACCCTTACTAATATACGAGAAAAGTCAAAAAGTAAAGGAATTTATGCAATTTCTCGCACTAGGGTTTGGTAACATTCCTACAATCCAGTGCTGAATTAGTGACGTCTGCAACACTTCTATGCAACGCGTCATTCTTATTCCCGCGTTAGTTGTTGGAGTGCAGCAGACCGTTAAACATGGCAGCTCTATTGTCGATCTGCACCAAGGAGGATATGAGAGCAATGATTCGCTTTTTGCTTGCGAAAGTTGTTATACCTGCGGAAAATATTAATTAAATGCAAGTGCAGTATGGTGACAGCTGCTTGTGGCGAAATAAGATCTACGAATGGATAGAACTTTTCAAACAGTGAAGAACTTCTTTATGTGACGAGGAAAGATTGGACAGACCATCGACGTCAACGACTGAAGACAGTTTGAAAGTCAGTGAGGGTATGGTGATAGAAAAGAGACGAATCACAGTGGACAAAATCACCAATATTTTACATATCAATCATGGTTCAGCGTAATCCATCTTACACGACAGGCTATATTTTCGGCCACATTCTGCCAAACGGACGGCCGATACAATAAAGAAGTTGGCATGCGAATAGCTGGAACTCCATCATACAGTCCAGACCTGGCTCCAGGCGATTCTCATATGTTTGGACCATTGAAGGAAGGGCTCAGGTGAAGATTTGCAACCGATGAAAAAGTCATTGATGTGGTGCAAAATTGGTTATAGGTGCAACCGAAAAATTTTTTTTCGGGAGGGGGCGAAATAAAAAAAAAAAAAAAAAAACTTGTGTAACGTTGGGAAAAGTGCGTTGAAGCGCAGGAAGATTATGTCGAAAAATAATGTATATTTCAGTTTTCTATCATTAGAATAAATGTACCTTTTCTCGAAAGTCCTTTTACTTTCTGACTTCTTCTCATATATATATTCGCTCCGTACATGTTGACAGGGGCATAAATACGAAGCGGCTGAACTGCTAAATATCCAGGGGCCCATTTTTGAACAAATGCAATTTTATTTTCAAGAAACTTTCCTGTTATGAAAATAGAGCAAAGATTTGCCTATGCATAAGTTATTTTTATGATAGACCTATCTATTTTGTTACAATTTTGTGAAGTTGAGCTAAGGGCGGCAAACACATCTTGGCTTAGGAGCGGCATCCGGCTCTACAACAGACCACCTCTTGAAAACATCACTACCTTGCTGTGTCCTGCGATATTATCACTTGATACTTGATTTTATACTTTAAAATGGTGTTTGGTAAAATGGTGCAATGTGCTGTCAGCCTCGGTGTGCATACAGTAAATGGATCATCATCTTGTAAATGTGAATTCTGGTGATAAAGATGTAAACACGTGATCTCAATATACAATCGAGTACTTGAGGGAGAAATCATGCTTTCTGTGCAGCTGTGCGAGGGTGCTACTTGAAGTTCATATTCTTGTCTGACAAGGGGCGTATGCGAAACGTGACAGCTAGATATTTATGAAAACTAGTGCCCTGCCTAATCGTGGATCGCTAATTATCGTGGTGATATTCACTCGGTGCGGAAATGCCTTGTTTACCCACTACGTATAATACATACACCAAGCAGTGACCGGGAGAGGCTGTGCCGAGTTATACCTCAAAATTGCCGGAAAAACGTAGAAAATGAAAAATGTATAAAGGTAATCTGATACCTACTGGAGGGGGACACGCGATCAAGAATACGGCAGTAATGTCACGCAAGCAGTGTTGCCATCCAAACACAAAATTATAGCTTTTCAAATAGAACGTACATTATTGTATGGCATTAAAACAATTGGCGTAAAACGTGAAAGAAAACAAGCAGAAAGTAGGTTATGAATGTTGTCAAATAAGGGAGATATGAGATTCTGAAGTCGAAGACGGCTTATGGGGTCCGTATGATGAAATGAACAAATGTATAACAACAACAAGAGTGCAGAAGAACCAAATGTAGAGTAGGGAGTAAACCGCAGCATGCGCCGCATCCAGTGATAAACGGGCTTGATAAGTCATGTCAAGTGTGCGACTAGGGCTAGAAATGTACGTATTTTGCCATACTGTCTGAGGCTTTTCTGTTGTATATTGTAAAGATTTCTCGGGTAGAGCAAATAATGTACTCGGGATTTGGACTTTTCCCTTCACCTTTTTATTACAAAAGTTTTATGTACACAAATTATAGTAAGAATTTCCTCTAATATTTAGGTGAGATTAGATAGGAGCCCGGTGACCAAGCGTCGTGGGCCTTGGGGTTAGGTACTCTCGGTGACCGTGCGTCGTGAGAGGGGTGTAGATTAGGTTTCTCTTTCTCGGTGACCGTGCGTCATGAGAAAGAGGATAGGAACCCGTTGACCGTGCGTCGTGGGTATAAGGATAGGTACCTCTCGGTGACCAAGCGTCGTGAGAGGGGTTTTAGGTGTTGTGATCAATCCGTGAAGATTGATGTTGGTCGAGGTGTGCAGGTCCTTTTTATTCTGTCTTGTCGGCTTCCATCGTGGGTACTCGTCCTTCCGACTGATGGCGATGGTGATCGACTCCTCTTCGGGAACGTCGTCTGTTTGTTTGTGTTTATTATCAACACATGTAGTTCACACGTGGTTATTGCCTGGTACGGCAACGTGGGGATCCTTACACCCCCGGGGCGTAGAAAAAAAATAAGCCACTGGATTATTTTTTCGTGTTTGTGCCAGCACGTGGAGTCCGCATATTGGGCACAGTAGACACTGGAAAACACTATAACACTGAAACACAAAATCAAAGTTAAAAAGCACTGGTCACTGATATCACTGTTTGAGATATTATCACATAAGTTTTAAAGTTGAAGTTGAGCACTGACAGTTTGTCCTCTTAAGCTAAGCAGGATCCGTATATTACGTCATCTCCCTCAAAGGAGAGGCTGTCGAAGCTCTGATGATTACAGTTAATAGTTATAACTACATCACTGATGGTAATGTCCGTAGTATATGTTATGAAGTTCGCACGTCATATGGTGCTATTATACAAAAGTTTCGAATATTGGTCTAGTTCAGGCTAGTACTAGTTAATAGATGACAGAACATACTTAGAGAACGGCTAAAGGCAGTACTTTGAGAATTGTAGTCACGTCGGAAAAAAGGTTGCCAAAAAAAATACAAGGGATCGCTTGCGATTTGAATACTAAGGTGGGTACTAGATTTGGTCACTTCAAATAGTTAGCTGTATCATATGCTGTATCTTGTTTTCTTCTATTCCATGTTTTATTTCTTTGTTTTTTTTTTTTTTTTTTTCCTTCTAGCTGGTGCGTAAGTCATCATTATCGTTGTATATGTATTCTTCGGCTGCATGAAATTGCTTGATCCTGTCAATGGAAATATTCTGTTCTCTCTCCCTGAAATTGTGGGGCATGCGAACTCGATAGAGATTATTGTTTAGTTTTGAGATTATTGTAGCCGGTCCGCAGTATCTATCGGTCCATTGTGATGACTCTCCAATCCTTCGAAAGGGAAAGTAAATGAGTACTTTATCTCCAGGGTGAAAAGTTTGTTGTTTATGTCTTCTATCAAAGTACTTCTTTTGTTGTTCGTGAGCCTTCAGTAAGTTATGCCGTGTCTTTTCTCGAAGTTTTACGAGTTGGTCCCGTTCAAGCTGTAGCTGAGGGGTAATCCTTAGTTTGCAATCGCTGATGGTCCTGGGTTCGTATCCAAACATGAGGAAGAAGCTGGATTTCTTCGTTCCTAATTGAGCGAAACTATTTAAACCAAAAGTAATATGAGGCAATAATTTTGGCCATGTTTCGTGATTTTGTTGGACGAAAAATTTTAAGGAATTCTGCAGTGTTTTGTTCATAACTTCGACTAATCCTATGTCTTGATGGTTGAAAGCAGGGCAAAACTTAAATTCAAAGTTATATATCTCTGCTAGTTTTTGAAGTTTCTTCGCTCTGTGCACAGGATGTCTGTCTAGATGAAGGAAACGAAAGGCGCCGAATTTCAGAATGATTTCTTCCAATAAGAATTGTTCAATTGTATCTGCTGTAATCCCATTAACAGCTTTTGTCACTATATAACGTGTACTTGTTTCGATGGCGACTAAAACATATTTTGGTTTTCCTTCTTCGTGCGGATAGGGACCTAAGCCGTCAAACATCCATCGTTCTCCTATATGGCCTATCGGGTGGTGCAGAAGTTCACCTTGTTGTTTTCTGGGTAGTTTTTTCAGGAGTTGGCACTCTCTACAGTTCTTGATTCTGAATGCCAAGTATGATTTCATGTTTGGCATGTAATATTTGTTAAGGACAGTCTTATATGTCTTAGAAAACCCAAAATGAGGAGCTGACGGGTCTTTATGAATAGACTCGAACCAATGTCTTGCCAAGCTTTTCGGGATGCACAAAAGATGAAGTAGCCCAAGTTCTGGATGTTTTTGTGTTCGATACAATATGTTGTCTTTTAATTGGAAATATTTGGCTGCCCTCGTGGTGGAACTTTTTGCCGGTTCTCCCCCTTCTAAAACTGTTATAATATCAGCATATGCGTCATCCTTACGCTGTTCTTCTCGTAAGTTCTTCAAAGATCCTGAGTATTCTATTTGGAGAATGGGTTCTTCTAATGAATTAGATCTGTATGCATATAGATCTTCGATTGCCTGATGTGGGTCCATGGGTTCTGAAATATTACTGCTATTCTGCTCTAAGCGGCTAATGATATCAGCCGGATGTTTCTTTCCTTCGATGTGACAGATATCAAATTTATAGTCAGCTAAGAAAAGTCTATAGCGAGTGTATTTCCCTACTCTGTCCGGATGACTACGTAAAGAGGTTAGACATTTTGCGTCTGTAAACAATTTAAATTTACGATTGAGTAAGAAATATCTAAATTTGCGTAAAGCATATATAATAGCATACAGTTCTTTTTGCCATACTGAGCTCTTGATCTCAGTTTTTGTGAGACGTCTGCTACAATAGGATACGATTCTTTCTTCGTTAGTTTTGGGATTAAAACAAGCTAATAGCCCTCCAATCTGGTGAGAGGATGCATCTGTGTATAGCCTTATCTCTAGCTTTTCGTCGAAATGATAGAGAGAAGGGGCATTCAAAATGTCTTCTTTCAATTTTTCAAATAATTCGTCATGTTTTTCTGTCCATTTAAATTTGGCATTTTTAGTAAGAAGTTGCTGGAAAGGTTCTACCTTGGCCGTGAAGTCCTTGATATGACTTCGTAAATAAGAGCATAGGCCAATAAAGCTCTTAAGTATGCGTTTGGTCGTTGGCTTTTTAAAATTCTTGATCTTTTTTGCGATTTTTGGTGAGATGCTTATCTTCTCTCCGGATACAAGGAATCCTAGTACTGGTAGTTCTGTATATAACAGGTGCGTCTTCTTGGGGTTGGCTCGGAAGTCGTGTTTCCTTAATTTTTGAAATAAAAGCTCCAAATCTGAAAGTTGTTGTTCCCACGTATAAGAACCGATGACGATGTCATCTGCGAAATTGGTTATGCGTTTAGGTAAGCCGTCTAGTAGCATTTTTATTACTATAGTCAAAGATTGGGAAGAGGAACAATGACCCATTACGCATCTAAGGAATTTATAACTTTTGCGTGTATGATTTACCTCGAAAGTCATATATTTAGTGCTTTTTGGATGCAATTTTATTTGAAAATACGACTGGGAAATGTCCAAACATGAAATCAGGTTTTTCCCTTTTAAAACCTGTAAAACGTCCTCTGTATTTTGAAATGGTATGCTTAGGTATTTCGTATAAACATTGCATGCCTGGAGGTTCAACACAAGCCTGAAATCTGAACTGTTTGGTTTTTTAATTGCAATTAATGGTGAGGAGAAATTACTAGTCTGTGTCTCCGTTATGATTTTTGCATCTAACAGCTGTTGTATCTGCTTATCAATTTGATCTCTTATCCCTAATGGAATTGGTGGGGAACGGTGATGGAATGACGCACTTTTATCTATACGAATTTTGTGTTCATATCCTCTAAAATAGCCTATATCCTCTGGGCTGTATGAAAACACATCTCTGTATTTATACAATAAATTGGTTACAGCTATTCGCTGGTATTCTGGTAAATCTGGATTTATGTCAAAAAGGTTAATGTTAAAAGATTTAGCAGTTTGCCTTAATCTTTCCTTTATCTCTTCTTGAGTACGAAATTGATGCGCTTTCTTTTCGTCTTCTTTTATTGTAAATGAAAATTCTTCCACGCCCTCCTCTGTATACGCCACTGGTGTACCTTTATTTAATGTTATTATTCGTGACGTGGGATTGGAAATGAGTAATGTGAGGTCGTTACTCGGTACTCTCATGGTCATTGCCTGTAAGCCGTATCGGTCTAATAATGATTGCAATGGAGTAATGTAAAATGCAGCGTCATGAATTGTTTCTCTTTGAATCGATACAGGAAAGAAGAAATGTGATTTCGCTGGTATCGTAACTTTACTTGCTGTGATGACGTTTGCATTCCTTTGCAAGTACAATGAGTGCATAGTGTCTCGTGACATTTCTTCCGATTCTTGCTTTTCTATTGGAAACGTAGGTTTCCTAGGTTTTCTGTATAATGATATTGATTTATTCTCCAAGTCTATTTGAGAAAAAAGTCTTGTGAGAATGTCATTCCCAAAAATTGGATTGAAGTCAGCATCTATGATGCGAAAGTAATGTGAGAAAGTAGTGTTGCCAATTTTAAATTTAATTAAAGCTATTTCTTTTAAAGTTAGAACTTTATTGGCAATGCCCTTGATACGAGTTTCAAATGGTATTAGCGTACACTTTGGGGGTACGTCCCGTCTTGACCATAGACTAAGACTAGAACCAGTGTCTATTATAGCTGGTAGACTGTTTGTATTTACATGAATATTGAGTAACAGTTTATTATTTTCTATTCCCAATCTAACATGTTCACGATGTTCATTATTGGTCGTCTGGGTGAAAAATTTGGCGTTCGTGTCCTTAAGAGTTTTCGCTGTTGCCTGCTCTTCTTGATTGCCATCACACTTAAATTGTGGTGGTATCTGTGTGGCCCGCGCCGACTTTTCGGAAATGGCCCGCGAGGCTTGACTTTGGCCTGCGAGCCCATCTAGGCGTTTCCCTGGTTGGAATTTTTTGGATTATTCCAACAGGTAGATGCTCCGTGGTTCTTCTTGTAACAAATTGAGCAGACTGATATTTTGTCGCCCTTTACAAAATTGTTCCCTTTTCTACCACCGTTGTTTCCTTTATTGCTATTCTTCGCATCCGCTTTTTGTCCGTTTCCTTTACGAATTTTTCCTCCGTTGTTACGCCTATAATTAGACTTCATGGCGTTCTGTGCTACCATTAACGATAACTCGGCCATTTGATTTGCTAATTTGGTAAGGTCCGTGTGAGGAGGTTGTGAGGGCGGGTTTTGACTATGGTGGGGGTGCGGATTCGAAACTTCTGGTGCAGAGGAAGTTGACTGAGGAGGGAAGATATTCTGCGATGGAGGTGCAGAAGGTAACGATTGCGAATAACTAGGAGCAGGTTGGGTGTGATGCACAGTAGAAGTTGGCTGTTGTGCATAGGTTGGTATGCATGAATTAGAATTCGTTTGGCTATAATGATCGTACAAAGGGAGTGGTGAAGGGCGGTTAGGTTGGCCGATTAAAGAATGAATTGCCTGTGACAATTCTACATAATTCCTCTTTTGCATGAGATCTTGAGCTTTTTCCAGTTCGTGGAGTCGTTCCTGCAGCCGCTGGATTGTTGGAAAGGATTCCAACGCTATCTTTTGCAGCAAATTTCGTTGTAGTCCTAACGAAAGAAAATGAATTTTCTGTTCCTCTGAAGCCTCTGGCATCAGCTGTCTAATAGCCCTCAATTTCCTTAAGAAATATGAATCGACTGATTCATTTTCGTTTTGTTGAATTTGAAAAATTTCTAATTCCGCCTTATACGCTGGTATATTTGGGCGGGACAGAGAAACTAATTTGGTTTTCAGCTGTTCGTAATTTAGTGTGTCGAATTGATTCAGATTTTGCAATTGTAAGACAAAGTCAAGAGCTACGTCCTGTAGATACATAGGAAGAATTTCTTTCTTCTTTTCGGGGGTCCAAGCCTGAAGTAAAGCCAAATGATCAAACAGCATGAAAAATCGATCGGGATCGTCAGTACTGTGACCAGAATATCTAGTTAAGTGAGGAATATTAAGAGGTATACGGGAGCCTGATTCTGCCATATTGTTATCGCCTTCTTTATATGTATTTTTCCCAGATCTAGTTGTCGGCATAAATACCTGCCAGCCTATAACGAATCAATCTACCGTTAAGAGTAATGAAAGTATTTATGAGAATACGGATACTATCTTTTATATGATCCTGCTTTTACTTACACTGTATTGTTAAAATGTTTTTAAGTCCGTATTTTTGTTAATAAAAAGAGCGCCCCGTAGGAAAGTCCTTTTAGTGTCTGCAAATAGACGCCGACGCATCTACCATGTAAAGATTTCTCGGGTAGAGCAAATAATGTACTCGGGATTTGGACTTTTCCCTTCACCTTTTTATTACAAAAGTTTTATGTACACAAATTATAGTAAGAATTTCCTCTAATATTTAGGTGAGATTAGATAGGAGCCCGGTGACCAAGCGTCGTGGGCCTTGGGGTTAGGTACTCTCGGTGACCGTGCGTCGTGAGAGGGGTGTAGATTAGGTTTCTCTTTCTCGGTGACCGTGCGTCGTGAGAAAGAGGATAGGAACCCGTTGACCGTGCGTCGTGGGTATAAGGATAGGTACCTCTCGGTGACCAAGCGTCGTGAGAGGGGTTTTAGGTGTTGTGATCAATCCGTGAAGATTGATGTTGGTCGAGGTGTGCAGGTCCTTTTTATTCTGTCTTGTCGGCTTCCATCGTGGGTACTCGTCCTTCCGACTGATGGCGATGGTGATCGACTCCTCTTCGGGAACGTCGTCTGTTTGTTTGTGTTTATTATCAACACATGTAGTTCACACGTGGTTATTGCCTGGTACGGCAACGTAGGGATCCTTACAATATATTTGTGTATTATATTAAAATATTTTGCACCTGTATATTGCACTGGTAGCCTGAATGCAGTGTGTTTTATCTTCATCGTTGTGTTTTCTATACTCTCGACTGACACCTATCACAGTTCATTAATTTTTTGCGAATCGATTCTGACGTACCTTTCTTGCCACAGCTTTTCTGTATTCCTTTCAGGCGCTACGCCTTTTCTTTCTGCGATTTGGAAGGCATGCAGGATTTTATACAGTGTTGCAGCCCCAAGACAGTTCATTTTGTAACTCTCGGGAACGATTATAGCTATCGATTCCACACAAACGTCATTGGAGTTGCTGGCTAGAAGACTTGTTGTTCACATTTCCGCATTATGTCACATGGGAGTTCTTTCTACGGCTACTCTACCATGTGCGCTTTTTGAGTGAATCCTGTATCAAGCTCGTTATAGCAGGGCCAATGCTACCCCTACGGTTGATACCAGTGTTATCAACCACAGTCAGTCTAATAAAATTGCCACTATAAATGCACCGAGAAAAGCCTTGACACGTGAGTAGTGGCAACGTCACCGCGAGTTGTCAGAGACCATCTCATACTGACCCTGCTATAGTCACTGGATGCTGTGCCGTGCTGTAGTTAACTCTCTACTGTCCTTCTGCAGTCTTCTTCTTGTTGTACATTGTTCATTTCTCTGTACTAACCATATAATTTCTCAACTTTAGAGTCTCATATCTCCCTTCTTTGGCAACAATGACAACCCACTTTTTGTTTATTTTCTTTCACAATTTATGCCAATTATTTTAATGCCATAAAAAGGTATACGTTCTATCTGAAAAACTATAAATTTGTATTGGGATGGCAACCTTGTGTGACAGTACTACCGTGTTCTTGATCACGCGTCCTTTCTGCCTTTTTCCTCGCGTTTTTGAGGTATAACTCGGCACATCCTCACCCGATCACTGCCTGGTATATGTATTATACGTAGCGGGTAAACAAGGCATTTCCACACCGAGTGACTATCACCACGATGATTAGTGACCCACAATTAGTCAAGGTAACAATTTTCATAAATATCTAGCTGTCACGGTTCGCATACGTCTCTTGTGAGTAAATTTTTAGGTAAGTTTAGGTTGACTCCATATTGAAGTTGCCATTAGTTTTCATTTAACGTCATGTTAATTGACGACTGAAACATTTTTCTGCTGAAGTGGACCATCAGATTTTTCTTTACGTTTATTTTTATGTGACTTTTTTTTTATCCAGGTTTATGTTTCGTTGAGATACCTCAGCAGCTGAATTTAAGTCTCCGTGCTAAACAAAGATGGAAATGATAACAGAAAAAGTTGCTAGAAACACGTTTAATGAGCTCAAATTTATAATGAACATTACTTGGAATAGAATTCGAAATCACATAATTTAGGAATTTGAACTTTAATAAATCCTGTCATTTCTATCCAGACTCTTATAAGAAATAAAGAGTTTTGAGCTACAGCTCGTAAAATATAGCCTTGATAAACATCTTATATTTCGTACTAGCACTATTCCAGAAAACTTTTTAACCTTATTATTTAGAATGTTGGGATTGTTACTGGTAATAATAATGCTAATTGTATTTCCTAATCTTGTAAGTTTAGCTCATTGATTCTCTACAGTGTTTTCCCCGGAATCCGAACGAAAAATTCGAGCAAATTTTTCCCCGGCATCCGAATGTTTGTTTGGAATCCGAACTCCTAGAAAACACTTCATTATGGCTCTAGCTAATTCTTTTTTTTTAACATTTTTATTCAAATATTATTATTTTCATTCAGTACTTTACCTCAAACTTCAGTATATTAACTGTGAAAATCTACAAGTTCGTGAACCTAGGAACAGATTAATGCAATTTATGTTATTTTAAAGCGGAAATTTTTTCTCGGAACTCGAACGAGACTATGGAATGGATTCATTCAGATTCCGAGATGTCATTGTAATGTTAAGCCTTACGGTAAAGAAACATGACATTCTCTTCGTGCTTTATTAGCCTTGCAATCCCACGAAGAGATATCTCTTTTTGCTTAACTTCACTCACTCTCACGCTCACGTTATCGATCCATCATCACATCCACTCAATCTCACAGTCACGTCATTTCGGCATCACGCTTACATTACTTCGATTTTACGCTTATTCAACGTCATCCTCCAACATCATTTCGATATCACGCTTACATTATTTGGACCTTACCTTCACACAGCCAGTCTGATATTACGCTTACTCAACGTCATCCTCCAGCATCATTTCAATATCACGCTTACATTATTTCGACCTTACCTTCACACACAGCCAGTCTGATATTACGTTTACTCAACGTCATGCTCCAATATCATTTCAATATCACGCTTACATTATTTGGACCTTACCTTCACACACAGCCAGTCTGATATTACGTTTACTCAACGTCATGCTCCAATATCATTTCGATAACACGCTTACATTATTTCGACCTTACCTTCACACACAGCTAGTCTGATATTACGCTTACTCAACGTCATGCTCCAATATCATTTCGATATCACGCTTACATTATTTCGACCTTACCTTCACACAGCCAGTCTGATATTACGCTTACTCAACATCATGCTCCAATGTCATTTCGATATCACGCCTACATTATTTCGACCTTACCTTCACACAGCCAGTCTGATATTACGCTTACTCAACGTCATGCTTCAATATCATTTCGATATCACGCTTACATTATTTGGACCTTACCTTCATACAGCCAGTCTGATATTACGTTTACTCAACGTCATGCTCCAATATCATTTCGATATCACGCTTACATTATTTCGACCTTACCTTCACACAGCCAGTCTGATATTACGCTTACTCAACATCATGCTCCAATGTCATTTCGATATCACGCTTACATTATTTCGACCTTACCTTCACACAGCCAGTCTGATATTACGCTTACTCAACGTCATGCTCCAATATCATTTCGATATCACGCTTACATTATTTCGACCTTACCTTCACACAGCCAGTCTGATATTACGCTTACTCAACACCATGCTCCATTGTCATTTCGATATCACGCTTACATTATTTCGACCTTACCTTCACACAGCCAGTCTGATATTACGCTTACTCAACATCATGCTTCAATATCATTTCGATATCACGCTTACATTATTTGGACCTTACCTTCATACAGCCAGTCTGATATTACACTTACTCAACGTCATGCTCCAATATCATTTCGATATCACGCTTACATTATTTGGACCTTACCTTCATACAGCCAGTCTGATATTACGCTTATTCAACGTCATCCTCCAGCATCATTTCAGTATCACTCTTACATTATTTGGACCTTACATTCAGACAGCCAGTCTGATATTACGCTTATTCAACGTCATCCTCCAGCATCATTTCGATATCATGCTTACATTATTTCGACCTTACCTTCACACAGCCAGTCTGATATTACGCTTATTCAACGTCACCCTCCAGCATCATTTCGATATCACGCTTACATTATTTGGACCTTACATTCACACAGCCAGTCTGATATTACGCTTATTCAACGTCACCCTCCAGTATCATTTCGATATCACGCTTACATTATTTAGACCTTAACTTCACACTACCAATCTGATATCACGCTTAATTCAACGTCATGCCCCGACATTACGCTTACATTATTTCCACCTCACGTTCACATTACCAGTCTGACATTACGCTTATTCTACGTCATGCTTCAACATCATTTCAATAACATATTCACTATACATCAAGGTTTACAACTAGTGTTCATTCAACTTCTTTTTCACGCTCACTTTGTAAAATTGAGATCAAGTCAACGTGAGTTCTGAGCTCGTAAGAGCTGACCTCATGAGTTCGGACACTTATGGCCACTTAAGAGCGTCGTCACTGAGTGGGGACAAGGAACACATTCCCTTATCTCAGATAATAATATACTAATGAAATACTTAGAACTTCATTTACATAAGAGAGGAATCTCTTTTTCCGTTCCCTAATCAAAACTGAAATGTCTCTCCTGACATTAGTGTTGGACACCAGACGAAAACTAAGTTTTCCTGTCCCATCCCGTCTCGTTTTGTAAATTTGTGTAAAAAAAAAAAAAAACTATGCCCTGATTTGTTTCTTAATTCAATCTAGAGTTGATCAGAATCATTCCGGGAAACAAAGAGCTCCACAAAGGGTGTGATACAACAACATTAGCCTTTAGTTTTCTGGATACTTCGCTCCCAGACCCTGCATTTGCTCGGCCTACGACCTCTCATCTTATATTTTAGCCTTTCTTTCCGTTCTTCGTAAGGCAAGAATACGTTTATGCATTATTCTTTGCGAAAAATTTTAACTCATTTTCCCTCTAGAATACACATTTAAGTCAAAGTGAAACGGCAAAAACCCGTGTAAGCTCAAGTGCTGTGTTCAAAAATTAATTCCAAATGGTTTACCGGTTTTTTTTTTCCTTATGATGAAATTGACAACCTCGAAGTGATTTTTATATGTTGAGGAAAAGATTAGAAATTGCCTCTTCTCTCGTTAAAAGTAGAATATCCGGAATTTCTGAAAGCGTTGTGGCATATGATCTTTGTTTCGAAAAAGACGTTTATATATCAAATTTCATATACTTAACGCGTTTCTAATCTTAAGGGATTTCGAGATACGGCCATCTTATTTTAACAACTGCAACGCCTACTCTTTTATCTTCCCTCTTTTTTCTTCCCTTGTAGGCAGTGTTACAGGGGCGAATCCAGGACGAACTTCTGGGGGGACGGTGGGTTGTAATATTGCTACTTAGAGTTATTTTTAAGAGTTCCAAACTATGGATGGGTTTTATTTATACATAAAATAAGAAAGTATCCTCTTCTGGGGGGCGATCGCCCCGATCGTTCCCCCCTGGATCCTCCCCTGCAGTATTAGAAGTGCGAAACAAAAAACAGAGGCGGTATGTTTTATCACGATTTTAACTCGACATACCGGCTATCTAAATGTTGAAATACAGTGACGGTATGTTGCCTAAAAGATTGCATTGCTATTTACATAATGACTGAAAACCACCGGAGTGCTTCTCTTTAGTTACGTGGGGGGACATAGAGAGACGTTGATCCTTCCCCAATTATTTTCTTTAAAAAAAAATTAAACTATCTCCTTATGTTGTATTATAGAGAATTATACATGAAAATGTTCAAAAACCGAGTTTTCATATTAACAATTTCCTGTGAGGAAGCTTCCGGATCCACCCACTCGACTAAGGGGTATTTCAAACCCCCGGGAGAATCGTCCCCACAGCAGACAACCTCTAAATACGCTCGTACTCAAAACAGGACATTTATGTGAGTTAATACCAAAAGACACACGAAAGAAACAATTCAATATGGCACATCAAAAGATAAAACTAGATGAACTTCTTTAAATACATCTCATTTTAAAAGCAAAAGGTAGGAAAAAGATAATAAAAATGTTGCTGTTGTCAACTTAGAAATTACTACTACATAAGAACTAAATTCTATTTACGTGCAAAGCTATTCGTCAATTAGGCCTACTGTATATAAAAATGGATTTATTAAAGATATTTAGCATCTACTCTTCAGTGACGGTATGTCTTGATCACTGAAAAACCAGAGGCGGTATGGCATACCACCGCATACCGTCTCACTTAGACCACTGCTTGTAGGAGAAATATATATATATAAAAGGCCTTATGCAGAGTCGTTTTGACGCGTGATTAGTGCCATACTAAAGAGTTCGACTAACATAAGTTTCCTGCAGTAGTCAGGTCTTTAGTATGACGCTAATCTTACGTCAAAACGACTCTGCATAAGGCGGAAAACGTTTAAGCACGTCTTTAATTATTTGAAGTCAAAAGTCTAAATGCCTAATTTAACGTCTTTAACCTTAAAGAATTTCGAGATATGATCATCCTGTTATAACAATTGTAATCCCACTCTTTTTCTTTACATTTTTTCCTTCTTTTAGGGGTAATATTAAAAAACGGCAAAACATGCGTCTAATTATTTTAAATGGAAAGGCCATATACAAAATGTTACGTTGAATCCTTTAGAAATTTGGCGATATGAACATTTTACTATAATAATAGACACCCCTATTCCGTCATCCTTCCCCGTCGAATATCGAAAAAAATCCTTCCTTAGTGGTACTGTACATTTCAAATCCTATGCCCTATCTAAATTTGAACTTTCTAGCTTAAGCGGTTTGACCTGGGTTTGATCGACCAGTCAGTCACTCGCTCAGGACTTATTCTTTTATATTGCAATATTTTGCTTGATAGAGTCTAATAAAAAGCTGAGAAACATTTACCATTTATTATAAAAATAGTGTCTTATAAAAATTTACAATGTTCTTCTAAATAATACGAAGTTTATAAGATGTTTTCCACTGTAAGAACAAAACTTCAGCAAATGAAAAGTAGCTTCAGATTAAAAAGATAAAATGTCCTAGCCCACAGCGGCGCCGAACAGTTGTTCAAAGAATATTTCCCTTACTCATTGCTGTTTCAGGAGATAGCGTACGTTAAGGATTACTCCTTTGCTCATTGCAGTCTTCGGAGTAGATAGTTATAGGAATACTCCTCTGCCCATGGCAGCTTCAGGAGTTGGGACTCCGTAATCCAAGGCGGTCTCGGAAGATAGCGTAGAAAGCTTAGCGATCAGCACTGGAACTGATGCTTCTGTTCAGTTGAGGTCCTTTTTTATGGATGTTCTCTGAAGGGGAGGTCCGTGAGGAGAGGATCGGCCATCTTCGGTTTCCTTCCGTACTAACTTCGTGTCTTCCTGGTATCTTCTGCTGGTGATTATGTTTTGAACACAATAACACACGTTCGTGATTGAAGCATATGTTTATAGGAGCTGCTTACACCTGAGGGGATGAAACCTTACAATATAAAGAGAGGTTTCAACCATATTTATTATTGGAATATATTGTTTATCTTTAAATGTTGATAAATGCTCTGTATTATCTTCATAAAACCACATTATTAATGTATAGTTTTATATTGTGAATTATATAACAGTGAAACATGGTTTGAGATTCAGGGTTTGGGTGAATTAGTGTTGTCCTCGAGTCTAGAGAAATTCCTCGGCTCGCCTTGAATTTAAAAAGGTACTTCTCACGTTTGAGAGACGAGAATAGACTAAAAATATCTCGTCTCGTGGACAACACTATCTGTCATCTACCTTTGCTAGGTAAATCGACTAGAACCTACCTTCAACCACATTCACATAACTTTACCCTTTTATCTTTCACTTTATATGATACCTCCCGTACAAATAAAACTATATTTTCGTTCGATGTACGGCATTGATTTTATGCGGGTCATTCTACACCACAGCCTCGGAAATAGCTCCGTTCTCCCTTTAATTATAAAGCTTTGAAAAGCGGATACAACAGAACACAAAGAGAACAAAACAACACAAAAGCGACTAAATTCTCTCCCAACGAAACATTTGATTATCTTTGTTTCTCTCTTTATTATTGCGTATGTCATTCATCGCACTTAATTGGCAGCGGATTAGCTCTTCACACAAGGGCATTCTTCACATTAATAGCCTTTGAATAGCATTAGTTATTTTGTTATGCTTCTGAGTTCATTTTATGATAGGTTAATTAAACACTTACAGCTTATAGAAGAGTTTTATATTTCAATATTTTGCATATGTAATTATTCAACTGGAATTGAAAGCGTACCAATGGCCTAATACTAACATTGGCCTTAATATTATTTAAATAGGTGCACCGACTTTGATTATCTCTTTTCAAAAACTATGCATTTCAGATGGTCCCTATTGTATTACTCTGAGATCTGATGGTAATTTTTGGAGATACTATGAAATACTTCAAAGGATGTTGTGTTAAATCCTCCAAAGTAACTTGCATACAGGCAACCACACATTCTTTAGCGTGGTTATGGTTGCATTACAGCACAGGGGTTGTACTGCGAAGTTTCGGAACACTTTCATTGAATAATATAATAAAATAAGTGGGTTACCTATGGAAAGCCGGTTAAGATTATTTTTTAAAGTTTTATAATTATTGTATACTAGTTGAATATATCCATGCTTCGCACGGAGGCTGTATTTGGAAGTCAACGCCTGTGAGAGTATCACCATTGATATCAGCGACTGCAAAAACTATGGATTTGACACTAATATCGGTCATTTTGGGCTATTTTTTTTACATGTCTCGGATTCCCACTCCCCCGCTGACTCCCGGCCTGCATTTAACTGTAACTAAATTTGCAAGTCATCGCTAATGGAAGTGTCACCATTGATTTCAGCGACAGCGAAAACTATGGATTTGATACTAATATCGGTCATTTTGGATTACTTTTATATGTCTCGGTACTTCCCCCCCCCCCAGTAACCCCCAGCCCGAACCGAACAACGTGAATATGGAAGTTAATGCGATTGGAGTTTCACCATTGATTTCAGCGACCGCGAAAACTATGAATTCGACACTAATATCGGTCATTTTCTACTACTTTTACATGTCCCAGTAAACGCCCCCCTGAGACCCCCCTGGTTCGAATTTTGACAAAAACGTTTAACTCTGGTCTGGAGCCTGGACCAAGGTATTTGTGACTAAAACTTGGTAACTCTCGGTAAATTTGTCTGGTTCACAAGCCGGTTCCGGTAAATGCCCCCCTGAGACCCCCAGGTTCGAGGTGCCGCGGTGGTTTAGTGGTAAAGCGTTCACCTCTGGTGCTTGGGGTCCTGGGTTCGATCCCAGGCCCCGCAAAGTGAACTTTGCGGTGGACAAACACCGAGTGCGTGGGTTTTCTCGAGGTTCTCCCGTTTCCTCCCTCTTTCTTCATTCCACCATTTCATTCATTATTCGGCATCACCGTCTCCTTTAGCCTAACCGACATTAGCGTGTGACGTAAAACTCAAAGATTTCATTTCATTTTCCCCTGGTTCGAAATCTGAAAAAAGTTCTTCGTCTTGATCTGGGGCCTGGACCAAGGTACTCCTGATCAAAATTTGGTAACTGTCGGTCCCCAGGCCGCACACAGACAGACACACAAACAAACTCTTTATTTTATTTATGTTAGATTAGACGATAGACATACTGAATGTGACAGCTCTGCCTCAATAGTTAATCCAACTCTTGGTGAAAAAATTAATTCTTAAAAACTTTACAGAAGAAAGAGCTAATCGCATAAGCCAAACCAATACCCAGAGGAAAACTCGAGATCATAGTCTACCCTTTAAAACCGAAACTACACTATGTTGCAATTCGTCACCGGACACCTTTCAAAAAATGTTTGGGAGTGTCTGTACACATAATACAATCTATAGAAGGCGCTGCTGTCAGCTCAGAGAAAAAAGTGACTTCTCCTAATGAGTTGCTTTGAAAGTGGAAGTTGTGTCCATGGATCTTTTATACAGTAGGCAGAAATGAAATGAAATGAAATTTGCGAGTTTTACGTCCCACGATTATGTCGGCTAGGCTAAAGGAGACAGTGATGATGAGAAATGAATGAAATGGTGGAATAAAGAAAGTGGAAAGAAACGGAAAAACCCCGAGGAAACCCCCACACACGGCGTTTGTCCACCACAAAGTTCACTTGACGCGAGTTGGAATCGAACCAGGGACCCCATGCACAAGAGGTGAACGCTCTACCAGTGAGCCACCGCGGCCCCACAGTTGCCAGAGCCTTAAAGTTTGATAAACACTGTTGTGTTTAAAAGCTGGTTCGTTCCTCGGAAATGACGTACTAAGAATAGCTCTTTGTGCTAATAATGAACAGGTTCTATATTTGAACACTAAAAACTGTAGAACCACATAGGAAACTAATTTTAAATAAAGACTAGAAAGCAGTATTCTGAATTTGGTTCTTGGAATTCGTTTTCAAACATGTTATGCATTTTAGGTTTTAAAGGACGGATGATAAATGAAACTAAATAATTGTGAAAAAGTTGAAGGAATACGAATATTGGAGGTAACGGGAGAACCCCGAGAAAACACACAAATACAACTATGTTCTCCACAAACTCACATTATCTGCGATTGAACGAAGAGCCCCTCGCATAAAGGTTTAGCGCTATGCTACTCAGCCAACAATGCTACCCAGCCATTGTTTCTGGACAATGATTTCTAGTTCTTGGTTTTAAACTACCATGCTCCACACAGTGGGTATAATGCTCACGAAACGAGGCGGGACGAGACGACACTCAATTTTCGTGTCGCGATATCAGACGAGACAGAGCTTTTCCAATAGGTACAGATATAATTTTCGAGACGAGACTGCACTTTACGGACAACTTTTCGAGACGAAAAATACATTGTTTTGTCGCGAGGGCAATACTAATTGCTTATAATTGTTATGGGATAGTAGCAGTGATGACGCCAGAAGTCAGGGGAAAGGGGTAGGCACCCAAATGGCGGCTAAGTCTGTCTCACAGACATGTATTGTAATGTAGCCCAAGTCATATAAAAATATATTTTTCAATATAATAATATTATTAATAATAATAATAATAATAATAATAATAATAATAATAATAATAATAATAATAATAATAATAATAATAATAATAATAGCTCTCCGCTTGCTCTTCCAAGAAATTAAAGCTAGTGTCGTCATTGGATAGGAAAGGAATGGAATTTAATCTTTCAGTTTAACATCCCACGATTATACCGTTAAGCTAAGAGGGACAATGACTAAAGCAAGTGAATGATGATGGAAGAATTGACAGAATGAGAATGCGGGAGGAAAAGGGAGTACTCCGAGAAAACCCACGGACACGATGTTGTCCACCACAAACTTATTTGGCTGCGGATAGAACCAGTGACCCCACGTACCAGAGGTAAGCACTCGACCACTAAGCCACCATGCTCCCCGTCACTGGATATTAGAGGCAACTTGTATCTTCTCTTAAGCTATAACTTAACATAGAATTTTGTAATCTTAAACAGGAAACCATAACTCATATCTAGTTTCAAGGGTAATTGAATTAATTTATCTTAATGACATGTTCCATTGCTTCTTGTCTTGTAACAACGCTCTTAAACTTTAAACTAAAGACTTAAAAGTGCTAAGTGTTTTTTTCGAACAAACGTGAAATTAAATGGAAATATGTAATGTTTTTATATGCTCGTATCCTTGATTTTGTTTTCTACTCAGTGACGTCACAACTGCACGAAACTATGATGTCATGTTTCTAAAGAAAGAAGAACTCTTGGCAGCAAAGAAACAAAAAAAAAAGATAAGATAAGATAATTATAATAATAAGCTAGTGATGCCATTTATAAAGATATTAGAACATATATATATACCGACGCAGATCTAACTTCTAGGAAGTAAATGCGGCTATTGCCTTCAGTTGACATCTTTTAAATGCATAAGGAAAAACAAAACTGTCCAAACGTCAATTCCATGAATAGATATAACGATTGATGACGTAACCATGTATTGTTCAATCTTTTCCTCTTGTTATGGGAACACCAAATGTTATATGTATTTACCACAATCTGCATTAATTGGAAGTTAATCTTATAGGAGAATTCTTATTAATGAATACTGCAAGCAAGCACAATATATTTCCAACCACTGACGGCGATTGAACGTTAAAAGTGGGTGAGCAAGACATGATCTGATTACTTGTATATCAATGTTATTTTTCCTGGTTGTTTCTAACACTTCGTTTGATGAAAGGTTGTATAACTAATAGGATACTATCTTTTTCAATTAAAATACCGTATATCGTATTTCAAATTTTATTAAGCAAATTGACAAGAGCAACGCAAGTAACTATAGGATCTTAGTACTCTTAAACAACGAAAATGTAAGAAGAGACTTGATTCCTTCATCACAAACATCTTAAATTCTGTCTGGAAAATTGTGTGGTCAGATTGTTTAATAACAAATTTGCAAAACAAATAAATAGAAAGGATAATATTGATCATTGTAATGCATAATGAGACTTGTTTTGTAGAAGTTATATTGAAACCGGGGATTAATGAACAACTTAAATTTTTAATTCCACACATGCCATTAAATGCATGTTATTACTCTTAGAAAATGAAAGACAGTAAATACTACAAGCATATGCTACGATATTTATAGAAATACATAATGGTAATATTAATTGCTTTGAATCGCAATTAAAACACAATTCCTGTAACTTTAACTCCACCAGAAGACAAATAACCAATACGTACTCGCGCAACGATGAACTGGTAATACAAAAACTTTACATTTCCAAATAAAACTATATACATTAAGGGGTCACTTCAAAAAAGTAGGGGGCAACTGCCCCCTCTTGCTCCCTCTAATCTCCGCCCCTGTTTCCAACGCTCGGAGGTAATTCTACTTATATCCATAACAAGGGTTTAAGTCACCCGGGACAAACAGGAAATTCGGTGCCCCTCAGTGTATGAATAATGCTCTTTTAGGCGCCCCACGCGTTCGGGACACGTAACCCGGTTACTCTTTCCTAGTTGTGACCTTGATTCTACTCACAAAGCAAACCAAAAAAATCTATTTAAAGGAAATTATCCTTACCCAACTTAACCAGCTCCCCACTGACTTCTATCCTTATCCAATTAGATCCAGTTTCTATTGCTGCAAGATTCATCCTAATATTGTCCTCTCACCTGTGCCGTCTTCGTAATGGCTTTTCTCCCATTACGTTTTCAGATATCGTTATTATTATTATTATCGTACTCATTCTCCTTTAATTTGTACAAAAAAAATCTAGATTTTACGTTTTTTTAAAAATAATGAGTGACCTCATGTGCATGTAAATAAAGAAATGACACTTTTTAAAACACCAGGCAGTTGAATTAAATACTGGTTACAATACCATGGCAATAACATTTTATTTCTTTCATTTATTCCCTATCTTTATCTTCCCAAGACTATTTGAAAGGAAGAGAAGAAATAAGAGAAGAGAAAAATAGTCAATCTTTTTAAAAAAAGAAGAAGAAGAAGGCAATAAGAGTATTGGCTTTCTTTTTTTCATTTTCTTTTCCAAAATGACTCCGCTTGGTATCTGGAGTTTCATCAGGCCAAGAGGCACGTAGCAAATGTTACATTGGAAGCAATATGACGTCGCCTTGAAGATACAAGACCATTTTTACAAATTGCGATTCTTTTTTTTTTTCATTCTGTTTTTTAGTGGTTCCTTTCTGTGGTGAAAATCATTTGAAGGGAATTAACCACGATATAAAAATTAAGAATAAAACTAACAATTCCAGAAAGCAAATTGTCACGTAAACAACAGAGCAATAGGTAGACGTGAGATGGAATAAATCAATATGTTTCCTATGCACAGAAAACAGTAATTGGGTTTTTGAAAAGAGAAAAAAACAGTTGAGAATACTCGACGAGCACTGCCAAAACAAACTTAAAAAGATTTTTTAAAATTTATATGAACTTTTCTATTAAATTTATTTGATTAAGTTCAATAGATAATATATTTACATATTTGGAACCTGCGTATTAGGGGATTTATTAAATTAGCTATATTAAGCTGTCACTTTTTATCACCGTATATATACTGAAAATGCAGATATAACTAGTGGCCACCGGTTACTATCTGGTACCAAAATGTGCACCATCCTCTTAGGTATTGACCAACACCAATATCATCTCTCTATGACTTATGGTTCCCAAGATGTGGCTCCTTAACTCTTCCGAAATCGGAACTTTTTTGGCCAATATCTCGGGAACGGTAAGAGTGGCGCGAAAAATTCCGATGTCTTAGCGAATGGAGGGCTCAGAATTGAGAAATTCGCAAATAACACACACACACACACAGGCATAGAATTCAGTAACGAGCTTTTAAAGTTCGTTGAACAATATTGTAAACCTTTTGATGAACTTTTGCAACAACACAAGTATGTTAGTTCTATATGAAATCATATCAGTTTTACCCCCTGTTCACACGGACAGACAGTGCTTAACGAAACGTCAATCCTTAAGCATTCTTTGGCTATGGCTGGAGATAATGATGGAATCTCCTACACGGACTGGCTAACCTAACCTCCGTGTGCTGAACGTCTTAAGAGTCTTCATCCCGGCGAAATTAAAATACCGCGAATTTTACAGTAATTATGTGATATCTTCAAATATATATATATAATATAATCGAAATGTGGAACAAGAGCGCCCTAGACAATATCATTTTACATGAGATACCATTATCACGACTCCCTTATCTGCTTTCGATTTTGAGCCATTTTGAAAATTGGCATTTATTTTCGCGTTTCCAAACGGCTGAAAACGGAAAGCCACTAGGTGACTTGTTATAACGGTACCTCACGCAAAATGATATTGTCTAGGTTGCTCTTGTTCCACATTTCAATTATCTTTTATTTATTTGAAGATATTACATAATTACTGTAAAATTAGTGGTATTTTAATTTCGCCGGGATGAAGCCTCTTAAGCACTCCGTAAGCATCGTCCGTAGCGGACAAAGTGCTTCACGACAGCTGAGCTGACTGCCATTTCTATTGCCTTCTGGGCTGAATAATCATGTGAAGTACTTTGTGAATTGTTTGACACATCGTAGTCCGAAGTTGTAACATTTTACTGGTTTAATGATTGTCTCAACATTTGAAGATGGGTGACAAATATGTGGATAAAATATATACTGAGGCAGTGGCGTATGGAGAAGTTTCTCAGGGAGGAGACTCAAGCACCTTAGTTCATATAATTTCAGGTGTTTGTAAAATGAAATCAAATCTTTCAGTTTAACGTCCCACGATTATGCCCTCTAGGCTAAGTGAGATGATGATTAAGACAAGTGAATGATGATGGCAGATTTGGTGGAATGATAATGTGGGAGTACATTGAGAAAATCCACGGACATGATCTTGTCTATCACAAGCTAACTTGGCCTGGAATCGAACCACGGACCCTACGCAACTTTGATGAGCGTTCTACCGAACTATCCTTACTTTATGTTAATTGACTACCCTGATGTTACTAAAGCCTGTGACAAACATCTTGACATTTCAGCTAAACGAATAAAACGCAAGCTCTGACGCAACGTTGCCAAGTGGTAAAGGGGTGTGGCTATGGCCAAGCAGACGAACTACAGCGTGATCAGATGGCAGAGGATAGACGTGGACGTGTACAAAATAAACGTGGCAATTCCGGTGGCCTCTCATTTGCTAGCAGCATTTAAAGGGAACTTGCAGCGCCCCCTTCAAATGCCAAGATGTTTGTCACGCCGTTTAATTACAATGGCCCGTGTCCAACGAAGTCGTATACAGTTTTGGACCCTTCTCCAAAGTAAATTATTGCGTACGTTCCTGATGCATTGTTTCCCAACCTTTTTTGACTGACAATACACTTTATTCAACTCCTACGAAATAATAATAATAGTAATAATAATAATAATATAAATTAAAGCGGTATAAGCCCCTGTATAAGTTTCTGTAAAGCACTTAAACAATACAGTACAGTACTGAGCATTGCTGGTGTCGTTGAAGACGTTGACTGGTACAGTCGGTTTCAAAATTGATTTTAAGTAATTATTAAATGTTTCACAATTTTAAATTCTAAAATTTCGTGTGACATATTCTTTGGGACTGTCTGACACACCAGTATGTCACGAAACACCGATAGGGAACCACTGGCTTAGTGACTCGCGAGCATCATTGAAATTGTAAATGTGATCCACACTGTCTAGTGGGTTCAAGATATCTGCCATATTAGAATTAATTATTAAGTTTGCGAAATAATATATTTTTCTTGATTTTGTCGAAAAGTGCGCATGAGAATTTGCAATTATCCAAATCATTTTGTTTTGATCAATTAGATCTATCAATGATATATATGTATAATTTTTTAACTTCTTTTTCGTTCAATAATATTGTAGATCTAGCAGAACGTCTGTTCTTTGCACGAGGAGAGTACGTCTCCCTTTGGACATAAAAAGCACAAAAATGTCACCAATGAACTTAGGGACCTCAAAAACTATGAATTCGACACTAATATCGGTCATTTTCAATTATTTTTACCTGTCACCATCTTCCATTAGGAGTGCCAATGGGGGCTGAATTTTAATTTAAACAGCACTGCAAGTGACACTGTTCATCTCAATGTCCCCGAAAACTGCGGATTGGACATTCATTTTTATATATCTCCCTCCCTCAAGTTGTGGGGCTGAATTTAGATTTAAACAGCATCGGAAGTTTCACTGTCTGTCCCAGCGACTTCGAAAACTATGAATTCGACACAAATATAATTCATTTTCCTTCATTTCTATATATCTACCCTCTTCCCCAAGTTGTAAGGTTGTACCGTCCCTAAGAGAGATTAGTGAAGTTAATTAAATCTTTGTTGTAAGTCGTGTAACAGAATACAGTTCTTGTATTTTCTCACAAGAAATCACTCAAGTAAACGAGTGTTAAAACTCGTTCTGAATTTACCTTAAAGAAAATCATCTTCTTAGTAGAGAAGATAAGTGAAGTTATTTTTATACGCATTTAAGGTCACCTTACTTAATTTCTCCTTAGGGAAGCATCGCTAAAACGTCAAAGATGAGCTCCACACATTTTTCACTTCAAAATATTTATGTTTTCACTTCCGAAAGAAGACATTTTTAGATCTCTTAACGAATATTTGAAGCTAGCTACTTTTTTTATTACTTCTTTCTCTTTTTCATCTGTCTCTCTAAATGCATGTGAAGCAGATCGTACTCTTTCTCGTTTGACCAGTAACCGCAGCCTTCGTCTTCAGTGCGCGGAAGGATATGAGACAGACGGTGCATGAATGCAGGAAGAAAAATGGAAACTTACAATATTTCCAGCTTTAAATCCAAGTTGCCATCTCAATGGCTTGATTTAATTCGAAATACTTTCCACAAATCGAAAATTAAAAAAAAAAGGAAAACTTATATTATTGTAATTATGATCTTTATACGTACTAGCAGCAGTAGTAATCCAATGTGGCGTTGGTCTACTGCTTCCCGCGAGATTACCAAAAGTAATCAGTACTAGATTTGGTCACTACTTGAATTCGTGACCATTGTGGAAAACCAATATAGTTGTTGTTTATCCAGCGTCGGATCGTGAGAACAATTGGGGGGCTACCTAGAAAAATGTTATAGTGTGAGCGCTGGTGAAGAAAATAAGTAAGCCTAATTAAGGCGATAAGGCTATTCACTCATCGAAAATTTGAAATCACGGCCTGAACAATTTAAGCTTTTCCAGGTTTTGGGCCAAGGAGCTTTTTCATATTTAATAATAGGAGAAAAAAATGTATTACTGATTCTTTTAGTTCAACGTTCCATGATTATGCACAGTGCTTAAGGGAGGAGCTAGTAATGAAATAGATGATAATGGTGGAATGAAGGTAGTTGGAGGAAACGGGAGAACTCCGAGAACACCATCACATACGACGGTGTTTTCCACCGCAAAGCCCATTTGTTGGGAGCTGGGATCGAACCAGGGCCCCACACCCAGAGGTTAGCGCCCTGCCACTGAGCCACCGTGGCTTAGTAGTAGTAGTAGTACTATTAGTATAATAGAAATACTATATTATTAGTAGTAGTATAATAGTAGTACTAGTAGATGCAATAGCAGTTGTAGTAGTAGTAATAGTTACACGTAGTAACGTAGTAATATTATTAGAGTATTAGTAGTAGCAGTAGCAGTAATAGTAGTAATAGTAGCAGCAGAGCAATAATAGTTACGAAAGTAGTAGCAGTAGTAATAATAATAGTACAAGAAGTAGAAGTAGCATCAGCAACAGCACTGGTACTATAGGGGAAAATGGGGGAATATCGACCACTTAAGATAAATTGCACATATCTCAAAAACTATATGCAGTGATAGGAAAAGAAAAGGTTCATTAGAAAGAGCGATGATTCCAGTATATCTTTGTGCATTACTTTGTTCGCTGCCGTTATTATTTATTGGTACAAACGTGAAAAGTAACAGTTTACGTTCCAGCGCAATTGTCCTACCGGTAGGGTGGTGTCAATCAGCAACCTTCGTAATAGTCAGTGGCGTATTTAGGGGGTGGCTATCGGGCTCAAGCCCCCCCTTCGAAATTCCATTAACAACAATAATCCTTCTTACCATTTCTAAGGAAAAATATAAATGCTTATTCATGTGTTGTGCATAGTCCCATCCGAAACAAAATCTTAAATACGCCACTGGTAATAGTAAATCAATATCAATTTTTTTTGTATCATACTGAAACTATATGTTTCCCTCTTATATTTATTACTAAACTCATATTCATTCTTTATTGATTATACAAACCTAAAACAGTACGTCTGAAAGAATCAAAACTTAACGTTTACAGATTTTGAGAAACGTTCTCGATAGATTATGCTTGTTCTTGGCAGTCGCTTTTATATGAAGGCTAATGGATCATTCATAGAAATTATTCCCCATAATATTATGGAATCTTTATCTTTTGTTTTCTTTTTTGGAAGTAGATGGGATAGTATAGAGTTCAGATAGTCAGAAGTGTATTGTACAAGGTAAAATAGGGACAGGAAGAAATGATATTAAAGCAGCACATCGTACGTCTAAATAAAGAGATTAGCAAAGAACAGCAGTAGTGTTGTAGATTTTATCCAAACATTCACCCCTCTTATTAAAAAAAAAAAAGTTTTATTCTTGTTTAAAGTTGTCAGAACAGGAGCGTCATTTGGGGCTTGATGGGGGCTAATTCCCCTCCGCGTTTCATATATAGGGTGTCCCAAAAGTAACTTGGGGTAATAAAACTTAACAACTTTTAAAATAATTCTAATATTAATTATTTTTATTATTTGTTTTAGCTTTGAAAACTAAAAGCCTGGAAATTTTAACTTTTTTTTTTAAGAAAAAAAAAATATTTTCAGATCTGAAGAGATTGAAAATATGAAGGTATTCAGTACTGAACAAAGAGTCGCAATTGTGGAACTTTATTTTGAAAGCCAGTGAAACCATCCTCAGAGATGACTATTCCTAACCTGATTACACGTTTTAGACAACTGTAACTGACCTACCTCGAACAAGGTGACCATGTTCTTGCAATACCCAGCAGAATAAGAGCAAGCATGTGCGAGGCTGAAAATGGCTCCATTTATTATGGTATATTTCAGTGTCAACCCTTTTCGTAAATTTCCTCAAAAAGTATTGGCTTTTCAATCACTATGTTTTGGGACACCCTGTATTATTTAGGTACTATATATTAATCAATAGTAATAATATAGTTATTAACAACGTGAATCTCTTAGTTATCTCGTAGGGTCTTCCTTTCCCCCAGGTAAAACCTGAAATAATGCTGCTGCATCAGAAAACTATAGCACGGCCAACAAGAGATGGTCTCTGACGTTCCTTACCATATGCGGTGGGACATTGCAGCCCCTATTTTGATACCAGTGTTACCAACCACGATCACTCTGTCGTATACCATTAATTAAATTACCACTACAGTTGCACCGAAAAAAAACCTTGACACGCGAGCAGTGGCAATGTCACTGCGAACTGTTAGAGACGTTCTCTTACTGGACGCACTTATAGCAATTCCTGTTGAACCAAATATTATTAGAGGTTACTCTCGATACTGAATATAGATAAAGTGAACAAAATGTTGGGGTTGCGGTGGCTCAGTGGTAGAGCATTCATCTCTGGTCCATGGGGTCCCGGGTTCAAACCCTGTTCCCGCCAAGTGAATTTTGTGGTGGACAAACACGTGTGCGTGGGTTTCCTCGGGGTTTTCCCGTTTCCTCCCACTTTCTTCATTCCACCATTTCATTCATTCCTCATAATCACCATCTCCTTTATCCTAATCGGCATAATCGTGGGACGTGATAAAAATGAACAAAATATTTAATGATATTACACTCCGTAACCGACTGAAATCTTACATATGAGACCCTAATTATTAGATTACATTATCCTTTACATTATTAAAATTGTATCTTTGATGTTCTAGAAGTAAGTTGTCGTGAGCTATGGCCTAGAAATTATCTTAAGTATTTGTTTCAAAACTAAAATTTTAGAAAGAAAATAAAAGTTATAACAGAAATTGTAACAATGGCGGTACAGACATTGCTGAGTTGCCTGTCGTGTGTTATAGTTGCTTTAACCTTAATTGCTCAATTTAAACGTCAGTAACGTCACTATACAGGGTGGTCCAAAGATATGGAAACACTCTAAAAGTGATGAAAGCTGCAAAATATAGCCAAAGTAACAATGTGACAATGTAGTAACAATGTAAGGTAAAATCATCTTGAATTTTATGCAATTGTCTTAAATAGAAATCATAGCAAATTCGTAGAAACTGAATGGTAGTGTTATTTTTGCTTTAGCGCTAACTATTACGAAGTTATGACTGCTTGTTTGTATCATTGCAGGTGACTTACTAGTAAAAGATGACCTTGACGCATGCAGAGCGCATTCATCTCTGGAGAACGAAGCACCAGGGTGACCGCAGACGATTTTACCTGCCGTCATCCGGAAAGGATTCTCATCATCAATGGTACCGTGTTCGAAGTTGTGAAGAAATTTAAAAACAACAACAAACGGATCTGTGGCAGATTGACCCAAAACTGGGCAGAGCACGCATTTCAACAGACGACGCAACAACTGTGGCAGTGTTGACATTATTCAGTAAAAGTTCCTAAAGAAGCACGAATGGTGTAGCTCGTGGTGTTAATCATACCTCAACACTACGCATTATGTCAATGAAAAAGAGGTACTCTTACAATCTGCAACTTCACTAACATCTTACGGAAAATGATCCAGAACGTCGTCTGGAATTTGCTCAATGGACCACAAAGCAGCTACGACAAAACACTACATTCGTCTCTGACATATTGTTTACTGATCAGGCAAACTTTCACGTGTTGGGCGAGGATAATAAAACCGAACGTGCGGTATTGGTCGGATAATATTGCACATTGGTTTGACATATCTGCAGGTATTCCCAACAAGTTGATGGTGTGATGTAATGAGTAAGGGACTTGAATTGTGTGCCCATTCTTCATCGACAGGGCCCTAATGGCATTGGGTTATCAGCGTATGTTAGAAGACGGCATTTTGTCATAGCTTTTGTCGGAGGATAGGTCATTCCCTAATTTTTTCCAGCACGATGGCGCACCACCATATCACGGTTCCTGTGTCCGTGAGTACCTCGATCAGCAGTTTACTAATGCGTGAATTGATCGGCGAGATGATGTAGAATGGCCACCACGTAACTCTGACCTAACCTCACTGGATTCCTACCTCTGGAGCAATGTAAAATCTGTTTTGAAATTAGGGATAGAAAATGTGGTGAAAATTAGGAATGCTCATCATGTGAAGGAACAAATTGTAGACGTATGTTCCAGAATTACAGCCAGACTTTGCGCAAAGTCTTACGTGACTGGAAACTCAGAGTCGATCTGACAATCGACCGGAATGGGAACACATTGCACAGTGAGTAGTCCTTGCCGCATGACTAATCTCTTTTGTTTGAGACACAAAAAAGAAACGGTCATAACTTCGTAATGGTTAGCGCTACAGCAAAAGTAACATTGCCATTCAATTGTGGTTTTGTGCAGTCAATTTAGCGTTACAAGAATATACTCAACCTCTATTCTAATCTCTACTAAAACCGGAAGTGGTAGATACTTACTCTAACGCTCTCTCCTTTGGTGCTAGCGATTTCGCGTTCGATTCCTGTTGGGAACACTCCATGGGTGCCTCTGGCGGGGAGACAAGGGGGACGTGTCCCCCAAATATTTTGAAGTTCAGAATATTAAATTTATTTACTAACGACAGAATAACATATAAATAATAATTATTATATTTATTTGGAATGTAACATTCAGGCTGTGAAACGATTATAACAGAGTTCTTGATATAACTCAGGGGATCCGTGAAGGTAAGCAGAAAGGGAACAAATGGAATCGAAGATAATAAACAGGTTGCGCTAGGTAGTGCCATTTAAAACACTTTCTTTGATGTCTTCCCCTCCCTCCTAAAAAAATGTACTACCATGAGCAAAATAAATGACGCGTCTCTTTATTTTGAAGTTTTTTGAAAATATCTCCGTTTTCTTTATATGTTCGAAATTTCGGAAGGTTTCCCCAGCAGGACAGGTTAATATCAAACCCTTTTTTATATTTGTGTTAGATATTAGCTTAAAATAAAGAAATTAGAAGCAAAAAACATTAAATCGACAGAAATCTCGAGAATTACCAACTCTGCTAAAGTGGGAAATTTTCAAGAACACGAGGGAATTCTGCATTTCAACACGAAGCAGCGACATCTATGTCATTGAGAGAAATGTGGATTAAATCTACAAACTAAACTTTTAACGAATATTTCTAGTATGTCTTATTATATGCATTATCTGCAAACTCCAAATATATGAATATATGCTAAGTATTAACATAAACATAGAGCAAATAGTGGAAATTATCTATGGAAAAGGACGAATTGGTAGGACGATCGTAATGAAATATCGTCTTTACCGGAACAGGCTCAGTTCACGTAAGAAAACAAATAGCTCAGTTAATTAAAGCAACGAGTCTGTATGCTGAAGGTAGCGGGTTCGATCCCGTGGAAGTGCCGTTATCATTTTTATCACTACACTACGGTTATTTTATTATTTTTTTATTTGGGAAAGAATCAAATTGTAACATATGTGTAAAACTCATGACGATACCAAAAAAAAAAAAAAAAAAAATGCTGTTGTCGCACTTGCATTAGCGTCCCTAATTTTGTTTGCAAACAGTTTCGTAATTATTTCCCCTGTGCTCACTGCTCACCATATGCTCGCTGGCGCATAACGAATGTTTCCCAGTAAATGTTAATTCTAATTTGGAGAATTTTATAAAGTTTCACAATATTTCTCACTAGATAGTCTTCTATCTACGTGTTTGGATATTTTGATAACAGATTTCCCTATTAAATGTTTAATTTTCCCTAGATGTTTAATTACGGAAAAGTTTTACAATGTATTTGTATTGAATTGAAATTGTTTTGAATTTACTACATAAGGTAAGTAGACCGAAGGAGGAGAACTCAAGTAATTGATATTCTACGTAAAAGCAACCTATTGTAGAATGATGATGCTTCTTACCTTCAGCACATAATCTTTACGTTAGAGAGTCAGAGAGAGAAAAATCCTGGTTTTTCCTCCTCTATGACCACCCATCTTAAACCTTTACATATCATTGTTCGTCTCACAAAATTTCGGTGCTCCAAAAACATTCAAATAATAATAATAATAATAATAATAATAATAATAATAATAATAATAATAATAATAATAATAATAATCCTGAATATGCCATCCTTACATAATGTAGGATATCTTAGTTTCCTAGTTTAAATCTTAAATATCTTAGTTTAAAATGCTTTCTTTAGTACTTATTTGAGCTACCATGTAGGAGGGGGTACGACTTTTTATTTTGCCCCTCTCATTTCAGTAGCCTTCCAACAGAAAGTAATTTTTGATAAGCAGGACAGACAAAATGAATAAGAAATATATTTACAGCATCCTCTCCCCTTTCATGATTGGAATATCACGTAATATTTTTTATTCTACGAAAGATGGCCCTGTGCGGTTAGGGGTAGGTAACTAAAAAAATACCTAATATATAGCGCCCCTTGATTGTAATATTACCGCTTCTTTATTTGTACGAGGGAGCCCCTACACAATCAAGGGTGACAAAAAGAATAGGAAGAGTGTCTATTGATTCCAGTGGTGGATCCAGCACGAACTCCTGGGGGAGGGGGGGGAAGTGAAACATTCTTTTGATGATGTGAAGCTGTCACAAATTACCAGTCAACTAAACTAAACAATAGTGGGGGGAACTGGAACCCAGTCAGTTTAAATTGATGTAAAAGTTTAATTTTTGGATTCATATTAAAGTTTTGGTTTCAAATGAGAATTTCAGTCCAAGTGGTCAATGATCAAATCTCGTGGGGCTCTTCAGTGTAGGCTAATACGGCCCCCTTATGAGAAAAGGCAAAATTATTAACATGTTTATAACTTTCGAATTTTTCGTCTATTTTAAAGAAATATTTTGCTTCGTATTAAAGTGTTGGTTCCAAATGACAAACTCAGTCCGAGTGGACAATGATCAAATCTCCGGGGGGGTCTTCAGTATAGGGGCTACGGCTCCCTTATGGGAAAAGGCAAAAATATGAAAATGCTTATAACTTCCGAATTTTCCGTCTATTTTAAAGAAATTATTGGCTTCATATTAAAGTCTTGGCTTCAAATGACAATTTCAGTCCGTGTGGACAATGGTCAAATCTAGGAGGGCTCTTCGGTGTAGGGGTTTCGGCTTCTTTATGGGACAAGATTCACGTAGTTGATATTGCAAAATTGTTTTGTATATATAAGTGGAAACTTGCACCATTTGGTTAATTTTACCTCTTATGTTTTGCAGATTCATATTCCAAGCAATAGTTACTTCGCAGAGCTAAAAGAAGGCACTTACTAGTTTCATTAAAATGAAATGTCTTTTATGAGAGGAGCAGACGAACGAACAGGCACCCAAACGTTGGTTGAGTCGTACGGTTGAAACTCGTTAAGCTCGCTTCAATTATTATTATTATTATTATTATTATTATTATTATTATTAATAATAATAATAATAATAATAATAATAATAATAATAATAATAATAATAATAAAGCATTGCAGGGACCTTTGGTGCAGGGGGTCCGTGGCTCGATTCCACTTCGTGCCAAGTGAAATTTGAGGTGGACAAATACCGTGTGCATGGGTATGTGTTTTCTTGTGATTTTCCATTTTCCTCCCACTTTCTTCATTTCACCATTTCATTCATCATCATTCTCCCTTAGCGTAGGTGCATAATTGTCCAACGTTAAACTAGATATTGCAATTTCAATAATAATAATAATAAAAATTAATTCAACTGAAAGGACTGTAATTTATGTGGACAGCAATTATCATAAATATGAAACCATTATAAAAACAATGCTTTGAGTAGAAAGATAATCCTTCCCAAGTGTTAACGAATGCGCACGAGATACGACATGTCTCGAGAAAGAGACAAGACGCGCTTTGTGACATCCAAGATAATACGAGGCAAATGTTTTGGACACGAGATAGCTTGTAAAATGTCTCGTCTTGTCTGGAATGTCTCGAAAACCAAAGTCTAAGTTTTAAAATTATTTTTCAAGATCTATTCTCTCAGAAGTAGTTCTCTGCCTTAAAATTAATAACGACATTTGTGATTTAAAAAAGATAAACAATGCCTAAAGTTAATAGTTAACTTTTCGAAAAGAAGCTTCATTAAGGGTGAACCTGAAAGATGTCCACAAACTTCGGGAGGTGATTCGTGACATCAAAAGGAGACAAATGGTCCTCTTGCAGTTTTCGAATTCAGCTTCGTTGTCGAGATACAGGGTTGCCAACTGGTCGTGTTTGAGAAACTCACTGGGAATAAATTCAAGTCCAAGAATAAACTACTACTCATATATTTTTCAGGTCAATTGACTTATACCATGTTGTAAGGTCAAATATTTATTTATGAAGTGTGTACAAAATTCGCCAGGGTCTTTTCTGAGAAAATCGTCGAGAAAAAGTCACCTCCAAGAATAAACTACCCCTCGTAAATTTTTCTAAGAGAAATATCTGATACTGCAATATAGGGTTGTTAATTAAATACCGTATTGATTAATGAAAAATAAACAAAATTGTTAAAACCATTTTTGAGAAAATAGCGTTTTTCGATTTTCGGCTGTTTGTAAACCACACTTATTTTAGGTGGTAGAAAAAAATGGAAAAGCTCCTGTAAGAATACTAAGTAAACCCTAAGTTTAAAATTTGGTGTAGATAAGTTGAACGGTATGGACTCTAGGCGAGTGCATATAAAAGTGTGCCGAACGGACGGACCGGAAGAACGGGTGTCGAAAAGTCACATTTTCGGTATGTAGACGCCATGAAACATGTAGATCCGTTGAAATCTGAATTTGATATTATTTTCACAATCACTATATTTTCTTCTCTCTTTTGTCGCTCGAAAAAGAAAAGCCTGAGTTTACCACAAAAAGCTAGGGAGTTTCTCAAAAAATATTCAATTACAGGGCCACCGCACTAAACTTTTTCAATTCAATTTCTTAACTGTGTTAGGCCGCAGTTGTTACTGAAGTGTGTATTTGGATAATACGAATAAAATTATCGTATTATTCAAATACATCGAATGTCAGATTATCGAATAAAAAACTTCGATTGAAGAAACTCCATACTACAAAACTAACTCACACTTTGAGCACATTTTCATTAGACATATAATAGACCAATTAATGCAATCATTGTTTATGAAATATGAAAAAAATTAAATGAGTCACTTTGGGAAAGTCGTTCAAAAAGAACACGTCAGGAGTAACCTACCTCTTGTGAATTGTTTCGAACAATGAGTTAAGATATACTTTTGGTTATTAATGAAATATTTATTTGCGAAATTTGAACAAAATCGCCTGTCGTTCGAGAAAATTGTCGGGGAAAAAACCTTGACCCCAAAAATAAACTATCCGTTGTAATTGTTTTTCATAGAAATGACTTATACTAAAATATAGGGTTATTAATGAAATACTTATTTATGAATTATCAATAAAATTGTCCGAGTAATTTTTGAGAAAATCGTGAGGGAAAAATAACTCCCCGAATAAACTATCTCTTGAGGATTCTTTCAGGGTAAGCGAGTTATTCCATATTACTAGGTTTTTAATGAAATATTTATTTCTGAGTACGAACAAAATTGCTTGACTCATTTTTGAGAAAACCGTGGAGGAAAAACACCCCCAAGAGTAAACTACCCCTCGCATATTTTTTCAGGACAAACGAGTTTTGCCATATTGTTCGGTTATTAGCGAAATATTTATTTTTGAAATATGAATAAACTCTTTTGAGTCGTTTTTGAGAAAATCGCCCAGACAACACTCCACCAAGAATAAACTACCCCTCGCATTTTTTTAGGACAAACGAGTTATGCCATATTGATAAGTTATTAATGAAATCTTTATTTATGAAATATGAACGAAAACATTTGAGTCCATTTTGAGAAAATCACTGGGAAAAAACTCACCCCCTTAGTATAAACTACCCCTTGTAGATTTTTCTCAGATAAATGCCTTATACCACAAAATAGGGTTGCTAATTAAATATTGATTTATAAAAAAAGAAAGAAAACAAGATCGTTAGAGCCAGTTATGAGAAAATATCTTTTTTTATTTTCATCGTACAGGACACTACCCTTGTTTTGGGAGTAGGAGGGAAATAAAAAACTATAGGAAATACTATGAAAATCTTAAACTAAAATTTGGTGCAGATAAGTTGAACATACCATAAATTTTTCAACTAATTTACGGTATGTTCAAGTATGGCTTCTAGGCGAGGTATGGCTTCAGGTATGGCTTCTAGGCGAGTGCACAGAAAAGTGTAGCGAACGGACGGACGAACTGATGGACATGTATCGAAAAATAACTTTTTCGGTGTTAGGGGCTATAATACGTGTAAATTCGTTGAAATCTCAAATTTGATTTTTTTTTCGAACACCATACTTTCTTCTCTCATTTGTCACTTCAAAGTAAAACAGTAAAACTTATAATAAAGTTTAAAATATAATCCTTAAATTTAGGCTAAATTTACAGAGAAGTTGGGATTTCAGAGGGGAGTCCGGACCACCTGGACCCACCCCCTAAATGCGTCCTTGTTTGTCAGTAACGTTTCCTCATTTTGAAACCCTCAAAAACTTCGGATATATGAAGGAAAACGAGTTATTTTCGATAAAATATCACTTCAGAAGACGCGACAGTTTTATTGCACATGGTGGTATCCCAAGTTCACAAGGGCAAGAATTCATTAATTTTGATTCTCTGTCATTGTGCTCTATCGAAAGGTTAGGTTTGTAACATATTACTCCTACGAACAAGCATGACTGGCAGATAGGAATACTGAACACAACTCCAGAGAAATGCATGCTGAACTTACGTTTATAGCTACGCTTTGGGGATTTGCCCTCAAGGTCAATCGAGTGGTAATTCAGTTCCGTCCCTGTTTTTAAGCCATGTTCGTATTACTTCGAACAGTTTTGATAATGAAAAGCATGCCTCTTAATATAACAGACTTCTTTCGCGTAAGAAATCGAAACTCAGTTGGTCAGAGCAACTAGTCTGTAAGAATTAGGTTGTTAGTTAGTTAGGAGCCCAGTACGAGTAAGGGTTTTTATTACTATTGTTTTTATCTTTTTTATGTGAGGAAAAATCAAATTGTGACATCGCGATATCAAATGTATTTGATTAGGTAGCTTTGTCTTAGCTAAACTTTAAACATCAGTAACCGTCGAAATTATTTCACCAACTGATCACTTACTGGACATTTCAAACACGTCAAACCAGTGGCATAACATGAAGGTTAACCTCTCCTCCGCAGTCCTTAGTTATGCGTCCGTACTTTCAAGGGCGGACTAAGGGCCGGGCGACTGCCCGGGGCGCCAGAGAAAGAGGGGCACCAAAACGAGCCTCAAAAAGTAAATTTTATAATTTGCTTTCTACTGACGTTTTTGGTTTATATTCTTGTAAAGTAGTGGCAATTATATGATCTTTTTCCATTTCACTATGGAAGAAGAGAGTTTCATAGTACTAAGTGGGCTATATCGAAAAATTGAGAGATGGCATGTAGAATATAGAGTGCCGGGAATTAAGTATTGTTTGTTTGTTTGCTTGAGTTTAGCGTTCCACGGTTATGCCTTAATGGGCAAGGGAGATGTGGATACTAATTATAGTGGAATCCGAACCACTTTTATCGTTCAACAGTAATCCACCGGGAATTGGACCCGGTATCACAGAAGGCAGGCGTGCTAGCCACTAGACCAGGGGGGGTGGAGTTGGTATTGTTTATAGCGGGCCACATTCTTTGTGAACTTTTCCTAGGTAATGGATTTCTTTTTGAAAATGGGTTTAAAACAGGGGCGTCATTTAGGGAGGGCAGGGAGGGGCATTTGCCCCCCGTGAGTTTGAGATGTATATAGATTTTATCATTAGAATAGTAGTAAATCAGTGAAAAACGCGAAATTTTACTTATATCAAGAGGTCTTTCCCCCCCCCCCAAAGCAAAATCTGAAATGACGCTCCTGGTTTAAACTATTAAAAACACTATGATAAAATGTAAAATATAGGCTACTACTAGGGGAAGGGCGCCAAAAAGTCACTTTGCCCGTGTGAAAATTTGGCCTGCTCCGCCCCTGCGTACTTTCTGTATATTTTTTGGCCTTGCAGCTTGTGCGGTCCCCACGCCACATTGTTGCGGGGGCGCTATTTACGCCTACCCTTCGAACGTAATTCAATAACTGTTTAAGAAATTCTACCATCAGCGTGAAAACGGGAATATATTTTTCTAATAGTCCCATAGAACTTTCACTCAGAATGCCAGATGCAATTTTTCAGAGTGGGCTCTGGCTAAGTAGAAGGAAGATCTGTTTCCTAAGTAAGTTCCTTTCAGAAAGTTTGCTATTTCTTTAACAGTGATGTAAATAAATATACTTATCGTTATTAGCTCGACACCAAACCATCCTGGACAAATCCCTCTAGAACAATGATCGGCAAAAGTTATTCTGCATAATTTTATAAGCGACTCAAGGGTGAAACACTTGTTAACGAAAGCAATGTTGTGTATATACTGCCTTGTTTCTGACAAAATATAAAGTCTTTTGTAATCTTTAGACACTTTTCCTATTCTTTTTGTCACCCTTGGTTGTGTAAGGAAGCCTCGAACAAATAAAGAAGAGGTAATATTACAGATAAGGGGCGCTATAAATATATTAGGTATTTCTTTTGTTACCTAACCATAACGGCCTAGGGTCGTCTTCAGTAGAATAAAAAATGCTACGTGATATTACATTCACGAAGGAGGAAAGGATGCTCTAAATATATTTCTTATTCATTTTGTCTGCCCTGCTTCTCAGAAATTATATACCTTCTGTTGGAGGGTGCTGAAAAGAGAGGAGGGGAAATAAAATGTCGTGCCCCCTCATACATTTTAAATTTTGTGACGTGGTTGCTCAAATTATTACTAAAGAAAGCACTTTAAACTAAGATGTGTAAAGTTACAACATTATGTAAGGGTGGCATATTCATTAATAATAATAATAATAATAATAATAATAATAATAATAATAATAATAATAATAAATATGAATGTCTTTGGAGAGCCGAAATTATGTGAGACGAACAATGATATGTAGAGGTTTAAAATGGGTGGTCATAGAGGAGGAAAAACCAGGATTTTTCTCTCTCTGACTCTCTAATGTTAAGATTATGTGCTGAAGGTAAGAAGCATCATCATTCTACAATAGGTTGCTTTTACGTAGAATATCTATTACTTGAGCTCCCCTCCTTCGGGCAACTTTGCTTATGTAGTAAATTCAAAACAATTTCAATTTAAGACAAATATTTATAGAGAAAATTAAACATTTAATAGGGAAATCTGTTATCAAAATATCCAAACACGTAGATAGAAGACTATGTAGTGAGAAACATTGTGAAACTATAAAATTCTCCAAATTAGAATTAACATTTACTGGAAGACATTCGTTATGCATCAGTGAGCACAGGGGAAATAATTACGAATCTGTTTGCAAACAAAAATTAGAGACACTAATGCAAATGCGACGATATTTTCTCTCTCTCTCTTTTTTTTTTTTTTTTTTTTTTTTTTGGTATCGTCATGAGTTTTACACATATGTTACAATTTGATTCTTTCCCAAATAAAAAATAAATAAAATAACCTTAGTGATAAAAATGACAACAGTACTTCCACGGGATTCGAACCATCTACCTTCGGTATACAAACTCGTTGCTTTACCTAACTGAGCTATTTGCTCTCTTACGTAAGCTGAACCTGTTCTACAGTAAAGACGATTTTTCATTACGATTGGGCTAACAATTCGTCTTTTTCCATGGGTAATTTCCACTATTTGCACTATCTATACGTTAATACTTAACATAGATTCATATATTTGGAGTTCGCTGATAATGCATATAATAAGACATACTAGAAATATTTCGTTAAAATTTTCATTTGTAGATCTAATCCACGTTTCTCTCAATGACATAGATGTCGCTGCTTCGTGTTGAACTGCAGAATTCCCTCGCGTTCTTGAAAATTTCCCACTTTAGCAGAGTTGGTAATTCTCGAGATTTCTATCGATTTAATGTTTTTTGCTTCTAATTTCTTTATTTTAAGCTAATATCTAACACAAATATTAAAAACGGGTTTGCTATTAACCTGTCCTGCTGGGAAACCTTCCGAAATTTCGAACATATAAAGAAAACGGAGATATTTTCAAAAAACTTCAAAATAAAGAGACGCGTCATTTATTTTGCTCATGGTAGTACATGCCAGAGACGCCAGTGAGACACTCTATCGAAAAAATGTAAAAGTTTTTTCAGGCCTGTCATCTTGAGTGAGATTTTTTTTTAAGTTTCCCTCATTCACACCAGGAAAATGCCGGAATGGTACCTAAGATAATGGTCCCAAGCTACTTCGCTCCTTCTCTATTCTTTTCTTCCTCTGCGATTCCTCGGGCAGTGTGGTCGCCGAGGGACGTCATATGTGACTGGCTAACACGGCCATAGCTGCCGGAAGCTCAGAAATCTAATTCCTGTTCCTATCCCTAGAAATTTACTACCATCTCTACTTTCAGTATTAATTGAGAAAGTATCGTGCCAAACAAACCAAACTCTTTCATATGGAGTACGTTTGACACTGATACTTCTTAAGTACATGAAAATTAGCATATAGTTGACAACACTGACACTAACGTTCCTTAGAAATACGTATTTATTTATATTTCTTTCCTCTTCGGCTATGTATTTCTCTTTCTTCCATTTGAAAAAAAAAAGAAGAAGAAAGTTCATTTGAGATCTTAAGAAATGAATAAAAACACACACACACAAGGAGAAAAGTTCTTTCTGGAAACACCAAAAGTAGCTCTAAGCCAGCGCTGAGACTTTTGTGTCTGGCAGAACAAATGAATTCTGTTCATTTATAAGACTTAGTGCCACACACGGCACAATGTTAGCTTGTCTAATTTGGAAATGGATTTCATTTGTTTTCAAAGGAGAAAATGCCACACAGAAGCATTCTGTGGTTCTCGTTTTCCCTAAACACAACTCACCCGTTACCAAACCATAATGGCCTAAAAGTACTTGACAGAAACTCAGTAAATAATTTATTCCTCCCCCCCCCATATATATATATTAAAAGAAAGGAAAGTGATGCTTCTTTTAAAAGACTAAATGTAACGTACTGTTGTGGGAAAAGAACTTTCTTTGTATTCAGTGTTATTTAAAAGAAAAGTTCATGTAGCTTTCAAACAATAAAGCATGTTTCGAGCATATTTTTTTAAAAACCTTAAAGTAATGTATTTTAACTCAAGTAAGTACATGCGGAACAGTCAGGAGCCTTTCCACTGGGTTCCTCACTGTTTGATATTCAAACATGGCACAAAGTGCTTACAAATATGACACAGACCGTTCTGTAGTTAAGAGAGATAGCATGTGCAAATAAAGGTAGATTATAATGGCAGAGATTATGAAGATATAGTTTAATTTGTTAAAAAAGATTAGTGTAATTGTGGGATTGAGTATAGCCCGCTCCCCGCAGTGATTTTTAACGCATCCTAGTGATTCTAACGATTCATACTAGTTCATAATGAATCGGAATCGCATGTTATAAAGATTTAAGATATAAATTTTGTGGTAAGGGAGCTTTAGTATAAGTAGTAGTAGAAGTAGTAGTAGTAGTAGTAGTAGTAGTAGTAGTAGTAGTAGTAGTAGTAGTAGTAGTAGTAGTTAGTAGCAACAGTAGTAGCAGTAGTAGTGGTAGTAGCAATTGTAGTAGTAGGAACGAGTTAGAAGCCCCGCAGGGGTTGGTTGGGTTCTGTTCTCGATATAAGTAGTAGTAGTAGTAGTAGTAGTAGTAGTAGCAGTAGTAGTAGTAGTAATAATAGTAGTATTAGTAGTATTAGTAGTAGTAGTAGTAGTAGTAGTAGTAGCAGTAGTACTGGTAGTGACTCTTCCAGTTCCGGTGACAAAGAACTGGGGGGAGCGGGCTATACACAAGCCTAATTGTGGATTACGACTGATATAAAGAACTATGTTGGAGAAAGGCATAAATTAAGGATAAAGGTTAATAGAAGAATTAAGTAGTAGCTATATATATATATATATATATATATATATATATATATATATATATATATATATAATTCTTTGTTAAAGATTTCTATACTCACTTTGTGTCAACCATATTCAATTTGTGTAGCTGAATGTCGTATCCTCCGAATATTCCCGGGTTCGATTCCCGGTGGGAACACTCGGTCAAAAAAAGGGTAGAAGCTTTTTCAGGCCAACCATTCTAATTAAGCTTTCCTGAGTTCTCGTCATTCACACCAGGCAAATGCCGGGATTGTATCTAACATATAGGCCCAAGCTGCTTCCTTCCCAAACCTTTCTTCCTTGTCTTTCCTCGGATGGTATGATTGCCGAGACACGTCATCCCTCACACGTGACGGGCTAAAATGAAAATAGATATCAAAAGTCCAGAAATCTAATTCCTAAATCATAAATTCTATATCCTCCGAAAGAAAAAAAAAAGTTCCACTACACTAAATTTTATACCTACGTAATATGTTCAGCACTTGTAAAGGTAAGCTTTATCCTCATTCCTCAACATCTTTTGAATTTTCAAAGTCTCCTACAAGTGAATTCGTTATAAACGAGTTTGGTTTACCAAAGCTCCTTTATATATTTATCGTGTTTATATATCCATCCATCGCTGAGACAAAAATGTCAAGAACTAGTTCGATTATAATGTAGAGGGTCGGAAATTAGGAATCGAGTTCGTTGGTAGAGATTATATTCAACCGGAAGTAGTAAAAATCAAACATTTCCGGTTTTAATATTGACCACTATAGAGAAAAAACAGTAATAGATAGCGAGAAGCGGTTTTCTGCAATCAATTTAACGGCCCAAGGATATATTTTATCTCTATCCTACCGGAAGTGACAGAAATCCACTACAACTTCCGGTTTCTACAGACAATAAGAAAACCATATGTGATGGTGAGAAGTTTTTTTTTTCGGAATCGATTTAGTGTTCTAAAATCGATTAGATACTATTTTCTCCCATAACCTTTTATAGAATCTGGAAATGGCAGAAATCCGCCATATTCTGTTTTAATGTTGATCACTATAGGGCAAAAATGATAATAAATAGCAAAAAACAGTTTTCTGTAATTAATTAATCGACTCAAGAATATACTCCATTCTAATCTCTCTACTAAAACCGGAAGTGCTAAAAACCTACTACCACACCCGGTTTCAATATTAATAGAGAAAATATCATGCCAAACAAACCGAACTTCTTCATGTGGTATACACGTGACAACGCTATTTGTTTTCTCCGCACTCTAAAACAAGAATGAGATATTTATATTAAAAACCTAGTCTTTCTCAATTGGTGGTTCGCGAACTTCTAGGGGTCCGTGGTACAAATTTAAGTGGTCCGTAAAATTATTTACACTTCATAATTTATAGGAGACTATCATCAATTACCCGCTTCCCTGCGTTAAACAAATTAAAATAGTAATATGTTCCGTTATTCAGTCACTTTTTACTATTGCTAAAGCGCTCTTTGGTATCGATCATTTTCGATGATTTTTATATATCCCTGCCCTCCCCATGTTGTTTGACACGGTATCGGAAATGTCATTGTTCATTTCAAAAATCCTGAAAACTATGAATTCGACAACGATATTGGTCATATAGGGGAACGTGGGGCATAATGGGGAAGCTAAGATATTTGCCTTTCTAAATTGGTAACCAATATCTCAATTGCAGTAATTTTTCTGCGGTAGACACGTTGGACATTTATTGTGATATTTCAACCAGCAAATCCTTTCAAAAATATTGTTTTGGACCTTTTTGCTTAGCTTATTCCAAAAATGGCTCTTTTCCCCATTATGCCCCCTACGTGGGGCATAATGGAACATTGGATTTCAGTCAACCCCATTATGCCCCTACCCCATACTGCCCCGTACACTATTACATCTATAATATCCAGCTCTAATATAGACTTATCATAAAACAACAATATATGATTACTATTATACAACACAACTTGAATTTTATGAAATATTTATTAGACTCAATAATCAAATATAACAAAAGATGAGTACTCTTTTTTAAAAAAAAAAATATTGATAATTACTTCAAAAGGTACATTCTGAATTAGGCATTATTAAGAAAAAGAAAAAATGTGATCATTGGGAATTGTACTACAAAGTTTATGCAGATAACATTGAATTATTGTCAGTTAAATCTTAATATTTCCTGACATCAAATCAACCAAATTTTGAAAATTCAACATGAAAAACTTAAACAAAACTGCGCAAATGCAATCCCAGCATTAACAAGAAATGTTTCGAGCTGGATAGTAAACTACACAATCGATACTCTTACGGGGCATAATGGGGAAATGGGGCAATATGGGGTGATTGCAATACCGTTTTGCTCCACCCCGTTTTGCCCCAGATGAGTTGTAGTGTGAAATCAACGAGTATCTCTGTTATAACTTACAATCCGTAAACCTCAAAAACACACAACAAACACAGAAGAAATATTCTTTCAACATATCAATAGTTTAAAAGTGTGTAATAAATAACTTGCCTTACCTTGACACAAGTAAAATCCCAATCGTTATATGCCATAGCACGAAAACAAAGAAGTGACACACAGCACTGTTCCTTTTCAACTGATAAGAACGCTGCTCAAGCGCAACAGCCCTTCGTCCTTGAGAATCTTGTTTAGGTACTTATCGCTAGATTGTAGTTAATTACAGTTAAAAATTTACTGATACCCCGTTATGCCCCCCTACCCCGTTATGCCCCACGTTCCCCTATATAAACTTTCCAGGCCCGAAAATCATCTATGTTGAAAATTTTGTTAAGATCGGTAGGGTGGTTTAAGTGTGATGAAGTCACAAAGAGTGTCACTTTTATTTTCATTCTTTTAACATATATTTCCCCCTTCCTTATGTTGCACGTAAAAATGAAATGATGAAAACGTCCCAGGCCCGAACCTTATCTATGTTGAATGTTTGATTGAGATCGGTCGGGTGGTTCAAGAGTTATTAAGTTTTACTCATTTTCATATATTTCTCCTCTGCTCTCCCCCTCCCCTAAGCTCTACTGTCAAGATGAAATGATAAGAAACTTTCCAGGTTCGAACCTCATCTATGTTGAAAAATTTGATCGAGATTGAACTTGTGTTCAAGAGTTATTAACTCACACACATAGTCACTTTTATTTATATATGTATATTGATTTTAGTATATCTCCCCCTCCTCCTCTCCCCTACGTTGCTCCGTCAAACTGAAATTATAAAAAAAAACACCCCATGCACGAACCTCATCTATGTTGAAAATTTGATTGAGATTGGATTTTTTTTTATAATTATTTTTTTTATAATTCTCCATCCTGCCCCTCCCCTAACTTCTACCGTCAAAATGAATAGCTGAAAACACTCCCAGGCGAGAACTGTATTCACGTCAAAAATTTCTTCGAGATTGGTCGGGTGGTTCAAGAGATTAAGAGTCACAAACATAGTCACTTTCAATTTTATAATACAGTAGATATAAATAATGATATACTCCTTGTATGTATGTACTTATGTTTTATGCTTATGACGTACATAAAGGAATGTAATTTAATTGTTGTTAGTATTGTTACTTATCTATCAACTGCTATTATTATGCAGACATTAAAATTTAAAGGTGTGGGATTCGTACCTTCCCTAAAAATAAAAAATATGATCAGCAACTGTAAAGCAATTGGGAACCAGTGAGCTAAAATTTTGACATGGTAGGTATTCTTCGTCTTAAAATCCATTCCTTAATTAGGAAAAATGGTAGTTAAAAGATTTAATTGGTAGGGATAGTTAACGTGGTAGAAACTACAGCTTAACGTGGGATCCAAACCACATAAATATCCGCCAGAAATCCACTCCGGGTCTCCTGTGCCGAAGTCGCCTCCGCTAACCATATAGCCACGCGTGAGCTTCCCTTGCGACATATTGACCATGTCATACTAATTAATAAAATTTAACAGTTTACTTTTGAATTGCTTTCTTCACAAATTTCGAACAAGTAAGTTCACATGATTCATGGTATTTCGTTCAGATCGGAGGGGCAACAGATTGGGCCTATAACGGTTCTCCGTCCGTTATGGAGAAGCAGGGGAGTCAATGCGAGACGTTTTTTTGAAAATTTATCGTCATTACACTGTCAAAGCGTGTAGATTTTGGGTGTGTCATCAAACTGTCCACTACATCCTGAAGGAGAAATTGCACACGAGAAAAATGGAGGCACGCTAGTTTCTCTGTCACTGAAGTGCAGAAAGGGCACCGGTACATGGTAGCTGGTTTTCGGCTGGGTAAGTGCCGAATGATATTGAATGACTTCTTGTGATGATATTGGTTTTGATTGGTAAGATTATAGTTCAGCGTTTCTTTTAGCATCGATGTCATGTGAAACGTGGACCTCCAACTCAAGTTACTATCCGAACCACAGAATAGAGAGAGAGCGAGTAGAGAGAGTAGGAAAAAGGAAGAAAGAATAGGAAAGAAAGGGAGAGAGAAAAAGAAAGAAGAAAGAGAAATAAAGAACAGTGATAATAGAGTGAGAGTAGAAAAAGAGAGAAAAAGAAAGAAGAGAGAAATAAAGAAAGAAAGAAGAGACAGAAAAGACAGTAGAAAAAGAAACATGGAAAAAAAGAGAGAGAGAGAGAGAAAGGAAGAAGAGAGAGCAGAAAAAGAAGCAAGGAAAGAAAAAAGAAAATAAAGAAAGAGAGAAAGGAAGAAGAGAGCAGAAAAAGAAACAAGGAAAGAAAGAAAAGTAAGAAACAAAGAAAGAATGAAAGAAATGAGAGAGTAGAAAAAGATAGAAAGAAAAGGAAAGAAAGAGGAAAATAGAAAGAAAGAAAGAAAGAAAGAAAGAAGAGAGTGAGAGCAAGGAAAGGAAGAGAGAGAAAGAAAGAAGAAACAGAGCAGAAGAAAGAAAGAAAAAACGAAATAAGAAAAACGGAAGAAAAAGACCTCCTGTTTGGGACCAAATCTGGGTCTCCCGCGTCGAGGTCGTATGTGCTAACCACAAGCCACGCTGGAACTTCTCTTGTGACATATTTATTGCGATTGACGAGATCTGACAATGCCATATAAATTAATAGAATTAAGGCATACCTTTCAATCCATAGAGGAATGACAGATTAAAAAAAAAAAAAAAAACTGGTAATAATTTAAATTCTTGAATCTTCTGATTACAAACGAGTATATTATTGTGTTAATGTCATAATGATAGCAAATAACGTTTAAATAATGGAATTCCAATTACATGAGAGTCTATTTTAGATTAGAATATAGCCAAATTAAACTTGAATCTCTATACATATTAATTTAACTATTATGCAGATCAATATTTGAGGAAATGATGTAATTAACTCTCTATTATTGAATTATGCTCAAACATGATAATCAAGTAATAACATTAAAACAAATAGAATTGCATATTTGGCCAAAGGGCATGATCACATGTTGCATATTCTAACAGGTGTAGTCCAATTCTGGAATCAACATCATATATATATATATATATATATATATATATATATATATATATATATATAGTATAATAACAACATCCCTATATGTGTACAGTTTACATACCAACATTCCTATCATATCTATAATTTTTTAAAAAAATAGGCCATGGTGTAACATTTGAAAACCCTCAACTTTTTTCTTGTCTTCTAAGGGAAATATTTTAAAATGCTGAAATACGTCTTTAATTATTTTAAATGAAAAGTTTGAATACCATACTTGATGTCTCTAACCTTAGAAAATTTCGAGATATGATCATCTTGTTATAACAATTTAAACCTCATTCCTTTTCTTCCCTCTTCTTTCTTCCCTTTTCGAAGAAATAACTACAAACGATGAAACGCATGTCTAATTCTTTTAAATGGAAAATCCATATACCATATTAGTCAGAGATTACGATATATATGGGCATTTTACTATAATAATTGCCACTTCAATTCCTCCCGCTTCCTCGCCGAATTTTCAAAAATCCTTCCTTAGTGGTACCTTACATCACAAAGTGCCTATGTAGTTCAGTGATAGAGCGCTTATCTCTGGTGGGCGTGGTCCCTGGTTCGATCCCGGCCAAGTAAGTTTATGATGGACAACATCGGGTTTTTCTCGGGATACTCCCGTTTCCTCCCAATTTTAATTCCACCAATTCTTCCATCATCATTCGCTTGGCTTAATCATCCGTCTCCCTTAGCCTAACAGACATAATCGTGGGACGTTAAACTGAAAGATTTCATTTACAAATCCTGTGTTCTGTCCAAATTTCAAATTTCTAACTTAGTGGTATGACCTGGGTGTTGATCAGTCAGTCAGGAGTTCTTCTTTTAGAGAGATAAAATTGAATTTCACAAATATGGAAAACAATTTGCTAGTCCTTTTATTCATAAATACAAAAATTTCATCTAAAGGCAACGATGAGCTTTTCCTATTGTATGTTGCTTCCCTTATTGTTCATTAAAAAAGACAAAATCCTGTATTAGTTATGGTCACTGGCGTCTCTGGCATGTAAAATTTGGGGGGACATCAAAGAAAGTGATTTAAATAGTAGTACCTAGCCCAACCTGTTTGTTATCTTCGATTCCATTTGTTACCTTAGTGCTTACCTTTACGGACCCCTTGAAAAATATTAAGAACTCTGCTGTAATCGTTTCACAGCCTGAATATTATATTCCAAATAAATATAGTTATTGTTGTTATTTATATGTTATTCTATCGTTAGTAAATAAATTAAATTAGAATGAAATAAATTAAATTAGAATTGAACATTTTGTACTTCAAAGTATTGGGAAGACGCATCCCCCTCGTCCCCCCGCCAGAGACGCCCGTGGTTATGGTTATGCCTAATTGTTAATTGAGGTAGATTGCAACCCTACACAATAGAACGATAATTAATACCAGAAGCTTATAATGAAACGATGCTGCTGTGATTCTTTATTATTGGAACTCATCTGTGGTTGGTTAGAAGCTGAGCTTTATAATTGCCTAATGTTAAACATGATTGGGCTACGCTTTTGATTCCGTTAAAAGCTTGTACTGTGTAATCAGCTGCGGTTACCATAGTGATGATAAACACAATAAATTATGCCAAAGTTAATACACTTTGTTGCATTGTGTACATTGGGCAGAGTCAAGGTTAAAAATAACATGACATATCCAGACATGTTCTTCCTGTTCAGTTGTGATAGACACGAGAATCTATCAATGCACAAACAACCCATACATTCCAACAAAAGACTTAGCATGGTAATATTCATTACAATCAACGTATGAGTGTTGTTTGCTCTAAACAACATTGAAGAACTCTTTTTTTCTTAAACTCGCATAGTTAAAAAGCAAAATGTTAGAAAACTTTCTTAATCTTTAGCTTATTTTTACTACTATACAGGGTGTTACAAAATAACAGTGATTCCTGACATCAAAATAAGACAAAAAATATAGATCAACCTGAGTGCACAAATGCTTCCTTTCGGAGTTATAGGCTGCTGAAAACATGGAAAAATGAACTTTAAAGGTACATAGCTCCAAAACTATGGGACCTAAAGTAATCGGGTCAAGACTTTATTTAGGAACTTATATGTGCGCTATCCAAAAAAAATATGTGTTTCAGAATACTAAGGAATTTACGCAACAATTTTTATAGAGGCAGTTTAGCTATGGGCATATAATTTTAAGTAATCACCACTACCTCTATAAAAATTGTTGCGGAAGTACCTTGGAAAGGGCACATACTAGTTCCTAAATAAAGTCTTGACCGACTACGGTAGGTCCTATAATATTGGCAGCCTGCGGTATTTGTGCACCCAGGTTGGTCTATACTTTTCAACTTATCTTGGTGCCAGGAATCACCTACCAAACGTTGTCGGTGTTGTTTTGAAACTCCCTGTGTAAAAAGAGTAAAAGTGGTCCCGCTCATAAATGTATAGGCCACATATTCTATGCATAAATATTGGAAGACTTATAGAACGGCTATACCCGTCTGGAGGTGCACGATGACTTCAATCACCAACTACAGAACAAAAGATAACTGAACGAATAGAGGAAAAAAAAAACATATTTCAACTGCCAGATCAGCAGCACGGTACAACACTCTCGATCCCCATATTTCCAAGAATGACGAATTCACTCTCTCCGAGCACAATTTTCCTCCATTAGTTCAAGCTGTGACTAAAAAGAGTGCTGCTACCCTTCAAATTGCGGAACACATAGGTGCTGTACAGCTGATGACGTTAGTCTTGGCTCAGTTTTTACAAATGACAATTAAATGAAAGTATGGATGACTGTATCTCATGACAAACCATCCGACGATAGTATACCTTCTGTTGTGACAGCAGACGAAGACGGTACTGTTATAGCTGACAAGAACTATGATATTGCAGACCCAGACGAAGGAAAGAGCTTACCAGAGACAAAAGGAATTAACGATGAATTGAATACGGAGAGCACATCATCTGATATTTTGAATGAGAGTAGAAACAAGAAGAAAAGAAGAAAAAATTGTCAAATTGAAGCAACAGACAAGCAAAGTGTACAGACATAGTTTTTGACCTCAAAAACCAATTTCTCTAATTTCATTCCGTCCAATAACATACATTTTAAGCAATTTGTGCAGTTTAATAGTTATTTATGTTCACTTGAGTGCCATATGTTACTAGGTGCATTTCACTAAATATTAACAAACTACAATCTCAAGTAAAACAGTCCCTATTCAAACAGTTTGTTTACGAACATGATGTCGACTTCCTGTGTCTTCAGGAGGTTACGGCTGATGATTTTTCATATATTTTTGGCTACACTAGTTATGTAAATCTTGGGGAGAAGCACTTTGGTACTGCGATCTTAGTTAAAGATGGCATTCACATTTCAGATATTAAAATGTTAATTGATGGCCGTGGTATTGCTTTATATTGGGATCAAACTGTTATTGTAAATATATATGCTCCGGGTGGGCATCAAAACAGGGAAGCTCGAGAAGTGTTTTATATTGCCGACATTTTATATTTGTTTACAGGCACCTTCAATAACATGATTTTAATAGGTGATACTAATTGTCACCTTCGACCACAAGACTGTCAGGGTGTGCCTTCGTATAGTGCAGCATTACAACTCCTCATCGACCAGAGCTCCTCCGTGGCTAAGCGGTTAGCGTACGCGCCTTTGGCGTGGAAGTCCCGGGTTCGATTCCCGGCGGGAGCTCATGTGGTTCGGATTCCACGTTAATCAGTAGGTCCACGTCTCATATAGCCTCGCTGCTGAAAGGGACGCTAAACTAAAATCAACTCAACTCCTCATCGACCATTTAGTTGATTGTGCAATTCAGTGTAAACGAGATAAGCTATTTACATATCTCAGGAATAATGCTGGTTCTAGAATAGATAGATGCTATGTTAATCGTACTATCATTTTACAATTAGTTGATTATAATGTCTACCCTGCGCCCTTCACAGATCATTCTGCAATTAAACTAGAGCTTGCCATTGGAAAGCCTTTTGTCTCTTATGGGAAATGTTATTGGAAAATAAATGTCCAGCTTTTACAACGCCAAAACTTCAATGAGTTGTTTTCTGAAGAATGGAAATTATGGGTTAAGTACAAGCAGCGATATTCCACAACAACCCAATGGTGGCAAACGTATGTTAAGAAAAATATAAAATGGTTTTGTATACAATATGCTCGGGAAGTACAAAATACAGATAAATATACTATGGATTATTATATGAAATATTTAGCAGAAACAATCAAACTTTCTCACGGTAATACTGAGATTTCCTACAGGGATGGGAAATATTTCAAACGTAAAATATTACAGCTACAATGTAAGAAAATTACAAAACTTCGAACTTCATGTCGAAATATTGATATTTTACCTGACAGAAAGTTAACATTATACCAGTTGATTAAACACCGTGCAAGAAGACAGAAACAATTGATTACAAAACTGGAAACTGATTCCGGCAATGTACTATCATCACAGGCTGACATTTCTTTATGAATATACGAACATTTTAAAAATTTATTTGACAAAGAATTTACAACAGATCTAACTCAGCTTGTAGACGTTTCTGATGCGACACAAATTACACCTGCAGCTAATGATATGTTAATGGAATTGTATACAGAGAAAGAAATATGGGAAGTTAATAAAAATCTTAAAAGAAACAAGACGCCAGGATTAGATGTTTTAATAGCAAAATTTTACCAGAAATTTTTTGGCACCATTGGAGCAGAATTCACTCAAATGGTGAACGAAATTCTTTTCGGTAATGTTAGTCATCCGAATTTCTCCCAAGGTGTCATTATTCTAATTCCGAAAACTAGATATTCACGTAAAATTAAAGATTATCGTCCATTATCTATGCTTTGTGTGGATTACAAAATCATTGCTAAATGCTTAGCCAATAGGCTAATGAAGGTTATACCCTCTATATTACATCCAATGCAAGCTGGATTTAATGATCGGAACATGATTGAAGTGCTGATGGATTTAAGAGACACAGTGTCATATTTGGCAAATTGTGGAGGCGTTAAAATATTAAATAATGCTTTTGATAAAGTGGATACTTTCCAATATTTAGGATCAATATTAACAGACGAAAATCATATTCACGAAGAAATTAAATGTCGACTAAAAGCAGGGAATTCGTGTTACTATTCGGTTCAAAATCTCTTGTCGTCGCGAATTCTGTCGAGGAATTTGAAGCTTAAAATATATAAAACGATAATCATGCCTGTTGTTGTGTATGGTTGTGAAACATGGTCGCTTACTCTGAGGGAAGAACATAGACTGAAAGTATTTGAGAACAGGATCCTGAGAAGAATATTCGGACCCAAGAGGAACGAGAATGGGGAATGGCGGAAGCTTCATAACGAGGAACTACATAGTTTATACGGTTTACCCAACATTGTTAGGGTCGTCAAGTCTAGGAGGCTTAGGTGGGCAGGTCATGTAGCTAGAATGGAAGAAGGTAGAAACGCTTTCAAAGTCTTGACTGGTAGACCCATAGGAAAACGACCATTAGGAAGACCTAGGCGCAGATGGGAGGACAATATTAAGATGGATCTCGCAGAGATAGGAATACAAAGTAGAAACTGGATGCAATTAGCTAAGGATAGAAGTCAGTGGAGAGCTTTTGTGAACGCGGCACTGAACCTCCGGGTTCCATAGGCCATAGAGTTAGTTTGTTAGTTAGTTAGTGTCATATTTGGATTACAGCAAAAGAAAAAAAAACACACACATGGAATATTATCAATAGCTTTTCAATGTGCTTTTGATTTAGTAAATCGTGACTATTTATATAACATAATGAGTAATATTGGGTTTCGAATGGAAGTCATACAACAAGTCAAAGCTTTATATACTATATCGAGATCCAAAGTGCAGGTTAATGGATATTTTACTCCGTCCTTTGTTGTTAAACGATCAGTGAGACAAGGATGTCCATTATCCATGATCCTTTTTAATATATCTATGATGCATTTGCTTTATACACTTGAAGTAAACATATCTGGTATACAATTCGCGGATTTACGATTTAAACTTTTTTCCTACGCATACGATTTAACTGTCCTTGTTAAAGATACAATTGAGTTGGATAGTATCATTGCCACTATTCATGCCTTTGCAAAATATAGTGGTGCACAACTTAATATGAAGAAACAAAATTACTTAAACTTGGAAACTGGAATAATGAACAACAATATACCAATCTCCCAAGTTGACAATCTCAAGATTTTACTAATCTGGGTTTGTAGTCTGTACATGAAATGATTACTTATAACTGGAATGTAATTATTCAAAACATCAAAGTTACGTGCCACAACTGGAAAGATCGTAATTTCTGTTTAGAGGAAAAAGTTTGGATTTCTAATACATATTTAGCTGCGAAAATTTGGTTTGTTGGCCAACTCTTGCCCTTGCCATTACGTTGTAGTAGGCAAATTCACACTGCACACTATTGGTTTGTGTGGAAAGTGTCTATCTTTAAAACTCCTATGTATGTAATAACACAAACCAAATCTAATGGAGGATTGAATTTAGTTGATGTTCACATTAAGTGTAAAGTTTTGTATTTCCTTAAATGGTTCTACATTCTTCATTCAGACAAATCGTTATTTGTGAAAGTATGGAGCTTCTACTGAATAGAGAAAACAGGGACTGTAGCACCTCTTAACCTCACGGTGATTCCCTCCTGTGTCAGATACATTCAGGACAATATTTTTGAAAGTGGTTATAATGTTCTCGATCCAAGTGTACCAGTAAGATTTAGTGTCAAAAATATGTATCAATCCTTACAACTCACACAGACAGTGATGTACAAAAGTCTCAAGTTTCATCCAAATCACAATTGGAATCAGATTTGGGAAAATGTAAATAATACAATTCTCAACGCCAAACAACGATCTCTTTGGTATAAAGTAGTACATGATTTGGTACCAATAAAAGGCAGAATACACAAGATTCATCTCAGTCAATCCCCAAGTTGTATGTCTTGCTCTGAACTTGATAACCTTCAACATAGACTAAGAACCTGCAGTCTAGTTACTCCCATCTGGCTCCTTTTCGAAACTATTTTACGCATTATATGTCGTTGCAGTATTGATACGTTTTCGCCAGACTTTATGTTGTTTCCAGATTTTAAATACTTTCTTTCCATCACTAAAACACAATGCAGTGATTTGGCTTTGTGGAATTACGATACAATATCTTTTGACAAATCAGGAATATACAGTGGACAGTTACAAATATCATGTTTTCAAAGAAAAATGGAAATTTTCTCCCAATGAAAGGCAAAAGAACTTTGGCAATTTTCTTGTTGTTTTAAATGAACAATTAACACCATGATGTACTGGTCCATAGTTTCTTTTCTCAATCTTATTCTGTGAGACCTCTTTTGAAGTGTCTAATTTCCTTTTACCTGTACACTATATTTGTGTTAGTTAAATAAATAAATAAATAAATAAATAAATAAATAAATAATAATAATAATAATAATAATAATAATAATAATAATAATAATAATAATAATAATAATAAAAGAGTGGACGGTTAGCGCACGCTCCCGGAGAAAAAAAAGTCGGAAGAGCAGCCAGCTAGTAATCCAAAGGTTGGTGGTTCGCGCCCACCCTGGGGTATATATATATATATATTTTTTTACTTGACTAAAGTGTTTTATAGACTCACCTTAATGTAAACACATTACACATATAGGCGATTTAATATATTTTGGGGGAGTAATTTTGTGGTTCATTGACGCTCACGTCAGGGGAACATACCTAAAACATACTAGGCTCGTTCCCCAGGTACATGTCAGGCATGTGTCTAGGGGCGGACATAGACTGTGACTATCACTTGCCATCCATTCGATTTTCCTGTCAGAGGTACATAAGGCACATACTGGACACATTCCCATGTACCTGAGGGAACATGATAGGCATATGCCTGCTATGTAGTTGTGCTGTTAGGGTTACCTCTGGTGCTTAGGGTCCTTAGTTCAATCCCCGACCAAGTAACCTTGTGGTGGGCAAGATCGTGTCCATGGGTATTCTCAAGGTACTCCACTATCCCCCCACACATTATAATTCCACTAATTCTTCCATTATCATTCACTTGCATTTACCATTAGTCTCCCTTGTTAGGGCTTGTAAAGTTTAGGACAAAGCGCTAATTAAGAATAATCGGACAAAGTGGTAAGAGATTGAGTGACAGGTGAATAGCGTTGCTATGTTATGGGTAATAGTATACATGAGACCGCCTTTGTTTTCGGTGCTCCAGGATACTTCTTACTCTTGCATTACGTTGGGAAATGATGTTATTTCATGTGCAAGTGGTAACAGAACACAGAGGAAACCCAGATCATGCTGTATACACACTCCAATATAAAGTGTGAATACACCCTGATCTGCGTTTCTTCTGTGTTCTATTACCATTTCTACACGAAATACCATAAATTTTCTACGTACTGCAATACTAAGAAGTATCCATGTGCACAAGACATGCGATATGCGTTAAATCCTCCCCCCCCCCCCGCACACACACAGTCATAGATAATGTAGAAGGGCACTACACATGCATATATAAGTACAAGGGCAAAATGTAAGGAATGAAAGCAAAAAAGAGAATAAAGAGCAGAAAGCATTAATTTCGACTCACCATCAAATAGTGGGAGGATATATTCGGGCTAAGAATAAACAAAAAAAAAAAGTTCGCGTTGCGTTCTCTTCACGAAAACCTGTACGTAATGACCCCCAAACTTCCTTTCTGTCTGCAAACACCGCTAAGGAATCATGCTTGACCTGGTACTACTCGATACACCTCAGACTTTTGCACATTAGTAATCACCAACATAAATAAGGTCACAAAAACAACAAACAGGTACGTTCTTTTTTATTTTCGTATCACTCGAGAAGTAAATCAAAGTCGGTTTGTTACCCCCTTGGTAAGTTCGTAGATACCCAATGAATAATCCCTAAAAGTATGAGCGTCCAGCTCCTTCTGCAACTGACGCGGCTTTACGTATACTATATCCATGTTATGTTTATTGTAATGTATGAAGTTGATAATTGTGAAACTTTAGTGAATGACAGAATTTGAGCCATAAGAGGCTGATGTGATTAAAGGAATAAGAGCCAAAAGTTGCTAAAGTTAAAATATTGATTACTGTGTTAATTGTGGCAAATTGGGAGAGTTGTGGATTTAAATGATACTACAAATAAGCTTGTAGAAAAGTGTTTGTCTCTGGACCTTAGTGGTTGCAAAAGATACGTTCATGTACTCAGTGACACATAACGATATTAACGGTTGGAAGTAAACCAAGAAGAGGTTTTACATTCATTGGTAATAACTTGTAAAATGAACTGGTTAATTAGTTAACACTCAGCATTTACGAACTCTCGGATAAAAGATTCACAACCCAACACATTTCTCAAGCTTGTATAGCAGAATTTTGTGTGGTATTGCATCAAATGATCTAGCATGGTCCAAACAATGCTGTATTTACCTTTTTGCTATTACATATACTTTTTTTACTAATCAATTCTATTAATTTATACATAGCGTCTGATGTATTTTTTACCATTTCGAAAACCAAGCTGATTCGTTGAAAGAAAACCTTGATTTGTTCAATAACAACAACTATTCTATTTTTTATACATTTTTCCAATAGTTTGGCACAATTACTGAGTAATGAAATCGATCTATAGTTATTTACATCAACTTTTGACACATTTTTATATGTAGTTTTTATGACTGAAAATTTTAATCCATCCGGGAAGTGACCCGTTTCTATACTTAGGTTAAATATGTATTGCAGTGGTTTAAGGATATTGTTTACTTTTTTTTTAACACATTTACATTAATTTAATCTATTGCAGTAGGTATTTCTTATTATAATTGGTTAATGATCTCAATTTATCTCAATTTCTTACTCGGGGCCGCAGTGGCTCAGTGGTAGAGCGTTCACCTCTGGTGCATGGGATCCTTGGTTCGATCCCAGCTCGCGACAAGTGAGCTTTGTGGTGGACGAACTCCGTGTGCGTGGTTTTTCTCGGTGTTTTCCGTTTCCTCCCACTTTCTTCATTCCACCATTTCATTCATTTCTCATCACCGCCGTCTCCTTTAGCCTAGCTCACATAATCCTGAGACGTAAAACTTAAAGAATTCATTTCAATTTCTTGTTCATTGATAATAGTAAACAAGATGGAATCACTTACCTTTATTTTAGTATTAATCTGGCGTTATTTTATGTTTCCCTCTTATTTTCATAAATATATGTATATTGTTAAGTCTTTTAAACTAGTTTACTATAGCACACATTCATTGCAGTGTTCATAATATTAATTTTAAATTAAGAAATATATTCACTCCCCAAGAACAACTATAAATTCTCATAATACATGGAAAAACAAAGAAGACAGACAAAATATAGTGAATAAAAGTTTAAATAGATATAAGGACTGAACAGCGAAAACAAATAGAACTAAATCCTACTTAAAATATTGTAACGGCTTTAATGTTTTAAATGTTACATTTAAAAGCGGACAAAAGATAGTGAAACATATGGATTAAAGCATTTATCTTTCTCCAAGTGAGAAAACTTTTCCTTAAATTTTGCACAAGGCATTTAAAATGGAGCGTACCTCGTAAGTGGTGTAGTTTACGGAGAAACGCTTTTAAAATACGCATCGTTTCTTTTGCTGATTAAAAAGAGAGATGCGGGAGATTACTACAGCTCTGTGAAATAAAAGAAACATACAAACACACAATGAAGCAAAAGAGGAGAAGGAGAGAGATATAGAGGATGAAGAAAGGAAAGAAAATTGTCTCTGTTCCAAGAAAAAAAAATTACAGGACACTTTTTCTTCCACTTTAATTAGCAGATGCTTGTTGTTTGGATCTGGTGACTTGATCTGCAGGCGGTAACAGTAACAGAATCAATTCGCATCCTTGATTTAGTATTGAGGTCGCTAAATACACACTTTGGAGGTCACTGAGTGATATTTCAATATGTTGTAATTAAAAATAAAAAAATCTTAAATATCCTCCCTAGCAGACCTAGAGGGAGTGAAAGGGAGGGACATATAAGAATAATCCGATATTAGTAGTGAATCCATAGTTTTTGGTATTCCTAATTGGTGACAGTTCCCATGCCATGTGACAGTTCCCAAGCCCCCAGTGAGAGTAAGACCCCTAGCATACCTTGGAGAGTAGAAAGAGTGATATATAAAAATAATCGAAACCGACTGATATTAGTATCGAAAGTGAAATGAAATGAAATCTTTGAGTTTTACGTCCCACGTTTATGCAGGTTAGGCTAAAGGAGACGGTGATGATGAGTAATGAATGAAATGGTGGAATGATGAAAGTAGGAGGAAATGGGAGAACCCCGAGGAAACACACGCACACGGTGTTTGTCCACCACAAAGTTCACTTGGTGGAGGCTGGGATCGAACCCGGGACCCCAAGCACCAGAGGTGAACGCTCTACCACTGAGCCACCGCGGCCCGATATTAGTATCGAATCCATAGCTTTCAGCAGGGGCGGATTCAAAAGAGGGCGACCAGGAAACTTTCTTATTTTATATATAAATAAATCCCATCCCAGAGTTTGAAGCTCTTAAAAGTAGCTCCAAGTAGCAGTATTATAACCCACTGTCGCCCCCAGAAGTCCGTCCTGAATCCGCCCCTGGCTTTCGGGGTCCGAAGGTTGATTGCCAACATTCTCTATACCATTTAAGTCTCTATACAGTAGGTCCACGTCTCATATAGCCTCGCTGCTGAACGGGACGTAAAACTCAAAATCAATCAATCAATCAAAATTAAGTCTCTATACCATTTAGTAATCCTGGGATGGTTGGAAGGGGTTCACATGTAAAAGTAATCGAAAATGATCGATATTAGTGTCGAATCCGTAGTTCTCGATGTTGTTGATACTAATATACAACCCAGATAGCGTTAAGTCCATGCTCCCCCTATCGGCATAGGGAATGAGAAGAGGTGAAAAATAATATGTCTCAAATGACGGAGATTAGTGTCGAATCCATAGTTTGGGTTCATCAAGCTATTAGTTTCTAATCGCGCTGATTTAATTCGAAATTTAGGCATGAACGGGCATATCAACTGGATTGGAAATTTGCAGGGGCAGCACCAAAACGTTGCTCGCACATCCATATATACATATATATGAATGTATGTATATGAATATATATTCTACTGTAACCCCGGAATGTCTGTAGTAATTTTAACTAAACTTACTAAACATATCACTTTCAATCTGAAACAAATACTGTAGGAGTAAGACATCCTAAAAGTTGGGAGCTGGAAGAAGTGAAGTGTAAAAATAATGCAAAACGACTGATATTAGTGTCCAATCCATAGTTGTCGGGGTCGCTGAAATGAATAGTGACACTCTCAGAGGCGTTTAAGTTCATCCCCATCGGCAAAGGATTGGGTGAAAATAAAATGTTTAAAAAAATACTGAAATTTGTGTCAAATTCATAGTTTTCGGAGTCGGGAAAATGTCAGATCCGTTTGAAATAGCTTTTCGAACATACTTAGTATCTATTTCAAACTGGACTTTTTAATCATATTGATTTTATTAAATGTGTATTTTGTGATGGTAGGGTGTTTCAAAATTATGTCAAAATAGAGTAAATTCTGTATTTTTTCATTAAATTTCATTGCATAAATAATGTATACTAAGGAAAAGGGAATTTCAAATATTCTCCATAAGCCCATTCTCCCCTTGAATTTCAGTTAGTTGAGTTGAGTTGATTTTGAGTTTAACGTCCCGTTCAGCAGCGCGGCTATATGAGACGTGGACCTACTGATTAACGTGGAATCCGAACCACATGAGCTCCCGCCGGGAATCGAACCCAGGTTGAATTTCAGCTAGTATATATATATATATATATATATATATATATATATATATATATATATATATAAATTAATGTATATGTATTATAGGGAGCTAGCTTTAATGCGAGGCTGGGGAATTCAGAGTTGATTGGCAGGTTCCCCACCCGTCGCCAAGAAACGATCACTCGACGGTCCTGGGCAGGGTTGCCAGTGCGTTGTCAAAAAATTCAGCTAATACTCACTTAATTCAAAGAGTTTATGCAATTATGCAATCCCTATCGAAGATCCCTGTATACGTGGACACACGCAAATTAGGCTGTGATAACAAATGCTTCAGTTTCTTCTCCCTCGCTTCTTCGTCGCACTGCACTATGGCCTTCCTAATTACTTCTCTAGCTTCGCTGTGTATAGTTTGCCCTCTCTTACGCTGTGAAGTCATTGTCAAATGAATAATAAGCAATAAAACCGCAACCATAACAGCACACAACAAATAACCAACTCACACTCTCTTCAGAATGACATTCATGTGACAATTTTTCAACCCTGGCAACGCTGATATATAGAAGGAGGGTAAGGGAGTATTGCAAGAGCCAGGCAGAAAGATTGTTGAAATTTTTCCCCCTTTACCTCAGCCCCCGCTGGTAAACAAGCTAGCTCCCTATAATACATGCATTAGTAAAATCTGTTGAGTATATAAAACTATATCCATCTTTCTGAGGGAATATTAAAGAAAATTATCTGAATAATTGAAATAGAATTCAGAAAAAATACCCATAAAATAAACATTTTCAATTAAAAACTAACTATCGATAATATAAGAGCAAGGTAAATTGGATCTTTTTATTATAAAAGGAAATTCCCGATAAAATCAGATGATAAATTTCTGTAAATACCTTTGTCTTCTACCCCTTCCACATTTAAGTTCTGAGCGTGATATCGAAATCTAGAGTTAGCATTTCCATAGGATCTTTGACACTATTCTGCGTTAGGAACTGAAAATGCAAAAAAAAAAAAAAAAAAAAAAAAAAGCTTGAAGATGGAAATCCCCGGATGCTAACTGTTGACCACAAGGCAATGCGGGTAGCAAATGAGTCAATGAATATGTATAACTCACATGCATGATGACATTATTGTGCTTTATTTTAGTCAATTGTCACAATGAATGAGACATGTGCACCGCCTTTCAACCCTGAAACGGAACGAAAACGAAATGGAAGCATACATACTCCCCACAAAGAAATTTTGGATTACCGCCAGTCCTCAGAAAGTGATATTGGATATGTTTTGAGATAACGGAGGCGTAACCTTCACTCATTGTGTTCTAAGTACACAACAGTGACGATTCCATTTACGAACATGTTTGGAAGACTGAACTCATTCCAGCATCGCAAACAAAACGATCCAAGAAGGTTACTCTTGTATGCTCTTATTTGCACTCTGAATTCGGCATTTCCTTAATAACAACCATTTTGAAGCAATACTCACCAAAGAGCTTATTCCGATTATGGATACTTTCTGTGGCTTCCATTTTCCAATCGAACCGCCTTGATATCACCGATTTTTCAGTAGTCGAAAGGAAAAACACACACCTAAAGAAGTGCTCTTGGCAGCTTCAGAATTGTGACACCTACACGTAACACAAAATTGTTGTGAATGTTCGGCTTAAGAGATTTCGTTGAGAAGTAACACAACAGAAAAACATTTAAAAAGAAAAAACAGTTGAGATTGCTCCAAGGACGAACTTAAAAAGAACTGTTTGTTGTTTATGGCAAATTGCTTATATATATGTAGTGGGGGATCCAGAATATGATCAAGGAAGGAACTAAATCATAATTTATCGCTTTATCCAGTGTAAAGCAAAGCAGGACTGAAGCTCATTTTATCCAGTGTATACCTGAGCGGAGGAAGGGAGAGTTATAGCCCCTATTGGCTCCCCTTGGACCCGCGCCTGTATATATTTTGATATGTTGTTTAGGACACCAAATAGAGCAAATGTGCCAATTTTCAGCTTCATACAATTATTTATAATATTATTACGTGAAGTATCTGGCCTACAGGTGCCCACATAACGGCCGCGTGAATGGCGAGCAATAGTGCAGCGCACGTCACTTAAATTCACGTAGCTCCGTAACTATTAGTCGTACATGCACTACAAAGATACCGATGGAAAGATGAAAGTTTACTGAAACTTTTTCAATCGGGCTAGCTTTACGATATCTGCAATAGCAAAACGTCCCTAACCAAGCAAAGAAAAAGTGAGTTCGTTTCATTTCAACTTTTGAGGGGTTCAATCGTTTCGTGCGGTCCTGATGGTGTTCAATTAAAACAATATATAGCTTGAACTGAAGCCCTATTATTTATCTTTAATTTGAGACCTATTATAGCTTTGTGGGTTTAACCGTTTCCAAGTAACAGCCATTCCAATGATAACTTCTGATTTTCCATCACTCCAGACTTTAACCGCCTGAAATTCCAGGAAGCGACAACGGGAGATTAGGGGACTTTTGATATGTTGTTCAGGACATCGAATAGAGCAAATTGGCAATTTTCAGCTTTAGGCTATTTATTGCAGGGTACTACAAACCTAAAATGACTGAGCTGTATACATAAATCATCATCATCATCATCATAAACATTAACTTTTCTCTGACTAGATCAGAGACGGGCTTCTAGCATGTATGCTATTTTGCCCAGTGTGAACTAAGTGTTGTGTAGCAGTAAGTTTATGAACAAGACGCAGAATGGCTTTCTTGTGTTTTTCCGATGTAGTGTGTTTGCGACTTATATGTTGTATTGTTGATGTTGAATTTGGTGGCTCTGTGTCTGTGGCTCTGAATGGTGTTGTCTAGATGAATTTTGGTTTTGTATGCTAGTTGATTTCTTATTTGAGAGTTTTGTTGTAGATGTGTGTAAAGATAGGTAGTGGGTAGGTTTAGTTGGTTAGGTTTTGTGGGTTAGGTAGTGAGGAACGTGCTTAAGGGTGATTGGAATTTAAGAATTGGTATGCTTTTTTTTTTTTTTTTTTTTTTTTTTGTTACATGGTTAAGATAGCATGAAGGGTAGTTTTGGGTGGGTTTGTTGGAGTTCTTTCTAGCTCAGTGAAGTTATCTTTGAAAAACTGTTTGTCCAAGATTCTTTCTTTGTATTTTCTGTTAAGCTTCATGATGACCTCTTTTATTGGTTGTAAGCGAAATTGTTTATAGTATGGCTTGATGTCTTCATCCATGAAATTGTTTGTAATCTTTCTTATCCAAAATCGTTCAGCTCTGGAAACGTCTGCTACGTTGTGTCGAGTGAAGAGAGGATGTCCGTATAAGAGCGTAGGTCGAATAATCATTTTGTATAGGTATAGCTTGCTTTTAAGTTTCAACGTTGAGTTTATGCCTAGTCTGTTAATGGCTATTATTGTGCGAAAGCACGCTTCCTGACCTCCTGTATATGCGAGTTGAAAGTTAATCGTTTATCAAGGAGAACTCCGAGATATTTGGCGGTTGTTGTAACTGGAACCTCTTGATTTTGTATTTTGATTTTGTTCCGTGTGTCCTTGATGGAGTGTCTGCGTCTTCGGGGTGGGATGAATAAAATGATCTGGGTTTTCTTGGGGTTTAGTTGTAGTTTCCATTTAGAGCACCATTTGGCAAATTCATGTATTTGCTGTCGTAAACGACTGAGTACGTTGTGCGTAAGTAATGTGGAGGTCCAGTACGCCGTATCATCAGCAAAAAGACCAAGTTTAGTGGTAAACTTTGAGTTTATGGGCGTATCGTTGACATACAGTAGGTAAATTAGTGGAGCAATTGTCGACCCTTGTGGAACTCCTCGTTGTATAGGAATATTGTTAGAGTATAGATCGTTCAGTTTGATCCGAGTGGTCCTGTTAGTTAAGAAGTTATTGATCCATCTACGAGGGCTATCCAGAAAGTAGATTACGTTTTCGTCTGTGTCCGCTAGGGGTGGGGCTAGCGCGGCCATCTTGGGGTCAGAGCGTTGCGCAGCTCAGTCGGCATCTAGCCGTGCTAGTGAGAGGTTCGTGCTGTGCTCCGTTAAGATACTGTGACGGTTTGAAATGTCTGCGTTAATTGAAAATCCCGCGAGCTGCGAGGTGCGTGCAGTAATAAGGTTTCTGACAGCAAAAAACTGTAAACCGATAGAAATCTATCGGCAGCTGTGTGAAGTGTATGGGGACAACATTATCACTGAAGGTGGAGTGCGACAGTGGGTCATAAGATTTAAAAATGGCCGAACCAATGTTCACGACGAAGATCGAAGTGGGAGACCCAGCAAAGTGACTGCCGAACTTGTCGAAAAAGTCGATGTTAAAGTCCGTGAAAATCGAAAGTTCACAATAACGGAACTTTCTTTGAGTTTTCCACAAATTTCGCGAAGTTTGTTGCACGAAATCATCAGCGAAAAGCTTGGTTACCACAAGTTTTGTGCAAGATGGATTCCAAAAATCTTGACAGAGGACCACAAAAATCAGCGAATGGCTGCAGCGTTGCACTTTTTGGACGCCTACAATAAGGATGGTAACTCTTTACTCGATCGCATCGTTACTGGTGACGAAACATGGGTGAAACACGTGAACTGTGAAACGAAATTGCAATCAATGCAGTGGGGGCACACAGGTTCTCCCCAAAAACCCAAGAAATGCATGCAAACAATGTCGGCAAGGAAGATGATGGCGACTGTTTTTTGGGACAGAAAAGGTGTGATTTTGGTGGACTTCCTGGAAAGAGGCACTACAATAAACGCTCAAAGGTATTGCCAAACTCTGCAAAACCTCAGAAGAGCAATTCAAAACAAGCGCAGAGGAATGTTGAGCTCTAAGATCTTGTTGATTCACGACAACGCCGGGCCCCACACGGCAAATGTCACGCGTGAAGTTCTTGAATCTTTTCAGTGGGAGTTGTTTCCTCATCCGCCGTACAGTCCCGACCTGGCACCGAGCGACTTCCACCTATTCCCAGCAATGAAGAAGTGGCTGGCTATGCAGCGTTTTGATGACGACGAACAGCTGCAAGAAGAGGTAACGAAGTGGTTGAAGTCGCAGGCGGCCGAATTTTTCGACGAAGGAATTTCCAAGCTCGTACATCGCTACGATAAATGCCTTAATTTGAATGGTGACTATGTCGAAAAGTAGTATTTGTGTGTGGCTTTCATCTGTATATAATAAAATTTGTTTCCTATACTTTGTTGATTTTTTATTCCAAAACGTAATCTACTTTCTGGATAGCCCTCGTAATAATTGTTGTAGGTAAATTGTAGTGGGTGAGTTTGCACAAAAGGCCATCATGCCAGACGGAGTCGAATGCGCCCGTGAGATCCAGGAACGCTGCGCCAGTAATATGTCCTTTAGAAAATGCAATCTGTATGTCGTGACATATTCTCATTAATTGGTCGATGGTGCTATGTTGAGGTCTAAATCCTGCTTGTTGTGGTAATATGAGTTTGATGCTATTTAAGTATATATGAAGCCTTCTGACTAGGATTTTTTCCTTGATTTTCGAGAATATATTAGTTAGTGCTATTGGACGGAGGTTGGAGGTGAGGTTAGCCGGTTTTCCTGGTTTGGATAGGAGTATGATGTATGATATCTTCCAAGTAGTAGGTACATAGCCAGTGAATAGACTAGCAGTATATAATTCAGCGAGTTTTGCATGAAGTATTGGTGGAGCTGCTTTTAGATGCTGTGTGGTGATCCTGTCGGGTCCTGGAGCTGAATTCTTCCTGCTTTTTATAGCTTCTTCAACTTCTATTGGGTGAATAGGTTCTAGTAGGTCAACAATAGTAGGTGGATGGTCATCAGCAAGATCTGCATTTGTCAAGTCTTCATGATTAGCGATGATTGTCTTAATCGTGCGAGCTAAATCCACAATGGAATGGTGTTCCGGTGAGTTGGGCGGAGGTTATTGGAACTTTGATGAGAAAGCGTTGGCTAAGTGTTGAAGTTTGTCTTCGTCAGATGGTAAGTAAACATTATCAATAGTGGTTGGTAGTCTTAATTTAGTCTTGGTATTCCTTTGTTTTCGGATTTCAAACCAGAATTTAGAGATGTTCTCCTTATGTAATTGATTGAGTTTCTCGCAAAAGAGGTTAAATTGTTCTTCTCGAAATTTTCTTATCTGGATTCTTATTGTATGATTTAAGTTATTTAGTTCTAGTTTGGTGATTGGTGAACGGTATTGATTGTAAGTTCGTTGGAGATATCTCTTGTGGCGTATATGATTAATTATTTCCTGTGGTAATCGATCTAATCCTGGGATGATAATTTTGGTGGGTATGTAGTTCCGATCTGCTTGTTGTATGGCGGTGGCAATTGCATTTGCGGCTTCTTCTGTTGACTGCGGTGTTTGTGAGATTTCTATTTTCTGAAGATCCGTAGTTATACTGTCTTGATAGGTTTCCCAGTTTGCTTGCTTGAAATTTTTGATGGTAGTAAATTCTGCTGTAAGTTTGGGATTTTGGAGATGGATGTGTACTGCAATATGATCAGATGGTAGCCCTTGTTCGGTATGTATAGTTGGTTTGAATTTTAGTATTCCATTGATGCAGAAGATTTTATCTGGTGCAGTGTCAATTTCGTCCAAACGTTGAGCGAGCCGTGTTGGTCCTGGAATTTTAAGCTGTATTAGAAAGCTATTGATAAGGTATTGTAGTAATTTCCTTCCATTGGTGTTGGTTGTAGGATCTCCAAGGAGTTCGATCCACGTTTGGAGTTGATGTCAAGTGCGAGAAGGAGATTAGGAATAGTTGCAAATAGTTGAGTAAGGGAAAGGAGTTGCTTACATCGGTACTAGGATTGTTGTAGAAGGTGGCGATATGGATAGGCGTCTGGAGTAGAATTTTGATGATTAACGGGGTGGTCGTGGCATCCTGTAGATTGGGTGAGATGGTGCTCTCTGAGTATTTTATTCCTTTTTTAAGGATGATTGCCGTACCTCCAGAGGGGGTGATGCGGTTCTGTCGAATGATATTGTAGCCTTGTAGGTGGATCTTGAGGTTTTTGGTGAAGTGAGTCTCATTGATGATGATGATGTCAATCTTGTGATCTTGGATGTAAGTGAGCAGTTCCATCATTTTGTTACGAAGTCCTTGGATGTTAATGTACATGATTTTGGTGATGGATAACGTCTTTGCAGCGTCCCCAGAAGCTGTTTTAGTTCTACACATCGCGTCTATTTTGATTATGTTTTGGAATATTGATGTAGGCATAACCTTGCGTTGAGTTTAGTATGTTAATTTTTCATGGAAGATAGCAGCAGTCGCTTTCTTTATTGAAGAACGCAGAGTCTGAGTTTCCGTGGGTTTCATGGCTAATGTGAGAACTGCAGTGACCCATTGAATAATGTTATGAGTGATTTCTTCTATGGCTGTCTTGATAGTTTCATTTATGGTTGATACTGTAGAGTTTGAGGCGGCAGTTTCAGCAGTTGTAGTGTTATCTTGAAGTGGCTCATGATTTTCAGAGTGGGCTGTCAATTCTGAGGTAGTTTTCTGCGGTGTTTGTTTAGGCTTATCCTTAGGGTATATTTTGATTGGGATATGGTTTTCTTCTGTGATGGTAGTAGTAGTTGGACGCTTTGGACAGGTGCTGCTTCCAGTTTTATGCCCATTTAGTCTGCAGGTTGCGCAGAAGGGTGTGTTTCCATTTATGCGACATTTATGGTTGAGTGTACGGTGAACTCCACATTTATAGCAGTGTTGAGTGGCATTACAGTTGGATGAGATGTGACCATACTGGAAGCATTTAGAGCATGGTAACGGTCTTCCCTGATTCTTGGAGACTTCAACCCTGTGATAGTAGTTGTCGATGATGATGCCGTTTGTGATGAGATGGCTAATTTCTTCGGGATTGTATGAGAACAATCGGAGAAGAGGAAGAGGCCCACGGTCTGACTTGATTCTTATGACGTTGTAGTAGTCAATGCGTTGTTGATTGAGTTCCTCTTTAATTTCTTCTAGGGTGTAGTTGAGGTCCACTCCTGTTATTACACAGCTTTAGGTGGCTGAGGTGTACGTTTGCGACCTTCATTTGTGTACCATGTCTTGTCATAGCTGAAGACCGAGGGTGTGTGTATTGTTAGGAATTGTTGTTTGTCAAATAAGGAATTGAACTTGATGCGGATGCCTTTAATTTTTAATGAAATATATAGTATATTTCGCATTGATTTGGCGACGGCTGATCATGCTGTTTAATGTCTTCCTCTCGTAGAATTCATTTCTTAGGTTGCTGATGGTGACACTATAGTCATCCGTTTCCTGTGAGTTGGAGCTTGTAGTTGGCTTTGCGGTGATTTGAGTAGTTTTTGGAGTTGGGTTCTGTGATGGATTCTCGTCCAAAACTTCTTTTGCAGGTGTGATGAGATTACTGTCTTCTTCATCATGAGAGTATGTGCTGTCAGATTGGCACTGTGCTGCATTGCTGAAGTCTCCTTGGTTTCTTGGTCTGGGAGGAGGCGATCCGGAGTCTGAAGAGTTAGAGCTGGAGCTGGTGTTGCTATGATCTTGTTTGTTCAAAGCAGTTGCTTCGCTGATGTTTGAGATTGTAGCAGGGAAATCAGATTCTTTAAAAGGGCTGTCTTGAGAGAGGAAAGTCGGTGGTGAAGAGTGGACTGCCTGTATGGTTGGGAGATCTTGTATGGGCTTTCATCTGGAGATCCCCAATAGAACTCACGATTCCTACAGGTATCGCTGCGAAGTTGGCGAGTTGTTGTGGTTTGGTCAATTTCAGCTTGTTTCTTCTGAGACATTGTTTGAATTGGCTTGCGTACTGAAGTTGAGTCCTTCGCTTTTCTTCCTGGAGTCTTCATGTTGGATGGAATTGTTCTGGAATCCGGAGCAGTTTTCATTCTTCTTGATGACTTGCTTCTAGGTTGCTTGGAGTGGAACTCCTAGAGGTAAGGTTTGGGGGGGAGGTGTGTCTATGTATGTGTAAGTGTGTGTATTAAGTGTTGGCAATCCTTTCGTATAGCACCGCAAGGTATCAGGGATTGCTATGTTGTTTGTGTGTGCTTGTGTGTTTGTGAGTTGGTAAACTATAATGCTGTCCCTTCGGGACTAGCTATTCCTACCAGCTTCCCGGCTGTCGGCAAGGCCTGTACATGCGAGAGTTCCTACTCAGAGCTCGGATACTCAAGAGGGCCAGGAAAGCGGATAGTTATAACTATTCCTTCAGGTGCGTCAACTGTCAACACTGTCGGGGAGGGAGTAATATAATTTAGCTCTTATGGCTCTAAGAAGGGCCGAGGGTGGTGACAGTTAGCGAAACTGACACCGGGATGTTAAGTCAAGTGGCTCTTAGAAGGGCCGAGGTTGTGACAGTTAAGCTCTAAAAAAAAAAACAGAACTGCCACTAAGTCTCGTCTTTTGTCGGATCTTGCAAAAGATCGGGAAAGTCTTTAGTATTCGAGGACGCGGTGATGTATCAGTATGCTATTTCAACACTGTCCTTCCAAAGACGCGTTTGAATAGTTTGCTATTTATCTTTACGCGATTCTCAGCTTGCCACGATTAATCCGTGTAGGACGTACGAAAGCTCGAGTCAGTATATACATAAATCTACTATATAGGAAATTTATTCTGCAACAATCATATGATGTAGGGGAGTTTCTATAAAATATTCGTAATATTTTAAAGAAATACTTATGTCAACCCATTTCGTAGCTACGATTACTATAATTTGATTAGAGTAATCTATTTCTGTGAAACAGTAATTAAACTTATCCACTCGAAGACATAAAAAAATGTTGAGTCCAAAACTTGAACTTTTATACTGATCTCTGTTGTGAATTAATGAATGTTTTCCTCAGGGTGAATTTAGTTAACTGAAATGTCAATTAACAAATATAGTACATTATAGGTAGTCAAATTGTAACAAATATGCTTGCCACATTTTTCAGAAAAGAATGAAGATTTTTTACGATTTTTAGTGGGGAGAAAGCATATATGTGATACTTAATATTTACATATAACAAATACATATATGGTTTCACATAGTAATTTACATTAATTTTAATAGAAAATTGGGCCAGGTTCATTAAAAATGATTGAAACCAGTAACAAAGTCTTATGGAACTTTCGTCAATGAGGGATAGTTTCGGTGATATAAGGTGCTGACAGCGTGGGAAAATTAACCTCAGAGAGCTATATTCAAAAATAACGTAACGTAGAGAGTGCTATTTACAACATGACACTCGAAGCCATACCTGCTCGATTGAAAAATGTATGTTCCAAACCTCCGCAAGATGTGTGCGAGGTACTCCCTATAAACTGGCAAGTAATCCCTATTTTCCTTTGGGAAGTCCCTCGCACACATCTTGCGGAGCACAATGTGACATATTGATGACCTAGGAGGACAAAATCCATTTTTTTTTCAAGTTATTAATATACATATAACTGCTAGTTATTCCAATAACCACAGTTTATCAAAACAACATTTGTTTTCAATTCTGTTACTTAATCTAGCCCATAGATAAGCCCAAACTTGTCGGAACACCTGTTCAGTGGTTTTACAGTGCGCGTTCGAAAATCTGTGATGCGACTTCGCTTGTCCAGTGTGGATCACACGAGTCGTGTAACAGCAAAAGGAAAGTGGGTATATGTATTGGTGGTCATATTACGTCTGTTCTGAATTGTAGTGTTTTGGTTCAAAATATTTTGTTCGTTCTGAAAAAATGTACGGAAAACTGTAAGTGTCAAACACACAATTATATTGAAATGTAAAAAAGAGCTTTGAGTTTTAGTATATTATTCCGCATTATTCCAGTGTTAAATTGTATGTAAGTTATTGCTGAGAATTTAGACTGTTCAAAAGTGAAAAGAGTTGTTGCGCAAATTTGCGCACTTGAAGGATTTTGGTTTTCAATTACAATGGCGCTACAAATTCTCTATCACACTTTATTTGAGATATGGGTACAGAATTCAAGTTCGACGAGATTTGATGCCTTACTGACGCATGTTGAACGATCAGTTGGCTGCTCCCCATTATCTGATGATGATTTATTATATATTAAGGCGCCACTTAGGACTTTCAGTCACAAACTTGAAGTGAAGTGGAAGACAGCGTCAAGAAATTCCGAACGTTTTCTGCAAAATAATTCCTCTTGGCTTGAAGGAAGCCTTCAATTCCCTAATCTCATGACATTGCGGCCTTGTACATCCCAAGGTCATGTTGGGCCACACAAATTCTTCAATGACTGCAGCCGAAAGTCAAAGAAACGTAGAGTGAAGATTCTCATTGAAGAAACGAACCTTGAGGAACTGTCGTTGGCCATTTAACTAAAACTTAGACAAGAAGGAAAGAGGGATTCTGCTTGCTTCAATTGTGAGTGAACTTTCAAGTGCCTCTCCCCAGGGAGGAACTAGGATGAAGAAGTCTCGTCTTGTATTTTTCCTATTGGCGAGCTTTTGGAAGAAGAACAAGAGACCAGAAATAAGCACCACGAGTAATACAGGGAATTCTTAACGAGGAATACATCGAGAACTAATACAAATAGGGATCTGCTCCACGGGCTTATTATCTCTGATCCAATCATTGGAAGTTGGTTGATTTCCACCGATCAGAACCACCGATTTACTCCAAAAACAAAACACAGTCGTATCGACGGAGAGGTACTTGATTTATTGGATGAGTCTTCTTTCCACACTTCCAACGAACATCGATCTTCATCAGATGACTCATCGGCCAACTAACTCAGCAGTAGCGGTTCAGAGGGTGATAAGAATTTATAAGCCAACATAATGTTTAACTGTCCAAATAGTTTTATAATTCAAATTATGTTATATTTTGTGTTGTGTTATAATTATATAAAGTAGAATATGTGATAAATGAAAACAAAAAGGAGAAACAATTAACAAATATTGAACAAAAATGGTGAGAAACAGGAAACGTACAGAGTGAAGATTCTCATTGAAGAAATCAGCCATGAGGAACTGTCGTTGGCCATTTAACTAAAACTTAGACAAGAAGGAAAGAGAGATTCTGCTTCAAAAAGTAGTATACTAAATAATTGCTTTTTGTTTGTTTGTTTGTTTCTTTGTTTCTTTGTTCTATTTTCAGCCTGTTTCTTTATTATTCTCAATTATGCGAGTCCACTTTTCATGACGAACTTTTGTGAAAAATAATAAATTATAAATTAATAAACTGAGAAAATAAATGGTATGGCTTAAACTAATAAAGTATCATGCAAAAAAAAAAGTAGCCTCGCTCATCCTGTTGAGGTTTCAAAACAAGAAAAGAAAAAAGAAAGAAAGAAAAAGTAGGAGAGAGAGAGAGAACAAATTGGTAAGAGGCAGTTGCGTCTGCCATGAATAAGACCAAAAGAGCTTGGCCAAGGCAGGGGGAAGTAGAGGCTTAAAAAAAAAAAAAAGTGTCCATGCTTTGTTTCAATAACTAATTGTCATTACTGTTTTCTACAATCAACTTTCCTCTCTTGTCGTTTTTCTTTATGTGAGCAACCCTTTCTTCCTTTTTATTTAACATGTGTCTACGAAAGTTGTTATTGTTGCCGTGGATTTGTTACTACTTCTATTTAATATATATACCTTACCTACCCCAGATATGTACCTTACGTCACTTTAATGTGACAGATTCTTGATATAATAATTTTGTCCTCCTAGATTGGCAAAATGTCTCACTGTGCGGAGGTTTGAAACATACATTGTTCAATCGAGCAGGTATGGCCTCGAGTGTCATGTTCTAAACCGCACTATCTACGTTGCGTTATTTTTTGAATTACAGCCCTCTGAAGTTCATTTTCCGCAATTTCGGCACCTTATATCGCCGAAACTATCCTTTACTGACGAAAGTTCCAAAGGGCCTTTTTGCTGGTTTCGGTGTCGGAAATCAGCTCCCGAAGTTTGTTCAAATAGTTATATATAACGATTCCGGGTGGTTCTAACTCCACCTTAAGCTATAGGCACTCACCTCATATAGCTTCGGTGCACAAGAGACGCTAAACTACTCAAACCAAACAAACCAATGTATTTTAATGAGGATTTTTCATTTCTTAACGGTCATATATACTTTTTTTTAAAATACTTTCAAAAAATCCCTTTCTCGTAGGACATATCGAAATTTACAACCACTTAGGGTTCTGATTATATTAGTTCATAGCAGCTTCTCCCTGACATCAGTATTTAAAAAATCGGTCGAAACTGGGAGCGACATGCTCGAGATGGTGTTGACCGACAAAGACTAAGATGCCAAAAAATATATATTATTCTTAAACATGAGGTTGGGATACCGGTTAGAAAAGAGATCAAAATACAACCTGTTGCATGTCTCTCTGAATACTAAGTTACATCGTGGGTACCGTTGTCAACAGCGTTTGTGAAATAATTCTTTTTAATTATTTTCTCGCATTAACCTATAAAAAAAAACATTTCAAATGTGTCCAGGAGTCGTTTCTACAGAGAAAATTACGGTTTACATTTGTTTAGAAACGGAAGAAATCGTTTTACGGATAAAATAAAACGTATTACGTAAAACGTGCCAGAAAAACGTAAAATTATGGGAAACGTAAAAGTGAAATGAAATCTTTGAGTTTTACGTCCCACGGTTATGCTAAAGGAGACGGTGATGATGAGTAATGAATGAATGAATGGTTGAATGAAGAAAGTGGGAGGAAACGGGAGAACCCCGAGAATACCCACGCACACGGTGTTTGTCCACCACAAAGTTCACTTGGCGAAGGCTGGGATCGAACCCGGAACCCCAACCACCAGAGGTGAACGCTCTACCACCGAGCCACCGCGATCCCCAACGTAGAATGGTCAATCCTGCTAATAGGTATCCTTAACGCTACATGAATTGAGGGGCGGATCCAGGACGGACTTCTGAGGGGGGGCGGTGGGTTGTAATACTGCTACTTAAAGCTATTTTGAAGAGCTCCAAACTCTGGGATGAGGTTTATTTAAATATAAAATAAGAAAGTTTCTTCTTCTGGGGGGCGATTGCCCCGATCGCTCCCCTGGATTCGCCCCTGCATGAATTAGTGTTGAACACCTGAAATATATTTATTTTCTTGTTTATACATGCCAACAATACAAGTTTTACTTTAATTTTTATCCTGCAGCATCAAACATAAAGTTCACAAGATATATAATAATGTCAAATATCTATATTGATTTACCCACATAAATGTTCCAACCATTTAATTATAATATTTCATTAAACAGCTGACAATCGATAAATAATTCCAAGCAACCGAACAACAGAGCCATTCCGCCACAATGGTAATTTCATTTTCCTCCCACACCTACGTATTAGTCTCAACACTTCTCTGAGTTCAATCCAATTCTCATCCAATATAAGTGATCTTGAGTTGAGTTGATTTTAGTTTAGCGTCCCTTTCAGCAGCGAGGCTATATGAGACGTGGACCTACTGATTAACGTGGAATCCGAACCACATGAGCTCCCGCCGGGAATCGAACCCGGGACTCCCACGCCAAAGGCGCGTACGCTAACCGCTTAGCCACGGAGGAGCTCAATATAAGTGATCTGTTTACACCCTAGACAGTGGGTAAGGACTTTGTACGGAGGCAAAATTCAATTACTTTGAATAAAAACGGTGGTGAAAACGTTTCTCGCACATCGCCAGATTCCCCAAAATGTGTGCCTTATTGAGTGGAAATTCTGTAATATATATTCAGTATGTAATATATATACAGTCTATTATTTCAAGAATATATATATATATATTTTTTTTTTTCTTGAAATAGTAGACTGTATAGTAAAGACAGATTTTGTGAGTCCTAAAGAAGAAGGGAGTACAGTAGAGGTAAACGCTCAGAATTGAAAGTTGTTGTTATATATATAGTTACTTGAAAAATCCGCTCACTTGCTTGCCAAAGGCGAGTAAAGTCCAATTAGTAAAAAAAAAAAAAAAAAAAAAAAATGAATTCAAGAATAAATAGCTGAAGTCAATCTTTTCTTTTCTTTTTATTTGTAAAAGACATGCCAATAAACAAAACAAATGTATTTTTATGTTTACTGTGTCTCAAAGTAATTTTTGAAAAAAAAATGAAATGAAATCTTTAAGTTTTACGTACCACATGTATGCCGGTTAGGCTAAAAGAGACGGTGATGATGAGTAATGAATGAAATGAAGGAAGTGGGAGGAAACAGGAGAACCCCGAGAAAACCTCCGAGCACGGTGTTTGTCCACCACAAAGTCCACACGGTGCGGGCTGGGATCGAACCAGGGACCCCAAGCACCGGAGGTGAACGCTCTACCACTGAGGCAACGGGTATTTAAGTATCAATCAGCAATTCAATTTGCCCGTTATTTAGGTATAGTGATCGTTAGTTCATCGGTTGCTGAAAGACAAAACATTTAGTTTTTCATTACTTTGTCGAACTTCAAAGATATAGAGGGTGTTTTCAAAGATCGTTTACAAAGCTTGGTCAGGATTAGGGTTAGGAATTAGATTTCTGAGCTTTCGGCATCTATGGCCATGTTAACCTTCACGTATGAATGATGACGTCCCTCGGGAATCACACTACCCGGGGAATGGGAGAGGAATGAAGAGAGCGATCTGGAACCATTGTTAGGTACCATTTCAGCATTTGCCTTGTGAGAATGAGGAAAAGTCATGATGGCTAGCCTGAAACAGCTATTATATCCTGCTTTTGTGACCGAGTATCCAAACCAGGACAGCTTGCACCAAACGCGAGACTGTTAACGACTACGCTACTCAGAGCCACTACAACTTTTGGTAAGTGAATGTACCCATAAAAACACGGAAAAAATCCAATAAACATTTCCTCACAATCGCTTAGTTTTAGAGCTGCAGGCTGCAGAAAGCGTGTTAAAATAAACTTCGGAGCTATTGGCTACTGAGCTGAGGCTGCATGTTATCGTCTTAGACTTGTAATCTGGTCTCTCTCTCTCTCTCTCTCTCTGTATATATATATATATATATATATATATATATATATATATATATATATATATATATATGCTGAAGGGATCCAGATTATGCTCAAGGGAGGGGCTAAACCATATTTTGCCGTTTTATCCAGTGTAAAGCAGGATTGAAGCCTATTTTATCCAGTGTATACCTGAGCGTCAAGGGCGGGGGCTATAGTCCCTATACCCCCCCTTGGATCCGCCACTGTATATATATATATACACAAAACTATACTATTCAGAATCTTTAAGTGGCAGCACGTGGTATTCCCGACAGGAAATTAGAGATTCCCGGACATTTTATTAAGAAACGTGATCCGATTCATGACGTATAGAGCGACATCCACCAAGTAACAAAAGTTCGTTGACAAAATATCGATATCTCCAACAGTATCAAGATGAGAAAGGATTTTTAATATTTTGTACGGGGTTGAATAACCCCAGAAAAAATGTGTGTAGCGGATAAAATAAAACCTACTCTTAAGAGTACACAGTTTGAACTCGAAATTTAAATCATATATTTTCCATCAAGTATTTTACATTGATTTGAGAGTGGAATTTTCCACTAAAAATGCACCTGTAATTCAAGAAGGAAATAATTTTATATGATAATTGAATTAAAATTTAATGTACTCTGGACCACACAAATACTTCACTCTGTGTACATCATAAATATCAGATCTACTAGCGCTGCAACAGGTTTGAGCGTTGATCGTAAAGATTCATACTGCGATAACCAAGTTTTATATGTTCTTGCCTTTTTAATTTCATGATATGAAATTTGATAGAGTGAGGAATTTACAGGCTTGTTTTACCACAAGTGGGAACATTTTAGTCAGTGTGGGGAGAAGAATGTGAATCGTGAGTCAGAGTAAGTGACGGTGGGTTTTGGTGAGTGATAGGTTGGAATGGTTCATGAAGGGTCGTACGTTAGAATGGGTCACGGTTTATTCTGCACATTGGATGGTGGATCAGAGTGTGTCACAGTGAGTTAAGGATTGTAGGTCAAGGTGGGTGGTGAGTAAATGGGTCAAGTTTACCTTGACCCACACCTTGTCTGGAATACAACAAACTTTGATATGATGTGGAGGATGGGAAAGAGGAGGACATAATTAGAAATGCACCAGTAAGAGGTACAATAAAAACAGAAGACTTGAAGAAAAAAGATGCTAAATGTCTGGCAATATTACACAAAGAGGCGAGAGAGCATAGGAAGGTGAGCGATAGTAGACGTCTAGGGAAACGAAGAGAACCGAAAGGAGGTAGAAGGAAATTATTGACTGTGCCATACAAGAGAAGAATTTGGATTCAAAATGGGTAAAAGACAGACCAACTTGGAGGAAATCCAACAAAAGGAAGGACCCCAGATGGGAAAAAAATGATAGAAGAAAAATAATTTCATGTAAAATACTTCATGGTTGATATTCCATTTCTAATACTGCCGTATTTTTTTAAAGACAAAATGCTTTACCCTTGAATATAAATATATCTATCTACCTAGCTATAAAATAGTAAATCCATTGACTTATTTACTGATTCACTCACCAATTGATCTTCGGAGTTATTAGACCTAGAATTTCTGTTATAAATTTTCCCTTTTAACTATAAGCTATTTAAGGTGGACTTATGTGAAATGCAAGGGCTAATAGGGTAAATGGGGGACTGAGAGCTTGTTATTCCAGTGTTCCCCGAAAGTATTAGTTATTGAATCTGAAAAATTTTATAAATATTCCGTCGTTACCCTACACTAACGATAAGATGCTTTTCTTAAGGTAACCCCAAAATAACGAAACTTGAATCGGCAAGTATTTTGAAACTTATATATATATATATATATATATATATATATATATATATATATATATATATATATATATATATATATATATATATATATATATATATATATATCAAGAATTTTCCATAAATGTTATTCTTCCCGTGTGAAAAAAGGCATTCAGTTAGTACTGTAATAATAAATTTAACAGCAAGATTTTGAAAAGTGGTCTTCTTGACCTTAAAGTTCTCTCTTTCCGTCAGCTTTACTTGCAACTTCTTTTACTCGTAATTTCAAATCACTTTTCTATTCCCTTAAGAGCCTGTCTTACTAAAAGATAATACAAAATTTACCATTTTTCTTTTGCTTGTTTGCTCATAAGTGAAAGGAGATAATGAAATGCAACTTACCACAATCACAGATAATCTTATTCTACAACAGATGAATCTGAAAAAATTTCAGTGTTGCCATCCATAGAAATTACAGTGTTGCCAGAATAAAAACTATTCAAAATCTAAGTTAGGGCAGCGACTAGAGGAACGAACTCAACTGCATTTGATTACGTATCATTTTGTTTTGGAATCCTCTGAACCACTTTTTAAATCATATGACTTTTTAATTTTAATAACTGTATGTTAAAACTATTTTGTTTATTACAAACTAAATACAACTATTATTTAAAAAGTAGTTCACAGTATACCAAAACAACGCGATACGTAATCAAATGCAGTTGAGTTCGTTTCATTAGTCATTAACTTAGATTTTAGGGAAGTTGTTATTCTGGCAACACTGTAATTTCTATGGATTGTAATACTGAAAATTCTTCAGGATCACATTTTCTGTTATAGAATAAGATTATCTATGATTGTGTTAAATTGCATTTCATTATCTCCTTTCACTTATGAAAAAATGAGCAAAAGAAAAATGGTAAATTTTGTATTATTTTTAGTAAGGCAGGCTCTTAATCATATGTTCATCTAGTGATCTCTTACACATGGAGGCCTCAGTCAATATCAGCATAAGTATTAACTTTCAGGGAGAGTTCTAGTATGACTTCATGATGGCACACACAGCCCTATGTTCCTATAACATTCTGGTAATGCCCTGAAAATCACGCTAATAGCAGAAGAGTACTTGCTGGGCATCGTAATGTACCATTGTCTGTTATCGAAGAAGGTTATCAAGTTCCATTTTATACATTTAGCTTTTGAGTTCATTTAAGCTGCATTTACAAGTTATGGACTTTAACACACATATATTGCTAAAGAGAACCATGTATCATACCACGAATGAAAAGATTTTTTTTCAGAAAATAAAAGAGGAAAGATATCTTGATAGCTTAAATCTCACATACGTATGACGCTCGTGTGTGCTGTGGAGGAAATTGTGACGGAACGTTGACTATAGTTGGTGATGATTAATGACAGTGTTTAACCTCTTGAAAGGGAAAAGAGACCAATGAATCACCAGTTTTAGACACTTCGCTGTCAACTTTCGGAGCATCGCTTCAATAGGGAAGTGAACCATCGTATAAACTTTCTCTCTCTTAGCCATTGCTTTGCCCCTTCAATCAGAAATAAAAGCAAAGAGAAATACTATGGAGAACTTTCACTGTGTTCGTCATTGAGACTTGTTAATCTCCGCAAGGATAGACTTCATTCTCAGCATGTACTAGTGAGAATAAAGCTATAGGAATGTTGTAATGAGATGGAACGAATACGGAGCGACATTTTGAATTCCATGCAGCAAACGAATTAAACTGGGATTGGCCGTTTCTCTTACTTTAAGGTCCAATCGTTATATCATAGCCCCTCTTCAAACATTTCAGTTTCCTTACAAAATAATATCGTTTCAGTCAGAAATTTCTTCCAAAATTTTACCTTGCACTGTTCTTCTTGTATCTCTAAAAAATATCTGGAGGCACGGTTGCTCACTGGTAGAGCGCTTACCTCCGGTGCATGACGTCCGTGGTTCGATTCCCGGTCAAATAAGTTTGTAATGCACAACATCGTGTCTGTAGGTTTTTTTTTTTTTTTGAGATACACGCATGTCCAAAATGATTGTCGCATGTCTATAAATATGTTGTTGTAGGAATATATCTTGATAACGATTTCGCCAAATATTTCTTATAATGTTAGTATGTTTAATACCTGAACCTGCGCTCACTACATAGTGCATCATTCACATATGAGCATGAATCTCCTTGCCATTCCTCACAACATCTGTGCATGTCCTTTTACAAACACAAGTGAAAGACATCTTGATAAAAATCGACAAGGGGTACCATAAAGGGGATTTTTTTTTCAATATCTCGCACCGTTCACAAGATTTGAACCTACTTACGGTTGAAGTTTCTAATTCATGCATGATCAGTGTTTTCTTCTTGCATGCAGTAGGCCTATGTAATAAGCAAATACATTACACACACAATTAATTATAATGTCAGTGATATATGGTGTTCATTGGGCAAAACACTCCAAACAATAAAGGTTCATCTCAGACTAGAGAAATGGTCATCCTTCGTTTTTCATTATTATTTGGGCATGAAACAAACACCTGAGAGATATACTACTCCCGTATACAATTATGTGGTATTGGGATGTATAACTCATAGGATATGATGTTTTAATTTATTAAAATGTCAAAACTTCCCCTAAAAGTGTAATAAAGAAATAACGGCCATGTTCTTTAAATATTTAATTAGAACTGGACAATCTACACAAAATTTGGAATCGATCAGTGAAAACGGCACATTTCGAGATCTTATTGTAGAAAGGATTGGAGACAAACATATAAACTTTTCTTTGGAAACAAACATATAAACCTAGAATTTTCATATATACAGTAGAGCGTCGATTATCTGAAGTAATTGGGGGACATGGATGTTCGGAAAACTGGTTTGTTCGGATAATCGAACTGTACTGTACTGTACTGTACTGTACTTCTACAGCCACTGCCAAACCGTCAGAAGTGTGCTGATTGTTGAAACACAGCGACTGGCGGCTTGGCCGGTCAGCAGCGCCTTATGAAGGCCCCATTAGAAGCAATGTTCCGCCAGCGGTGGCTCAGTGCGGCGACTACTGTGGGAAACTTGGTTTGGGAGTGAGGGGGATGATGGACGGTAGGGTGGGAGAGTAACATGTGCGAGCGAGTACACAGTTCGGTTAAGCGGTCGTTCGGTTGACCGACGTTCGGATAATCGACGCTCTACTGTAGATAATGGGCAAAGGCATGTATGTGGTAAATTTCATGTCAAAAGAGCAGTAAATAAGAACAATATAACGAAAAAAATATTTTATTGTCCATTTAGCAACATTTTGATTTACCCATTCTAATTTTCATATTTATAATTCTTTTCCTATGAAATTTACCACAAATATACATTTCCCGATTATACACATAGTAACAGTATTAAAAGTACCCTGCAAAATCAATATCAAATTAAACTCCCACAACGAGACAGTTATAGATATGCGACACTCATTTTGGACATGACTGTACTTCCATTTACTTCCACATTTTCATTCCACCAATTCTTCCACCATCATTCACTTGCCGTATTTATTCGTCTTCTTTAGCTTAACGGTAAACGTTAAACTGAAATATTTCATTTTCTAAAAATGACCTATTTCAAAGCACGCACTCAGGAATTTATTTTTGGGGGTACAAAACTTTTCGGAGGAGGGAGCAAATTCAATAAGAGGATAAATTATATTAAAATTTGTAAAATCACGTCTAAAATTAGACTGAATTTGCAGAAAAGTCAGGATTTTAGGGAAGGGTCCGAACCCTCAGGACCCACCTCTTGCGTACATTCATACCTATTTCATTTGTCAAACTTTAAATTCAACTTTAGCTGTTGGTCGTACTTGCAGCTACGACCATACAGTCCTTGCCACTGTCTTTTAGGCTTCTGAACTATACTACTCCTTTTTTTTTTTTTTTTTTTTTTTTGTAAAACGACACATGTCAGAAAAACCAAGTTTTGAGAAAACTGAGAAAAACTATACTACACTCTATGCTTTACCCTAAAATCTATTTATTACTAATATACCAACGCTAGGCAACAGCTTGACAGGTGCAGTTATCTCACAAAATGTGTGTCTACACTAGGGATGGCCAATTCCGGAATTTTTACTTTCCGGAATCCGGAAAGTAAAATCGGAAAATTCCGGAATTCGGAAAAATTCCGGATTACGGAAAAATTCCGGATTTCAGAAAAAATCCGGAATTCGGAAAAATACCGGATTTCGGAAAAAATCCGGAATTCAGAAAAAATCCGGATTTCGGAAAAAATCCGGAATTCGGAAAAAATCCGGATTTCGGAAAAATTCCGGAATTCAGAAAAAGTCCGGAATTCGGAAAAATTATTTTTTCTTTTTGTAATCCTAAGAATTTTGTTCAAATGCAAACGAACAAATTTTCTTTTTGTAATCCTAAGAATGTATGATGCAAGTTAAGCTGAAACTTACATCCTAAAGTATACACTACTCAATCTTCCCATGGTTAATGAGATGTAGTCCAAAAGTACGATGTACTCCTAATATTTAATTTTTGTTTTACTGTGATATTGTCCAGAGGTAATACATATATCACACTGAGATAAACAACTTGACATAATGAAGATGTTATCATACGTAGTTTTCCAGAAAATCGTGAGAAACGAATTTTTATGAAGTTAAAATATGCGTCGCCTGTTGCCAGTGTGATGCAATTGATAACTTTTATGCTGGAATAGTATTATTATTATTATTATTATTATTATTATTATTATTATTATTATTATTATTATTATTATTATTATTATTATTATTATTATTAATCGTTTATGTACTGTAAGAGAAAAATATGAACCGTTAAGTAGTAGATTTTATCTGTTGTTTTTTGATATCTTCTAACAGTAATAACAAACTGCTTGTAAATACGCAATGATTATCAAGGACAATGGCATATTAATGTAAGGACTACTCTGCAGACTAGCAATAAACAATAAACAATAACAGATAAACAATAGTTGCAAAAAAAAAATAATAATAAAGTAACTAACTTGGGCATGTCAGAATGTTCGCGAGAATATAAGGACGCATTGAGACTCTAGCAAAGATACTCAAAGGGCCGTACGATGGAGGTATTAACGCTAATGTTAATGGCACTAATGAGCACTTGCTTGCTCTAACGGTTAACCTCATTTTTGAGATGATTCTTAGAAGCGAGCGTGTTGGCATGCAGTTAGAAGACATATCCATTATTTAAAAAGCACACGTTATCTGTGGAGTACTAACGATTTGTCGCTATCGAACACTAACATCACTATCGAACACTAACATAGCACTAGCGACGTTTAAAGTCGAAATTGGAGTCTGACATAAGTGGCTTGTCAACTTCACGGACATTATATTTTCCTTGAATGCGAGAATTTTGCGCCCGGGAAATTTGCGCCCTACCAAAAAAAATAGTAAAAAATGCGCTCGCAATATATTTGCACTGGGATGATTGCGCCCTACCGCAAAAAGAGGGGAAAATGCGCCGGCTATAGGGCAATCCATACTAGAGATGCAAGGGCTCGGAAAAAAACCGTCTTTTTTGGAAAAAAACTCGGTTTTTTCTGCTTTGCTTTTTTGCTTCGGAAATTTTGGGCTTTTTTCAAAATACTGCTTTAAATTGATAAAACAGACTTTGTATCGCTTCTCTATAACACAAAAAATCATTTAATTAGTGGTTGATGCTGATAATAATATAAAACATCGAAAATAAACTATGAATTTCGAAAAAATATTTCAAACAATTTTTCTTCAACATATTTACATTATGAATTCCACAGGATTAACCAATGTATATAATAAGAATTTTTTAACCTCCTATATACAAAAGTAAGCAGAGTTGGCAAGAACCGTCGTTGTTTTTGAATATGCCAAAAACCCGTTTTTTGGGGGATGTTTAAAGCAGGCTTTTTTGATTTAAACCAGGCTTTTTTGACTTAGATTTTTTGCTTTATGTATTTATATTACATATTCACAGAAATAGCCTAAGTTTGTTTCGCCTTGATGTTATTATGCAACAGCGGGGTTATGCCGGAAGAACTCCCATAAGCTTAAAGAAGTGCGGTCAGTAAATTTCTTAAGTTGAGAATCTCCCGCCCTAGCCATTGGGAAAATTCCGTCATTACTTGAAATGTAAGACAATAACGGGAAAATCCTGTTATTGCTTTGCATGTAAAATTTAAAGGTCAACGTACCATAATCAGTACGCTAAAACTGAGGTATTAAATTACAAATTTAGTACCGGTACGTAGATATCATTGAAAGTCCAATCCAAGCTAATGTTGGAAGCTACGTAGGCAATCGATAAATTTTGCCAATTTCTATCAATATATTTAAGCAATATTGGCTTCTTTATAAAACAACACGCATTTAGGCATGTAGAAATATACAATTTGGTTTGTTTTGTATATTTAGGCTTAACATCCTTACTAAATACCGAGGTTATCAAGGAGAATACTTTCGCTTAAACTGACATCCGAACCGCTACTTGGGTTACGCATGAAAAAAGGATTGTGGTTCGACCGAGAATTGAACATGGGACACCTTGATTAAAAGGTGAAAGGGAAATAAAACTATTGCAGGTGGTTTGATATCTGGAAACGTTACCATGAAGTTCACACGATTCGCATTTTTCATTCTTTTTATTTTTGTGGTTTAAACCAGTTATTAAAAAAAAAAAAAAAAGTTGGTGTAAATCAGCCAACCCTAAAAGTAAACACTTCTTTTTTAAAGAATACACAAATAACTAGCAAAATAGTATGTAGTATTTTTACTTCAAAATATTCCATATCCTCTTTTTGAAACAAAATAAAATTAAAATAAACATAAGAGAAATACTTAGATTTATATGATACACTTAAAGGCTGCACATCTAGAGCTTTTGGTTCTGTATATTCTTGAAATTCTACAGTTAAGTTTTATAGAACCACCATCACAGTTTACCCAATCCTCAAGTTTTCTGAATTTTTAACAAGAGGGATTCAACATATCATTACGGAACTCCCCCCCCCCCAAAAAAAAGACTACGGAATATATTTAAGTTAAGCTAAATACAACTGCACAACAAACATGACTGAGTGATTAGCTTTTGCGCTTCTATCGGGAAGTCCGGGATTCAACCAGCATTCGACCATTCTGACAAAGCTTTTCTTCATTCCATCTGTGAATGTAGAAATAGTGCGTGTACTGTGAGTTGGGCGACTTCCTTTTTTATTGTTTTTAAATCGTTATTATTACTAATTACCAGCAGTGACGGTTTTGCGAAGGTTAGGGGAGCGGTCTTTTGGACTGAAGCCCGTTCCCCAAAGTTACGGAATGTCTGCAACAAACGAAATATCTATTATTTATGCCTTTACTCATAAACTTTAAGCTCCCGTCAAATAAAAATTACGAATGTTTAAAAAAAACTAAACATTAGTAAGAAACCCTTCTCAAAATACTTTTCTAAATCCGCCACTGATTCTCAGTATAAAATGATTTTTAAAGTTGTATCCGGAAGATTATTGCTAAACATATAAACGAAACGGAATATTATTTATGCCTGTACTCATAAACTTCAAGCACTTCCCAAATAAAATTAGGACTTTTTAGGAAACGAAACAATCAGAAAAAACCCTCCTAAAGTACTTTTCTAAATCCGCTACTGATTATTTGTATAAATTGGTATTCAAGGTTGTGTCCGGAAAATTATTGCTAAATCACTTCACAGCTACAGTATAACAGAAATGTGGAAGTACGGTTTGACGGATATATTGAAAAACGTACGCTTTGACGGATAAATAGAAAAACGGGCAAGTTTAACTTTTGCGCTAGAAGCTAGAGTACTAAAAGCTCTTAGAAATGAAACACGGATGACAAACTAGAGAAGAAAAAAGATGTCGATAACTCAAAAGTTAAAATGAAGTTAAATAGCCTCTAAAATTACCCTCAAATACTACATTCTTCATGTTAGCTTTAATTCGTAAAACATGTGCTCCATCCATCTTGATGGTGAATTTCAGAGCGAAATATCACATTCAGGTCATGGAATTTTTATATAACTATAGAATATACTATAAGAAAGCTATTTAGATAGAAAAATCATGAAGTTGAAACAAGCCAAAATTTCCAAAATTCTCGTTTTTTTCCCAAAAAAGCCGGCTTTTTATGTGAAAAAAACCATCGATTCAAAAAAGCCGGCTTTTTTGCATCTCTAATCCATACAAATACAATTTTTCATTATACTACAAAATTTACAATAAAAGTATAAATGACTGATATATAATTATTTATTAATATAATCAAAGAGTATAATTTAATTTACAAAAGGCTGTTTGGCTCTACCCAGATATCTCTGTTCACAATCCTTGCGAGTTGTTTGGCTTTTTAGGACACAAAATATAGAAAAGAAAATGTAAAGTGAATGTAAAATCAGTTCAGTAATATTATCAAGAAAACTATGTACAGTGTGTTTACTTGCTGGAATTACACTTTAAACACACAATTGCGTTCAGTCGTTCTTTCAGAAAAAATGTTCCGGGGGGCACACTTAGTATTCCGGAGGGGGTCACTGCTGGTACTATTCTATTTATTATTATATTATAGACGTATTATTTTGGTCTCCTCCGAGGGGACACTCTGAGAGCTCTGGGGAGGCCAGTGTTCCCCCAAAATCATCTCTGGAAGAAGCAGTGATTGCGTTGATCCGTTGTGTTCTTTTGGCTTATATTGAAGTTTATTCTCCCCTTATATAGCCACAATGAAAATAAATCACAAATGGCATGGTTGTGGGGGGAGGATTGTTTATGCTATAATGTCAGCCCCTCCGAGCAAATGCGTAAGCTCCAATAGGTTATTTTATTTCGCAGGGCTCAAACTTCCCGGTGGAGGTACATCGCAGGCGCAATTTTCCCTGTTCTTGAGGTAGGGCGCAAATTTCCCAGACGCAAAATTCTCGACACCGTTCGAATAACCTCGGAAGACTATATATTTTTCAATACTTTTTTATATTTTTTACTCGAGATTTCTTCATAGCTTCTTATTAAAATACTTACTAATATATCCTTATTTTATTGTCCTAACCAATCAATATGGGTATGTTGTCAGTAAAATATTTAGATTGATCGAGCCTCTGGTGTGTAACCACAGTATTTCATATCATCCCTCCATTAGAAATCTTGGCTAAACGAAACAATATATGTTGCCAATAAAATAGTTTAGAATGATTGAGCCCCTGGAAATAACCACAGTATTTCGTGACAGACCCCCCCTTCCTATTACCATATTCTAGCTACGTGCCTGACTCAGCTAATTCTCTACATTCTTTACCAAGCACACATTTTCTAAAGCGGAAAATGATCTCTAAATACCAAAGCTCATAATTTTCAGCAGATGCACAAATTGGGTAACATTCTATCTACATGAATGTTATATATGTCGATTACTGGAAGTAGTAGGGGCCCGCGTATATGCAACTGAGTCAGCAAAAATTTTTGTGACGTCATAGGTCAAAGGTCAATGACCATGGCCAGGGGTCAATGACCTAGGGGTACCTAGGACCACCCCCTCTAAATTTTGGCAGGGGTACCTTGGCCCACCCCCTAAATTTTGGCAGGGGTACATAGGACCACCACCCCTTAAATTTTGGAAATTGCCAAATTTAAAAATTGGGTGTGGTAGCCTAGGACCATAGTATGTACCTCTATCAGTATTGGATGTCTATGTCGTTCCCTTTCATGGGTAAAAAATTGCCAAAAATTCAAATTTCGGGGTTTTTTGACCTAATTTATCCCCTTGGATGAGGTGTTAATACCTTATATAGTTATATGGGCGTATACAGGGGTCCATTACCTTTCATAAGACATGGGTATAGTAATGCACCCTTTGAAAAATTTGGGAGGGGTACCTTGGCCCACCCTTAAATTTTGGAAATTACCCAATTTAAACAGGACACTAATATGTATCATGATAAATTTGGGTGGTCCACCTCGTCCCTTTTTAGGGTACAAAATTGCCAAAAATATAAACGTAAGCAATACGTTATACCACGTGTTTGGTTTTCGGCCTAATTTATCTCCTTGGATGAGGTGTTATTACCTTATATAGTTATATGGGCGTATACAGGGGTCCATTCCCTTTCATAAGGCATAGGTATATTAATGCACCCCCAGGAGGGGTACCTTGGCCCACCCCTTAAATTTTGGAAATTGCCAAATCTAAAAATTTGGTATGGTAGCCTAGGACCATAGTATGTACCTCTATCAGTATTGGGTGTCTATGTCGTTCCCTTTCATGGGTAAAAAATTGCCAAAAATTCAAATTTCGGGGTTTTTTAACCTAATTTATCCCCTTGGATGAGGTGTTATTACCTTATATAGTTATATGGGCGTATACAGGGTCCATTACCTTTCATAAGATATGGGTATATTTGTGCACCCCGGAAGGGGTACCTTGGCCCACCCCTTTAATTTTGGAAATTGACCAATTTAAACATTGGGTATTATAGTACAGGACCCTAATATGTATCATGATAAATTTGGGCGGTCCACCTCGTTTCCTTCTAGGGGTACAAAATTGCCAAAATATAAACGTAAGCAATACGTTATACCACGTGTTTGGTTTTTGGCTCAATTTATCCCCTTTGATGAGGTGTTATTATCCTATATAGTTATATGTGCGTATACAGTGGTTCATTACCTTTCATAACATATGGGTATATTAATGCACCCCTTGAAAAATTTGGGAGGAGTACCTTGGCCCACCCCTTAAATTTTGGAAATTGACCAATTTAAACATTGGGTATTATAGTACAGGACCCTAATATGTATCATGCTAAATTTGGGCGGTCCACCTCGTTTCCTTCTAGGAGTACAAAATTGCCAAAATATAAACGTAAGCAAAACGTTATACCACGTGTTTGGGTTTTGGTTGATTTTATCCCCTTTGATGAGGTGTTATTATCCTATATAGTTATATGGTCATGTATAGGGGTCCATTACCTTTCATAAGACATGGGTATATTGGTGCGCCCCGGGAGGAGTACCTTGGCCCACCCCTTAAATTTTAGAAATTGCTCATTTTATATATTTGGTATTATAGTACTGGACCCTAGTATGTATTATGATAAATTTGGGTAGTACACCTCGTTCCTTTTAGGGGTACGAAATTGCCAAATTTTAGTACAACCACGTGTTTGGTCTTTTGGCCCAATTTATCCTCTTGGATGAGGTCCTATTACCTTATATGGTTATATGGTCATGTATAGGGGTCCATTACCTATCATAAGACATAGGTACATTTGTGCACTCTTTAAATTTTTTGGGAGGGGTACTTTGGCCCACCCCTTAAATTTTGGAAATTGCTCATTTTATATATTTGGTATTATAGTACTGGACCCTAACATGTATTATGATAAATTTGGGTAGTTCACCTTGTTCTCTTTCATGCGTAAAAAAAATTGCCAAAATATAAACATAAGCAATATGTTGTATCACGTGTTTGGTATTTTGGTTCACCCCTTGGATGAGGTCCTATTACCTTATATGATTATATGGTTATGTATATTGGTCCATTCCCTATTATAAGACATGGGTATATTGATGCACCCTTTAAAAAATTTGGGAGGGGTATCTTGACTTATCCACTCAGTTTTAGAAATTGATTAATATAAGCATTTGGTATCTTCGTACAGGTCTTCAATATGTACCACTATAAATTTGGATGGTCCACATCGTTCCCTTTCATGGGTAAAGAACTACCAAAAATCAAATTTCGGATGTTATTGACCCCTATTTAATACGTTATATGGTTTATTACCTCTATATGTTTATGTTCTCTTTTAAATTTGGGAATTATAAAATAACAAAATTCGGTAAACGTTTTCTACGACCCATTGGTATTCCTCTTATGGCCAAATATTCAAAATTTAAAGGTTATTGACCGGCTTTATTACAGGATTTATTACTTTTTCATAAGACACAGGTGTATTTGTGTACCAATCTTAAAAATTGGGAGGGGTACATTTCTTATTGTCATATCAATAATTGGTAAATGTTCTTTGGGTAAATCATTATGATCACGTGATCAGTTATTGACCTATGATGGGATTAGGAGTCAAGGACATTGGTACATTTAAACTTTGTAGGATAATTTGAGAATGCGTCATTGGAATTGATTATTACAGCCAAATATAAACGTAAGCAATACGATGTACCACGTGATTGACCTTGATGAGGTAGTGTACAGGGATACATAGCTGACCTTATTGAATCTTATGACTCATAGTCTTAAGGGAATACATGCTACAACACTGGGAAAGTTATTGTTGATGCAATCTGATTGGCTGATCACTATCTTTCGTGCAATCTGATTGGTTGCTGATTTTCAAATCTTTGCTGCATTCAGTTTTAAGTTTTGTTTAACATTTAAAAATCTTGGTTTCGTTCAACATTTTGCACTCACTGATAAATATGATCAAAACCGTTTATTTGTTAATCGAATAGTTAAAAACCGGATAAAGTTTGACGGTTAACCGTGAAACGTAAAATTTTTTTAGTTTGAAAATTTTTTGTTTGAAAGATTTTGTTTGAAAACTCTTGTTTCAAATTTGTTTGAATTTTTTTGTTTCAGAATTTTGTTTGAAATTTGTTTCAAAATTTTTTGTTTGAAAATTTTTTTGTTTGAAATCTTTTGTTTCAAAATTTTGTTTGAAAATTTTTTGTTTACAATTTTTTGTTCGAAATTTTTGTTTTGAAATCTTTCGTTTCCAAATTTTTTTTGTTTCGAATTTTTTGTTTTGAAATTTTTCGTTTCCAATTTTTTTTGTTTTGAATTTTTTTCAAAATTTTGTTTGAAAATTTTTTTCGTTTGAAAATTTTGTTTCCAAATTTTTTCGTTTCAAAAATTTTGTTTCAAAGTTTGGTTTGATATTTTTTTAAAGATTGTGCACTCATTAGTAAAGAACTGGAAGTGTTTAGAACAAAAACCTTTGACAACATTGTGGTGCAATAATACACGTCAGAACATGGGGTTGTACTTGAAATGAAAAAACACAATTCATTGAAATGGATCATTTTATTACATTCCGCATACATCCATACCAGATAGTGGTTCTGGATATTGTCGATACAATGTATTTTGAACTTCTTGCACTAGTTTGTCTTTAGCATATAATTTTAATTCCAATTGAAGTCTTTTAAGGTCTATTGCAATATCAATTGGTGGAAACTCAATGTCCATTTGATCACAAATAAACTGTTTATCAATACAGGTATGCACCCACGAACGATGTTGACAACCATCACAATATCTAGATACATGTTGTACAATATGCATAACACATTTTTCAAAATAGTACTTTTTCAGGAATATACTAGTTTTGTTGCACACTTCCACTGCATGTTTCACACATTGAAATACGCTTATAAATTTGTTCCATTCTGTTTGTGTTAGATACACCATATTGCGAGGGACATGAAATGTACTCTTTTTACGTAACAGCACCATCTTCTCTTCGAGGACTGTACGCAGCACCACTTCATGATTTGAGCCTAATGATTTGACTATGGTCACATTTAGCTCATCATGAAAATAATCGTTCATTTGGTCGATTCGTGAACATAATATTTGCCATTCTTCACAGGTCAGTTGTACACCAAATTGTTCTGCTTTGCCCAATCGAATCACTGGTTCAAATGTTCTAGCACTGATACCAATCATTACATGTTTTGTTTGAAATATATTTATTGGATAATAGCTTGCGAAGATGAACTCTTTATCGTTAGAAGTACACATCTTTCCTCCTGAAAAGCACTTGCTCAAATGATTTCGTGGGATGACACTGTATTGGTTGATTTATAGAACTACGGCTGACGTCATTGGTAAGGAATGTGCTGACGTTTGAATTCATGGTTTCATCACAGTTACTGACGTCATGCTGACGTCTGACGTCATTCATACAACTACGTCTGACGTGTTGATGATTGAATTCATGATTTCATCACAATTGCTGACGAATCCGGCTATGTACTAAATTCAAATTGATGACTTCGACCCAAGAATCCTTTGTAACATAAAGATACAGATCCAGTATTTAAGAAACGCAGCAGTTCTTCTTGTTTTGATGCTTCCATGGGTAAATATCTTGCTGGTAAAATTATATTCTTATCATTTTCAAGCTTCACTACGATTCTTAATCCAAACTTTGTAGGTATCATTTGGCTAGCTAAGATTCTATGAGGTACATTATGTTGTAAATCAGTAATCTTGGTAAATGATTTCATCACATCACGTGTGTTTAGAAACTGCAGACAAGTAGCCATGATGACGTTATTATGAATACTAACTCGAACGATACTTATATATGGTGTAAAACTGATGACGTTGCATCATCATGTTCTGACGTGTACTATTGCACCACAATGTTGCCAGAGGTTTTAGTTCTAAACAGTTCCGGTTCTTTACTAATAAGTGCACAAACTTTAAAAATGTCAAACCAAACTTTGAAACAAAAAATTTCAAACAAAAATCTTTGAAACAAAATTTTGAAACAAAAAAAATTAAAACAAAAAATTTCAAACGAAAAAATTCAAACAAAATTTTGAAACGAAAAAAAAATTCAAACAAAATTTTGAAACAAAAAATTTCAAACAAAAAATTTGGAAACGAAAAATTTCAAACAAAAAATTTTGAAACGAAAAAATTTTAAAAAATTTCAAACGAAAAAATTTTTAAACAAAAAATTTTAAACAAAAAAAAATTCAAACAAAAAGTTTCAAGCAAAAAAATTTCAAACTAAAAATTTTACGTTTCACGGTTAACCGTCAAACTTTATCCGGTTTTTAACTATTCGGTTAACAAATAAACGGTTTTGATCATATTTATCAGTGAGTGCAAAATGTTGAACGAAACCAAGATTTTTAAATGTTAAACAAAACTTAAAACTGAATGCAGCAAAGATTTGAAAATCAGCAACCAATCAGATTGCACGAAAGATAGTGATCAGCCAATCAGATTGCACGAAAGATAGTGATCAGCCAATCAGATTGCATCAACAATAACTTTCCCAGTGTTGTAGCATGTATTCCCTTAAGACTATGAGTCATAAGATTCAATAAGGTTAGCTATGTATCCCTGTACACTACCTCATCAAGGTCAATCACGTGGTACATCGTATTGCTTACGTTTATATTTGGCTGTAATAATCAATTCCAATGACGCATTCTCAAATTATCCTACAAAGTTTAAATGTACCAATGTCCTGGACTCCTAATCCCATCATAGGTCAATAACTGATCACGTGATCATAATGATTTACCCAAAGAACAATTACCAATTATTGATATGACAATAAGAAATGTACCCCTCCCAATTTTTAAGATTGGTACACAAATACACCTGTGTCTTATGAAAAAGTAATAAATCCTGTAATAAAGCCGGTCAATAACCTTTAAATTTTGAATATTTGGCCATAAGAGGAATACCAATGGGTCGTAGAAAACGTTTACCGAATTTTGTTATTTTATAATTCCCAAATTTAAAAGAGAACATAAACATATAGAGGTAATAAACCATATAACGTATTAAATAGGGGTCAATAACATCCGAAATTTGATTTTTGGTAGTTCTTTACCCATGAAAGGGAACGATGTGGACCATCCAAATTTATAGTGGTACATATTGAAGACCTGTACGAAGGTACCAAATGCTTATATTAATCAATTTCTAAAACTGAGTGGATGAGTCAAGATACCCCTCCCAAATTTTTTAAAGGGTGCATCAATATACTCATGTCTTATGAAAGGAAATGAACCTATATACATGACCATATGACCATATACGGTATAAGACCGCATCAAACGGGATAAATTGGGCCAAAATGGTCAATTTCCAAAATATAAGGGGTGGGCCAAAGTACCCCTCCCAAATTTTTAAAGGAGTGCACAAATATACCCATATCTTATGAAAGGTAATGGACCCCTATACATGACCATATAACTATATAGGATAATAACACCTCATCAAAGGGGATAAAATCGACCAAAAACCAAACACGTGATACAACATATTGCTTATGTTTATATTTTGGCAATTTTTTTTACGCATGAAAGAGAACAAGGTGGACTACCCAAATTTATCATGATACATGTTAGGGTCCAGTACTATGATAGCGAATGCTTAAATTGAAAAAAATTCCAAAATTTAAGGGATTGGCTATGGTACACCTCCCGGGGTGCATCAATGTACCTATGTCTTATGATAGAAAATGGACCCTATACAAGACCATATAATCATATTAGGTAATAGGACATCATCCAAGGGAATAAATTAGGTCAAAACGAAACACGTGATTGTACTAAAATTTGGCAATTTCATACCCATAAAAGGGAACGAGATGGACCACCCAAATTTATAGTAATATATATTAGGGTCTTATACTATTATACCAAATGTTTAAATTGGGCAATTTCCAAAATAAAAAGGTGGGCCAAGGTACCCCTCCCAAATTTTTTAAAGGGTGCATCAATATACCCATGTCTTATAATAGGGAATGGACCAATATACATAACCATATAATCATATAAGGTAATAGGACCTCATCCAAGGGGTGAACCAAAATACCAAACACGTGGTTGTAGTAAAATTTGGCAATTTTTTTTACGCATGAAAGAGAACAAGGTGAACTACCCAAATTTATCATAATACATGTTAGGGTCCAGTACTATAATACCAAATATATAAAATGAGCAATTTCCAAAATTTAAGGGGTGGGCCAAAGTACCCCTCCCAAAAAAATTTAAAGAGTGCACAAATGTACCTATGTCTTATGATAGGTAATGGACCCCTATACATGACCATATAACCATATAAGGTAATAGGACCTCATCCAAGAGGATAAATTGAGCCAAAAGACCAAACACGTGGTTGTACTAAAATTTGGCAATTTCGTACCCCTAAAAGGAACGAGGTGTACTACCCAAATTTATCATAATACATACTAGGGTCCAGTACTATAATACCAAATATATAAAATGAGCAATTTCTAAAATTTAAGGGGTGGGCCAAGGTACTCCTCCCGGGGCGCACCAATATACCCATGTCTTATGAAAGGTAATGGACCCCTATACATGACCATATAACTATATAGGATAATAACACCTCATCAAAGGGGATAAAATCAACCAAAACCCAAACACGTGGTATAACGTTTTGCTTACGTTTATATTTTGGCAATTTTGTACCCCTAGAAGGAAACGAGGTGGACCGCCCAAATTTATCATGATACATATTAGGGTCCTGTACTATAATACCCAATGTTTAAATTGGTCAATTTCCAAAATTTAAGGGGTGGGCCAAGGTACTCCTCCCAAATTTTTCAAGGGGTGCATTAATATACCCATATGTTATGAAAGGTAATGAACCACTGTATACGCACATATAACTATATAGGATAATAACACCTCATCAAAGGGGATAAATTGAGCCAAAAACCAAACACGTGGTATAACGTATTGCTTACGTTTATATTTTGGCAATTTTGTACCCCTAGTAGGAAACGAGGTGGACCGCCCAAATTTATCATGATACATATTAGGGTCCTGTACTATAATACCCAATGTTTAAATTGGTCAATTTCCAAAATTAAAGGGGTGGGCCAAGGTACCCCTTCCGGGGTGCACAAATATACCCATATCTTATGAAAGGTAATGGACCCCTGTATACGCCCATATAACTATATAAGGTAATAACACCTCATCCAAGGGGATAAATTAGGTCAAAAAACCCCGAAATTTGAATTTTTGGCAATTTTTTACCCATGAAAGGGAACGACATAGACACCCAATACTGATAGAGGTACATACTATGGTCCTAGGCTACCATAACAAAATTTTTAGATTTGGCAATTTCCAAAATTTAAGGGGTGGGCCAAGGTACCCCTCCTGGGGGTGCATTAATATACCTATGTCTTATGAAAGGGAATGGACCCCTGTATACGCCCATATAACTATATAAGGTAATAGGACCTCATCCAAGGAGATAAATTAGGCCGAAAACCAAACACGTGGTATAACGTATTGCTTACGTTTATATTTTTGGCAATTTTGTACCCTAAAAAGGGACGAGGTGGACCACCCAAATTTATCATGATACATATTAGGGTCCTGTTTAAATTGGGTAATTTCCAAAATTTAAGGGTGGGCCAAGGTACCCCTCCCAAATTTTTCAAAGGGTGCATTACTATACCCATGTCTTATGAAAGGTAATGGACCCCTGTATACGCCCATATAACTATATAAGGTATTAACACCTCATCCAAGGGGATAAATTAGGTCAAAAAACCCCGAAATTTGAATTTTTGGCAATTTTTTACCCATGAAAGGGAACGACATAGACATCCAATACTGATAGAGGTACATACTATGGTCCTAGGCTACCACACCCAATTTTTAAATTTGGCAATTTCCAAAATTTAAGGGGGGGTGGTCCTATGTACCCCTGCCAAAATTTAGGGGGTGGGCCAAGGTACCCCTGCCAAAATTTAGAGGGGGTGGTCCTAGGTACCCCTAGGTCATTGACCCCTGGCCAAGGTCATTGACCTTTGACCTATGACGTCACAAAAATTTTTGCTGACTCAGTTGCATATACGCGGGCCCCTACTACTCTGGAAACCGCTTCTCGCTATCTATTACCATATTTACTATATAATGATTAACGTTAAAACCGGAAATGGTTGATTTGTACCGCTTCCGGTTTGAATATTACATTCATCAGGGAACTCGATTCTTAACTATTGACTCTGTACATCGTGGCCAAAATTGATGGTAATCCATCAGATAGTTCTTGAGACTGTTTGTTTCACTGACGGACAGAATGAATATATGGCTATAGAGTTTTGATAAACTAAATTCGTTAATGAGTGATGATGGAACAAATATAAGAAAGGGAGCCAAGAGTAGGCCTACCACCGGAAAAATTTTCGAACACAAAATTAGCCATCAAAAACCCACATGTCCTGGGTTAGAATACCATAGATGAAAACTCTACCACTGAGTCATCAATCACCCGTTTATTAGTTTTATTAATTATTATATTAATATATATTAATGAATGCCTGCTTATGTTAATTATTGAACAATTACATTGTATACTTCGTAAAGTCAAAAATTGTAAATTTGTATTTACTGTACATACAGTGAGCGCAGAAAGTGTTCGTACACCTATGTTATTGAAACGAGAATGCCTGCGAAAAAGAAACAGAAAATTTAAGAAGTGTAATAACACACACAATATGAATAATGAAAACTAAGCTTTATGAATATATCAATAAAGAACCACAAAGACAAGTTTAATGGTCAGAAAGTAAATAAATTCCGTAGAAAGTGTATAGAGTAGACGCAAAAAGAGATCGTACACCTGACGTACGAATACGAAACAAAGATACCACAACTGGGATTCACTAGTATTCACCGGAGTATACACCTCTGTATAGCATGACGAATAACAGAATGAGTTTAGTTGTGAATAGGAGTGAAAAAACTGCACAGTGGGCTGTCAAAATGGGAAGCAACCGAACAGAAACAAATGAGGAGACAAGAAAAGTAATTATTAAATTGCATAAGAAAGGTAAGTCTTTGAGAAAGATAACAAACCTTGCAGACAGGCCTCGTTCAACAGTACAAACAATAATTGCGATGTATAATGTTTATATCACTGTGAAAAAAAAAAAAAAAAAAACTGGAAGCCCAAGAGTGTTGAGTGAACAAGATAAACGTTACATTATTAGGGAAAGAAAAAAGGTTCCGAAAAGTAGTGCTGTGCAATTGGCAATGGATCTGGAAACACGCGGTGTTAAAGTATCAGCCAGTACAGTGCGGAATATTTGCAGGGTATCATGGTCGGATAGCCAGGAAAATGTTATGGGTGACAAGACAAATCGTATAAAGACTAAAGTTTGAAAAAGAGTATAAAGATAAGGGATCAGGCTTCTTTCTGGAATAGGGTCATATTTTCGGACGAAAGTAAATTTAATCTTATCGAATCCAATGGGAGGCGTATGGTATGGCGCAAGGTGAATACATAGATGAATCCTCAAAATCTCGTCCCTAAAGTAAGACACGGAGGAGGGTCCGTGCTCGCCTGGGGTTGTATGAGTGCCTCAGGAGTGGGTCGTCTCCACTTTATCGATAGAGTGATGATCCACAAAGTGTATATTAACATATTAAAGGAAAATCTCCATACTAGTGCGCAGAAAACAATTTATTGTTCAGCAAGGTAACAACTCCAAACATACAGCGGAAAATACTCGATTGTGGCTACTCTATAATACCTTGAAACAGCTTCGCACACCTCCCCAATCCCCAGACATGAACCCCATATAACATCTATGGTCTGTTCTGGAGACAAGAATCAGAAGGCACAGCTTCTCTACCAAAGAAGGCCTAAGAAAAGCTATTCAAGAAGAATGGGACATTATCAGTCCCGAAGCTACAGAACTACGAACTACTACAGGTGAAATCAATGCCACGAAGACTACAGACAATCATTAACGCACAGGGTAATCCCATAAAATATTAAATAACGTAATATAGCTACTTTATAAGCATTAATTCAATCATAAGTGTACGGTGACTTTTTGCGTTTACAAAAAAGGAATTCTCTCTTTTCTTCTGAACAAAACAGTGATTGTCTTTGTTTGGCCTTTCTCTTGTATATAGAAATAAAATGTATAAATGTGTAGTCTTAATTCTGGTTATATATATATTTTCCACCTCCCGTTCTCATGCTAGCTGTTTCCAATATAAAGTATGCACGGTGTACGAACACTTTCTGCGTTCACTGTAGGTATGTTGACAATAAGCGAATGTTATTAGAATATTTGTTGAGATTTATTTTCCTTCACTGCCTTTCGCCTGGTTAAAAAGTAGTTTGCAGTGCTTTGGAGCAGCTGCAGGTGGAAACGCGAGACATACCGGCGACTTTTTTGTGTGTGAAAATAAGACCTTCCTCATAAAGCAGTAAATAACTGCAGTAGCAATTGTCTACGTAAGTGATAAAGACATATCCAACTACAAGAAACTAATACAGTATATATATTCATTATTCTGTTTCTCTTTTAACAGCTACTAGCTAGGGATGGCCAATTCCAGAATTTTTACTTTTCGGAATCCGGAAAGTAAAATCGGAAAAATTCCGATTTTTTTCTAAATTCCGGCTTTTTCCGAATGTCGGAATTTATCTGAATTCCGGAATTTTTCCGAATTCCGGATTTTTTCCGAATTCCGAAATTTTTCCGAATTCCGGATTTTTTCCGAATTCCGGATTTTTTCTGAATTCCGGAATTTTTCCGAAATCCGGAATTTTTTCGAAATCCGGAATTTTTCTGAATTCCGGATTTTTTCTGAATTCCGGAATTTTTCCGAATTCCGGATTTTTTTCCGAATTCCGGATTTTTCTGAATTCCGGAATTTTTCTGAATTCCGGAATTTTTCCGAATTCCGGAAAGTAAATTTTCCGATTCCGGAAAACAAAATTTCCGGAATCCGGATTCCGGAAAATTTTAGCCATCCCTAGTCTACACGTAGCAAACGCAATAGTCTTAACTTCATTTCTGCCATGACTTGACATATGTCGTTTAAGAAATCAAGTATTGGTAGTCTTATAGAACGGTTATATCTGTTCGTCTGTCTACCGACAGGTATAAGAACAAACACAGTAATAGATAGGGAGAAACGATTTTCTGATATACATTTCTAATAAAAGTTTTTATCTCCATTCTTGACTCTCTAGTGCAACCATAAATGGTAAAAATCTACCATTTCAGGTTTCAATGTTGATCGCGACAGAGTATAAATAATAATTAGACATTAAAAAACATTTTTGTACGGGTCGTTCTACTTAAACCGGAAGTGGTTTAAATAAATCGCTGTTTCAATATTGAATCTCCATAGAGCAAAGGTAATAGTATACGAGGTGTGTTCGAAGAGAAATTTGAAATATCGCGCCAACCGGTACTCAGGGTACCTAGCGACAGGTTTGGAAAGCAAACTACCATTTGCCTCGTTAGTCGCCGAGCTACAGCCAGTGAGGTGAACACGTGCACGAGTATTTCGTGGGATTAATGCAGGGTTGCAAATAACCACTCGCCTGCTCGTCCGGGGCGAGTGGTTCATCGCTGCGGGCGAGTATTCAATATCATACCGAAGATAAGTAAATGATTTCTATTATGAAATGTGGGCTAGTAGTTTTTTTTTTCTTGGACTAGTAAAATTTTGTTCCTTATTTGCATCCCTGAATTAATGATAAAGTGAAAATGAATGAGCTTGAAGAACAACGTGTATATGTGTGTGAAATTTCGCTAACTTGGCAAAACATTTATAGAGACTTCTCAATTCATTTAGGGTCTCTTCATCCAAACAAAGCACACATGACTCTGTCAAATATGTTGATTGTGTTTTGTGATTGGAAAGTCATTGTCCATCATGAATTTTTATAACGTGGTCAGATGGTAAACGAACAGATGTGCCAGGACATTTTAGCGCGGTTGAGGGATGCTTTGCGCAGGAAGAGGTCTGAATTGTGGGGGGGGGGGGGAATAAGACTTGAATGATGCACCGTACTAATGCGCTTACTCACGCTTCGCTCTTCATCCGCAGTTATCTGGCAAAACATCAAACTCCCATTGTGCCTCATCCACCCTATTCTCCAGGACCTAGTCCCAGTAGACGTTTTCTTATTTCGCAAACTTAAAATCACTTTGAAAGAACGTCGTTTCCAAACCATACAGGAGATTCAGGACAACCAACAAGAGACCTGCGCACCATTCTAGAAAGTGCATTCCAAGAAGCTTTCCAAAAATGGGGAAAAAAAGTTCGGAACTGTATAGGGCCAGTAGAAGGGAATAATGATTAAACTGTTGTACCATGAACAATAAAGATGTTATAGCAACAGTTGTTTCTTTTCGAGCACACCTCGTATATGTAGAAGCGGTATTTTGATATTAATTTAGTATCTCATGAATAGGTTTAACCTCGGCTTTTATTCTTCTATTGGACCCGGAAGTGCTAGAAATATATCATTTCCGGTTTTAATATTAACCGCTATAGAACAATAACGATAAAAGACTAATTACTAGTATAATCCTAAAGCACAAAAAGCATAACAGCAATTTACGCATATGGTTGATACCTTGAACACGGTTGTGGTAGGGCTGTTCCGATAATCGAGTAATCGATAACAATTCGATAAAATTTCAAAACCGTTTCGTCGATAAAAAATTTTAATTTTATCGAATTATCGAACTTTCGACACTCTCGAAATGTTCGAGACTCCGAAATGTTCGAGACTCTCGAAATGTTCGAGACTTCCGAAATGTTCGAGAAACTCGAAATGTTCGAGACTCCTGAAATGTTCGAGATTCTCGAAATGTTTGAGACTCTCGAAATGTTCGAGACTCCCGAAATGTTACTCTTCTGTATGTACGCTTTCCTTTCTCCTCACAAATACAACTTTGCAATAACTTATCAGATGATAAAAGTTGTTTGACTAGTTTGGCTGCAAGAAGGAATCATTCCAGAGGTGAAGGAACCGAACTGTCCATCACTACATTTGATAATACCCAAAATTTCGATAATACTCGAACTTTCGATAATACCCGAAAATTCGATAATACTCGAACTTTCGATAATACCCGAAACTTCGATAATACTAGAACTTTCGATAATACCCAAAACTTCGATAATACTCGAAATTTCGATAATACCCGAAATGTCGATAATATCCGAAACTTCGATAATACTCGAAATTTCGATAATGCCCGAAATTTTGATAATACTCGAAATGTCGATAATACCCGAAACTTCGATAATTTCAAATACTCGAATGGCTTCGAGTAACCGATGACAAGTCGATAAATTTTCACTCCCGAAGTTCGATAGGTCCTCAGCCTTATCGAACACCCCTAGGTTGTGGTTGTCTAAGAATCCAGAAGAAACTAATTTTAAAAGCATAATAAAGCATAATTTTAGGAAATAAAGCATAATTTAAAATACATAGCACAATTTTGGAAAATTCTGTTTAACTACAAGTTTAACATACTGTATTTTTAAAAACCAATATTTGCAATGCAAAACCTTTGAGAACATAACAATACAATAATGAAAAGTTTATTTTTGTAAACTTTCTCGTGTAATCCTTTGAAGTGGAGACCTCACTCCAATATACACCTCTACGGCGCACACAAGTGATAGAAAAAATGGCTCGAGTAAAGCATATCTCTTTATAATGCATTAAGTAGAAAATTCATTAAATATGTAAGAAACTGGTTGCATAAAACATTAATAAATAGATCAAGATATCTAGAATGTTTAATGTAAAGTAAATATTATAAACAATTAATGTAAAACAATAATTGAAATTAACAACAAAGCATAATTTGGAAAAAAATAAAGCATAATTCAACAAAAAATAAAGCATAATGTGCGTTGCTCTAACAATTACTAAGCGCTGGTAGATCGCTCAAAGCTGGTAAAGATGGTCCATCATTTTATATACCCTGTATCATGTGAGCAAGTGGAGGGCAATGTCTTGTTCATGTGTTATTCTTTCCCATGTTTTTCCAGTTTCTTGGGACAATAAATCCATATCAAAGAAACCATTTCTTGCTATATATCAATGCTTTTGTTCTACGGAAACCAAAATTTAAACCGGAAATAGTGGCAGATTTTTATTTTCGGTTTCAATAGAGACATCAGAACTGGGAGTGAACTTATTCTTGAGATAATGGATTAATTGCTATCTATCTGTCTATTACAGTTTTTTGCTCTGTGAGGATTAATAATATCGAAACTTTAAGTTCCAGTGAATTTAAACCATTTCCGGTTTTAATAGAATGATAAGAGCAGAGCAATGGGTCTATTTTTTTAAATGCTGAATCCAAGTCAGGGAGAAGTTAAATATTACCTTTTATCATTTATGTTCAGTTTGAATATCACTGAAACCAGAAATTGCCGATTTCTACCATTTCCGGTTCAAATAAAGAGACGAGAGTGGAAAAGTAATCTGCTCCTAACACGCTGAATCCATACCAGAATTCATATCTCACTCTAGTAGTGATATTAAATAACGAGAAAAGAGAAATTTTAATTAACTTATGGAACTACAGGATATTTTGTATTCGAAATACCCTGTTGCTTGTCTTAACTACAGATATCTCGATTTCGAAACGGTACGACAATAACGTTTATAACACTTTTTGCTTCATGTGTCTTCGATAAATAAGAGTGAAGAAATGGACTTCTTTGTAAACTCTTACGAAAACGCTTTAAATGTAGTTTAAAGGTTAAATAAATTACCTTCGTATTTTAAAGGTTAAAGAATTTACCTCCGTAGTTTAAGTCGTTTGAAACACACTCTCAGCTAAAATTTAGAAGAAAAACAAAATATTAATGGAAAGCAAATTACACACGTGGAGTAACCCTCCAAGGTTTCGATGAATCTTGCACTTCAGCTGTACTCTTTCTCTTATATATATATATATATATATATATATATATATATATATATATATATATATATATATATATATATATATATATATATATATATATATATATATATATACATATATATATATATATATATATATATATATATATTCTATATTTTTTTCTGAAAATATAGGTGGAACTATTTTACAATTACTTATAGTCCTTTCAGGTGCAGAGTAATACCCGTTCAATACTATATAGACATAGTGGTTTGTAGTATACGCCCCTCCCAACAAAATTTTCTGTATGATGGCCTGGTCGTTCTTTTTTTTTTTAACACAAATGCTCTTAAATTTTCCTTTACACAAATGTTTAATTGGTAACTGCTTTAACTACCTTAATTTCTTTCGGCGACCCCTAAAATTTCAATGGGTCACTTAACGTCTTCAGACAGCTTTCTCTTTCCCTCTCCTTACGGGTACTGGATATATACGCTGAAAGCAAGTACACTACTACCTTCATTGATTTGAGCGTAGCTTATTCCTATCATTCGACAAGCCGGCATTTTCGTGGCTGTTCCACAACTTTCGTAAAACTCACCCAATTTTAATGAAACTTTATACCTAACTGACTCCCGCCCTGGAAAATAAGTCTATTGTTTGAGATTGCAATTCATCAGAGATAAGGAGGTAAAAACTTTTTACTAAAAAGGAATAAAATCTCGTCCAATTTGTAAATTTGCATAGTAACAAACCAAAATGCATTTAGTAGTAAATAAAAACTATTTGATTTTAACAAAACACATTATACATATATTTTCTTTACGATATTCCTATCATTCTTATTGCTTTCGGTTGAAATTAAAGGACAAAGTTGGGTAAAAGGGGGTAAGATCCCTCAAAATTTAAAGCTCTCTTTAAAAAAAAAAAAAACAATATGACAAAAAAATAATAATTTTCCTCTACAACTTCCACCGAATGGACTCGCTTTGGGCGCGAAATGGTGAATATTTTCTCTACGCTTCTGCAATTTTCTCTCCATGCATCTTTAATGTATAGAGTTAAACTCAATCACAAATGAAAGGTAGAATTTATCTACCTCCCGATATTTTAAAAGAAATTACGAATTAACATTTGTAAAAAAAAAAAAAAAAAAAAAGTTGCTAGATTTTGATATTGTATGATATACGTGTTCTTCTATTAGACTTTCCTACAATGCTACTATTTATGGAAATCAGTCAGTAATAAAGGAGTGTATTCAATCCTTCTCTGATTTTGAAAACAAAAAATTATTCCGTGGAAATTTCGTTAAAAAAAAATCAGATTTTGATGAGACTAAGTGAAATTAATAATGGTTACGACAAATGAAGATCTCTTATAATAATAATAATAATAATAATAATAATAATAATAATAATAATAATAATAATAATAATAATAATAATAATAATAATAATAATAATAATAATAATAATAATAATAATACCTTTCACAATGAACAATATCACCACTTACATTATATTATCCTTTATCTTTCGTATTCTTCAGGTTCATTCGTGAAATATTCTTTGATATTATATGATATGAAACTAGTAATGACTGCACTTTGTGGAAGAAAACGATTTTTTTTTTTCATTTGAGATTTACATCGCCTTATCCTTTATTAATTTTACTTTCAATCTGAGATTTCTTACAGAGTTTTCCAGGAACAATTTTCAAATCTGGGGGCGGGAGAGAGGGAAAGAGAAACAACGAAAGATAAATTCATTACCTCATTATTGATCGATTTCAACCAGAATAAATAAGTATTATGGGAAAGTATCATAGAAAATGTAGTCGCTATCCTATCAAATTGGAGTAAATATATCGTGGAAAATACGTCCTATTGTGGGGGCTGGAAGTGAGTTCAATTCACTCCATCATTCACGACTGACTTTAAATGCAAGCAGTGGTGATGATTGGGAAGCCTCAGAAAAATATAATTCCATATTCCATCATAATTAAATATTTTTTTAACGAAAGCTATCTTGAAACATATTTTTTTTAATTGCGGGAGAGGTAAATTCATCTCCTTATACTTCACTGATCTTAACAACATGCAGTGCAGATCACTCTAATATATCAAAGGAAATATGGTTCATACTGCTTAAAATCAAATAAATTTTCACTTAAAAAATTATATAACATTTTGTTAATGAGCAGGTTAATGAAATTCACTCTTTTATTCAGAATAGGTTTTAACTTCAAGTAGGGGAGTACAGTGGCTAAAACCCTCCATGCTATTCTAATGCATAGCGCGTGCGCCTTCGGTATACGTAGTCCCGAGCTTGATTCCTGTTGAGAGAGCCCTTGGAATTTTAACTGTCCTGGATATGTTGGTCGTCCACAATTTGACGAAAGGTCGTATCTCAAAATCTCACTTTTTCAGACATAAAGAAAGAAATATAATTCCACAGAGGAGGACAAAGTTGAGTATGCAATAAATGATCAATAATTCCACATAATTATTACCAGGAATAAGACGAGTTATTACATATTCAATTGCTTTCCTGTCTACGTAATTATTATTTCTTTCTTTTGTCTGAAAAAATGAGAGTTTGAGATACGACCCTTCCTCAAATTGCTGACGTCGTGCCCCTGTCCACTTTTGTATAATGGTCGAAAAGAATCCTGTACGAGAAAAAAAAGTGGCTCAGTGGTAGAGCGCTTACCTCTGGTGCATGGGATCCCTGATTCGATCCCCGGCCAACTTAATTTCTGGTGAAAAACATCGTGTCCGTGTTTTTTTCTTGGAGTACTCCCGTTTCCTCCCACTTTCTCATTCCACCAATTCTTGCATCACTATTCATTTGCTTTAATCATCGTCTTCCTTAGGCTTGGGCATAAACATTGGACGTTGAACTGGAAGATTTAATTTCATTCCATTTTAACTCCAAGCAGCGGGGATAATTGGGAAGCTTCAAAGAAAATATACGTTATTTTTGCATTAAAATTAGAATAATTTTTGTGGAAGTTATCGGGATAATTATTTTCTTATCATACTGTTTAAATAAGGAAACTTCGAAGTTTAGAGGGCATTTTTACCCACTTATCCTTAGCCGGTTTCAACCTTAACCATAAGCGGTTAGTGTACGCGCCTTTGGCGTGGGAGACCCGGGTTTGATTCCCGGCGGGAGCTCATGTGGTTCGGATTCCACGTTAATCAGTACATCCACGTCTCATATAGCCATACTGCTGAACGGGACGTTACACTCAAAATCATCATCATCATTGTCAGCCTTAACCAATGGCAACAAATTTAGACACCGGAAACAAATACTATAGTTAATCAAAATCGAGTAATTTTTACTTAGTATATATAAGAAAATTATTTAATATATATTTGATTTCTGCTTTTGTTGTTTTTTGAAGTCAAGCGCCCAATTTCAGCGCCGAAGCTGTATGAGACGTGGATCTACAAATTAAGGTGGAATCTAAATAGAATTGCCAGATCTTTGAAGTTCCAAACCGAGACATTATTAATGCCAGTATTTTATCAAAAATTCTCGTGATAAATTTTCGACTTAACACAATACATGCACAATGAAAATTTATAGTGCAAGTTTTCCAAAATTGTAATATAAGATTTATTCTTACACGGCATTCAGAATTCAAAGAAACTTACACTACATATGTCACTAGACCACAATGGAAAAAAAAGTGTTATAAATAAAAGTTGTTATATAACTACATTTTTCCGGCTGACCGGGACTAAAGAGAAACCGGACCCGGGTTCGATTCCCGGAGGGAGCTGATGTGGTTCGGATTCCACGTTAATCAGTAGGTCCACGTCTCATATAGCCTCGCTGCTGGAAGGGACGCTAAACTTAAATCAACTCAACTCAACTAAAGAGAAACCGACTGGGACGCCGGAACTGCCCCTCAAACAGGGACGTCTGGCAAGCCTGAATCTAAACCACTGTTATCCGTTTAAACTTCAATGTTCTCCTACCAGGTCCATGTGTCTCAGAGGTGTGCGCATTAGCCACTAGACCAGTGGGGAGCGCGTGTACAAATATGTAACATCGAGTGGATTTTATTCTTAGTGGATTGCAACCTCTAAAAACAGGGTTATTTCAGAATTTTCGGTGAACCCACATACCAAGTTTCATGAAAACCAGGTGAGGGTTATGAGAGTTATTATGGAACAGACAGATGGACACACAAATGCCAATTAAGTCAAATGGTAGATCAATTCGCTGGCTTCATTAGAACAGAAACAGTGTTACTATTCACATAGCAGGCAATTATAGCACAATCAATTTTTGGTGGGGGCGCGGTGGGTTATTGGTACAGTGTTCACCTTTGGTGCATGGGGTCCTTGGTCCGATCCCAGCCCACGCCAAGTGAACTTTGTGGTGAGCAAACACCGTGTGCGTGGGTTTCCTCGGGGTTCTCCCGTTTCACACAGTGTGCGTAGCAGAGATGGAGTGGGTCATTGGGTCAAGTGGGTCAAATTTTCTTATTTGGTCAGTGGGTCGTGGGTCAACAGCACGTGACCCACTGCGACCCACCGACTCAGTATGATCTCACTGCATTGTAGACAGTATCTTCAGAAGACTGGTAAATTTGTCTTCGTTTTACTTTCAAGACCTTCATTTCCCTTCCTTTTCCACTTGTTTCTGCCTACTTACCTGAGGTGAGTATATCTAATCAAGTGAAAAAAGAACTTGAGGCACTTTTGGATATTGATATTTTTAATTGTAATAATAGCAATAGGGCTTATACTATTACTTGGCTTTCGAGACCTGTGAGTTTTCAGAGGAGCTAATTACTGGAAAAATTACATTTTTGAATCACTGTAATATATAAATTATTATATAAAAAAATGAATGTAACTATGTGTGCCTGATCATCACGGTCAAATTGCAAAGTCAAATGAAATTACTTTTGGTATATAGTTAGGCCTTAATCCAAACTGGGATGTTATATTGCTTTCATTATAATGCATAATATCCTAAGGAGGTAGTGAGAATCGGATTTTTTGCGAAAAAAATGAGTATCTCGCAAGCCGTTAAACTTACGGAGCTGAAATTCAGTGTAAGACTCTTTATTGAAAATAAACATCCTAGCATTTTTTGAAATTCTCCTTTATGGAGGGGGCACTTTCTATTTATGGAAAATTGATAGTGAGTTGGTTTGTAAAAAGGATCGAAAAAGATCGATCTTATATAAGAAAAAAAAACAGAAACAAAAACTACAGTGCTTAGCTTCATATATCCATTGCTTTCTGCTATAATAATTGCTGAAGCATATGTTTATTATATGGAGCGCTTACAGCACAGGGCAATCAACCCATAAAGTTGTGAGAAAAATAGGCATAACATTTGTACTGTAAGCTTAATTACACGGAAATTTTAAGTTTGGATTGTACGCATAATTATATGGAAAATTTTACACTTTTTTCCCTTTACGTTGGTCTACTTACCTTGATTTGGAAGTTTCAAATTTCATCCTTTTTTCCACTGAAAAGTATCGATAATTCATCAAGGAAATAATTATACTATGATAATTTTATTGAAATTCATCGTAATTTGGCACATGGCAAACAGCAATGTGATAATTGAAGGGGAAGAAGGATGGAAATTCCCATTCATCTCTGAACACTTTCCAGGAACCTCGTTCCCCTTCGCTATGTAGACGGGGGAGGGAACTTGGTAATGGCATCAAACATTCATGTGTAATTACAAAAATTAAATTTATAAACAAATAAGAAATCATCAGTTAATCAGGCTTCAACTGATAATTTATTCACAAGATTCCCTATCGAAGGTGTGGTAGATGAAGTTTCTGTTCTCCATGAGTCGACATTGCCAACTAACATGGTCGATATGGAAATATGTTGTATGGTGATAGAGAGATTATACTTCTTGCTGAGTATTTCAAAACTGACCAAGAAAAATCGTTATCAGACTTAAGTCTAACAAGCAGATTGTCGTTGAGTTGTTGCAGAAATCGGGTAGATGTATTATCAATTTCCACGACAGAGTGCGAACGGGGATTTCCCCTTATGAATTTACAGATGACTGATATTAGAAATAGACTGAGTGCTCAAAGATTGTCTAACTTGTTGTTCATCAATGTTAATGGCCCACCGCTAGACAAGCTCAAAGTAGACGAGCTAGTTATTTCTTGGCTGAAGGATGGACATCATTCCGCTGCGGATGATTTACCACGAAAATGTTACCAACAGGAAATAAACCCGATTTCAGATTTGTTTTAAGGTGGAAAATTACGAGTTATGGAAAATGTATACTTGTATTACTAATGCTTATTTGTGTTATTCAACTTTGTACCTACTTTTTAGTAAGTCTCTTCTTTGCTTTAGGTAAACTACTTTGAATAAATATTCATAATAATTGCAATTATGCATATTTTTAACTTAAATTTAACGTGGTGTTTTAGTGATTACACAAATTACAATTATGAGCATACTTTATGGAGATGCTCTCACATAGGGTACCCGAGCATCTTTATATACTATGAAAAACTGATTTTTCAAGTCTTTTGTGAGAAAAATACTGTGATCTGAGAAACCATAACCTTTTCCATATTGTACACGTGTATTTTCCTGCGAATAGAAGTTTCTTTTGGAATGCATTCAGAAATTAACACTTGTAAGAATACTCTCTTAGTACAAGTATATTTTAGGCACACACCAATTTCCCTCCACCTCGAACTGTTTCAATTTCCTCACTGACAAACACTTTACCATTTTATATCATAAAGGTCCGATCCACCTTTATTGTCACAAAGTGGTGCTTGAGCGATTCACTAGAAATACAAACTCCGATTAGTGACAATTTCACAGTCTTGTTTTATTACAAGTGTAAACTCTTTAGTCAGTACAGAAGAGGCCATGGATCGTGTTCGGAGTTGATGACGATGGATTTTGGTGAGTTAGAGTAGGTCACAGTGGATGAGACTGGTTCATGGTGGGTGGTGGGTCAGAGTGGGTCACGGTGGGTTGTGGGTCACAGTGGGTGGTGGTTCTTGGTGGGTCACAGTGGGTCATGGTGGGTGGTGGGTCACAGTGGGTCATGGTGGGTCGTGAGTCAGAGTGGGTCACGGTGGGTGGTGTGTAAGTGGGTCGGTGGGTCAAGATTTCATTGACCCACGCCAACTCTGGTGCGTGGGTTTTCCCGAGGTTCTCCCGTTTTCTCCTACTTTCTTCATTCCACCATTTCATTCATATCTCATCATTACCGTCTTGTTTAGTCTAGCCGGCATGATCGTGGGACGTATAACTTAAAGATTTCATTTAGGTATGCGCACGAGACAAGATTTGTGGCTGTCTCGTCTCGAAAATGTGCTGTAAAAGTGGTCTCGACTCGAAAAATGTATATTTCTCTATTGGAAGAGCCGTGTCTCGACTCGAATTTTGTCACGAAAATCCTGTCTCGACTCGTCTCGTGATCATCCCTAATTTCATTTCATTTCATTTTTCAATTTTTGGAAATTTGTTTCGACAAGTTTATTAAATAAATTTTTATCATTGGATGATAAATAAATTGTTATCATTCCCCCTTATGTCTCGTGCCAGGCCCATATCCAGGGGGGTCTAGAGGGGCAGTCCCACCCCCAAAATTTTTTGTGCTCCCCGTAAAATTTTCACGGTAGGCTTGCAAATAAACTAAATATTGTGATGAACTATAATATGGTTGGATCGGGCCCCCCAAACTTCAGCCCCCCCTATATTTTTGTGCTGTCTACCGGCCTGTCTCGTGCTGTATTTAAATGTAATTTTCCAGTTTAGTTTTGCATACAAATCGCTATAACTGCAGTCATCTCGCCTCCTCTCAATTTATTCTTGCTTCTTATCAGCACATAATATGTATACATGTTGCTGTTACCTTACTATTAAGTGGAAATCAAGTATTATGCGATATTTATCTCGCCACCAGATGTCTCTGCATTACGCATTTATTACCTACCTGAATGAATTCCCCATCCAACTGTCACTGACATTTATACGTAGTAAATAGCAAGTGCACTAATACACGACACATAGAGACACAAATGACACCCAATTATGACCACAGACAAAACAAACACATCACAAACACTTTAAACACAGACGGAAAAAATTGTGCACTTAACCATTCACTGTGCAAAACAGTAAATCTATATGTGGCTACTACTTCTGTGAGAAGTACCAAGTGATTCATCTCAACCGATCCGAACTCTAGCCTTGTAACCATGACTTTTGAAATTATCTCGTGTTAGCCTCACGCGTCATTCACGAGAACCTATTAGTCCTCGAGAGGAAACACGTGTACCGCATGACAACTGTTTCTACTTCAGTTGCGTAGTTGAATATAATTCCCATTATCACATCATTGTTGTGGGAGAAAGAAAAAAAGAAGACAAAGATCTAGTTAAAAAGGAATAGAGTTATACTCTGCCACGAGCAGTAGTTGAGGCGTTTCGAAAGTCGAAAACGACTGCACGGTTAAAGGAATACAAGGAAATTCTTCTTATTTCCTTTGATGAATATTTTTTGTTAAATTACTTTATGTATGAGTAGGGAGAGTCCAGGCAATTTGCCGCCCCGTGAAATGGCACAATTCCCCCCCCCCTTCTCCAATTCCCCTCCCTACGAGTTTAAGTATTCTACCCTATCATGAACAACATCAAGGTAGAGACCTGCATGGGCCGAATTTTTCGGCCCGAGCCCAGTCCAGCCCGAACGTACCTAGGCCCGGCCAAGCCCGGGTCCGAAAAGTTTTGGAGATTTTCGGCCCGAGCCCGGCCCGGCCCGATAAGCTTTTTAAAATTCTTGGCCCAAGCCCGGCCCGGGCCCGATAAATTTTAAAAGTTTTTGGCCCAACCCCGGCCCGATAATTTTTTTAAAAAAAATTAGTTCGAGCCTCAATCTTTCTCAAAATTAATACTAAATTTGACCTAACCTCAGAAACATTTTCTAAACTCTGGTTCACAACCTGACGCTTGCCTCCCGAATGATACCATTGCCTCCTAGAACTTTGCCTGTCATCGAGAGAACAAAAACTCCATTCCCTGTAACAAAAATCTAACTTAATTGATTTTTAGCATAAAGTGAAGATGGCAATATTGTTTAACGACAGGCAAAACATTCCCACCCCTTCTTGTTATATTTTGAGTTCAGTGAAGGTCAAGATCAGAGCTCAATTTATCGCATAATGCCTGAAATCCTCTATAGTGAAAGTGAAGCCGCTAAGCAACACAAACTGTAAATAGCTATTGCATTCTTTGTAACATTTTTCACGGACATACTTCTTCAACATTTGGCTTTATTCCAATTATCGTTTAACGAAAGTCAATAATTATTAAAGAATTGCAATTGATCGGCCCTAGCCCAGCCCGACCTGAAGAGAAATCAGTGTCGGTCAGCCCAAGCCCGGCCCGGCCCAAAGAAATAACAGTGTCGGCCCGCCCAAGCCCGGCCCGTGCAGGTCTCTACATCAAGAGGGGAGAAAAAAAACATTAGCACTCAAAAAGGCCTAAACACTACATATATAATCTCATTGTGTCTATTTTTTTCTTTAAATAATAATTTACTGTTAATGAAAGATAAAAACAAACACACTTGAAGAGGATAGAAGGTAACTTTTTTTATGGAATTCAATATCGAGCTTCAATCTCAATATATCAGTTTGCAATTCCTGTGGAACTTTATTTCTTGATTTCTCTTCTACGTTTGTTAAAAAAAAATAAAATAAAATAAAAAATAAGAAACTTACTTCCACCATCAATGACAAGGAACTTGTTTGTGACAATGACAAGACTAGTTTTCATATTATAACTGTGACAACTAACTAAATGGAATAGGTGTTCGCTACTGTTCGAGAATCGAATTTTTATATTTGATAACAATCAAGCAATTCATACTGAGATTTGTTTGACCATTTGCTTTAGCACTGTAAATGTGACCTTAAAGTAACGCAGCCCATACATGATTTATGAATGTAATATTCAAATAGAAGGTCAGCTTAGTAAATTTAAATACCATCATCATCAAGTCTGTTTCCAACAAGGAATATTTATTTTAAATAACATAGTTATGACTAGGGCCCGGATAATTATGTACTAAAAACAATGAAAATATGTACATATATATGCACATAAAATCTCAAAAATATGTAATAAAACCCTTCCAAAAGACAAAAATATGTCAAATGAAAATACCAGCATTTTCTATTACGTTTTCTACACTTAATGTTTTAAATACAATATTTATCCAATTACAATGTTTACTTCCTGTTACTTTTCCAGCATGATCTTCGCAATATTAAGAAACAGAATGAGTTTTAAATTTCCAGTCAGAAAACTTATCTTGTTATTGTGTATAAAAGAGTTTCTATGCACTAAATGGTCGTTTCACTTCACACAAAGTCTTGCTGCATATTTATACTTTCAGAAATCATCCAAAGATGGTTCAACTGTACATTACGGGAGAATTCTAGAACACTGGCTCGCCTACCTGTACAACGGATACTAACCTAACCTAACATAGCCTAACCTCTCTAGTCGCTAATTAATCTTAATTAACCTTATTTAGGAAATATTTTTTTTTACGAAAACATTGTTTATGCCATTGTACTTCTAATGGGCGTCCAGCGTTACAGAACCTTCCCGTACCTTACATACTCAAAACATTTTAGTAAAAAATATCGTGAAGAACAAAACATTCTCAATTAATCTTTTCACTATTTCAACAGACGATCTCCGTAACAGTAAGGAACGGAAATGTGTTTCAAATTTTCAAACACAAAACCTCTCCTGTTATCACGCAACAGAGCTTTGTATTGACTAAACGGTCGTTCAACATGAAGTAATTGGTGCATACCTAAACTTGCACAAATCAGAAGGTGTGTATTCAATAGCCACGACATCGGATTTAGCTTCACTTAGCACTCCATTAATAGCACAGATTGTCTTATAGCCTGGATTTTTCTCCAAAACGAAAGCTATCTTCTTATTCTCTGCATCCCCAACGGATCCTTTCACACCTACCAGAAAAGCAACTGTTGAGCGAACAATTTCAAGATTGTCTGAAAGGCTAGATGATGATTTCTCCAAGGATTCAATAGTACTACTGAGACACGAAAAATTGCTCTGAATGTACGCAATATCATGCTTCAACTTCCCGTCATACTTCAACATTTGTTCCGCTATTTCTATGGAAGATGCGTCTTCAGAATCAAAATGTTGTAACACTTGCTTTACTGCATCAAAGTTCGTAGCATAGTAACACACAGCATCAATTCAGCTTCCCCAACTCGTTAGTACCGGCTGAGGATGAAGAGGTAGTTCAGGAAACAGTTCTTTAAATTTCTCAACTCCACTGGAAGCCTTCAAAAATACCTTCTTTGTATTTGAAATTATGCATCCACATGTGAAAATCTAGAACGAACACATTCTGCAACACGATGAAATGCGTGGGCAAGACAAGTTAGATGTAACAGCTTCGGATACAATACTTGCAAAGCTTCTGCAGCTTTACACATGTACGGTGCTGCATCAGTCACTAGAAGGAAGACATTGTTATCCTTGATACCATCAGGCCACAAAAGTCCCATAGCATCATTAAAGAGTTTTGCAATGGCTTGATGGTTGCATCGCGGCAACAAATCACTAGTTAACAGGATAGGCTTGCTGACTTCATTATCTTTCAACAAACCTATTACAACATTACCAACATGTCGCCCCTCTACATCAGTTGTTTCGTCAATTGACACCCAAATAGGACCATCACCAATTTCCCCACGAATAGAGTTCATTGTTTCCACATATAAATTAGGCACGTAATGCTTTCTGATTGTAGATTCATCTGGAACTGTTTTGTGTGTATATTGTTGCAGAAATTCACGAAGTACTGTATTGTTTAGTTTTCAAATAGGGATATCAGCACATACCATAGCACGGTACAGATCACTTGAAAACTGAGACTTCCGTGGCCCTGGACTACTTTGAGCTTGAGATTCAGTTACTAGCAACTGCTTTTGTGGTTTAGGTTTTGAAGCTCGGGTCTGATGGCGTGATGTGGATATGTGTTACACAACTTGGGAACTCTTCTCACAAACCTGGCAATAAAGCACTTTTCTATCGGCGGAAAAATACTCAAAGTCTTCCGTGAAATGCTTAAGTCTTATTGACATCGGGGTTTTGTCCTTTGGCATCTTGGAAACAGAATTTGCTGACAGCACAGGAGATTAAATATTCGATAAAATATCTCACACTTTCCCTACGGCATGCGTTGTGGCGGCGATTCACTTTTGTCAATGAAGAGTTCACTGTTACCAATTGCGTGAATGCAAACTTCCCCATCTGATTTAATATTTTTCGCCGAAGGAAAATATTAGTTTGCGACAACACGATAGGCAATCGTAAAACCGCGTCGCGATAGTAATTCGATTGAATTATTAATCTCACGTAAGGATGTGAGCGCTACTACCGCGACCGAGAGTGTACGATTGCTAATCAAATCAGGTTGTATCCAACTCTCCCTACCAATCCCCCAAACTACGCTTCAATACTATTTTAAAAGGGTGTAAGGCAGTGCAACAATAAATAAATAAATAAAAATTAAATATAAAGCAAGCACTTTAAATTCAGAGAGAGATGAGTGTTTTCTTCTTTTCAGTCTGTTGTTGAATAGTTTTCGTATGAAAAATCCCTATAAAACATGAAAATATCAAGAAATATGTAAAATTATGTGCTCATGAGTAAAATATGTAATTATATGTACATAAGTGTAAAATATGTAAATATATGTACTTTCAAATGGGTGTTTTTAGGCACTATGGGTCACAAATGACATTATTACACTGATTTGGTATAAAAATATAACCCCTATAAAAATATGTAATTAAATAATTATCCGGGCCCTAGTTATGACAAATTTTGCCACCCCTCGGAGCTTGCTGCCTCTTGCAAATGCACGTGTTGCACATATGACAGAGCCGACCTTGTGTACAAGGCCCAGAATCTCCAAAGTGTTAGATGGGGCATTCCCAAAGCCTCCCGGAGACATCAATTGCTGCTCTTGTTCTGCCTTCAAGCCTGGATCTAAAAATTACAAAACTGTGACATAAATTCAGAACTGTTAATGTGGAACATTGTCATCAAGAGCGCCGATTTCTCTGTAACTTTGGGGGGGTAGCATTCATAAATAAATACATATAACAATACATATAACAAGAAAAAATCATATAAAAATACATAATCATAAAAATACAGGGGGGCCCACATGAGCTTTCGGGGGGCCGGCCCCCCAGGATCGGTGCCCTTGATTGTCATGGATGTTATAAGGAATGAAGCGGTGAGCAATGCAAGGAATGAAGTTCCCTGGTGTAAGATGTTTGTCGATGACACTATACAATGTAATACAAAAGGAAAATAGAACTGGAGAAAGTATTTTGAATATTGAGACTTAGAAATTAGTAAGAGGAAAATTGAAAATCGTGAGTTTAAAGGAGAATAAAATGGGGAAGTAAAGTTACAAGAAGACATATTGAATGAAGTGAAATGTTTTAAATATTTAGGCTTATTTGTTGCCAAGAACAGTGATTTCAACCTGGAAATAACACACAGAATGCAAGAGGGATAGCTAAATTGGAAGAAAATATGTGACGTTCTGCTGTGACCACATGTTCGCTGTAAACAAAAAAAAGCGATGATTTATAGAAAGACGTTAAACCAGCAATGATTTACGAAGCAGAAACATGGTCAATAAATAAAGCACATAAAAAAGATTTAAATGTTACTGAAATGAGAATGCCACGCAAGATGTGTGGAATAATAAGATACAGAGCGAGGAATAAAAGAGTAAGGGTACAACTGAGATTGTAGACATATCTGAGAAGATCGAAGAAAGATGATCAGAGTTGTATGACCATCTAAAAAGAATAAGCGACTATGTGGTCAGAAGAATGATGGCAACGGAAGTGGCTGGGAAGAGATGTAAAGAGAGACAAGAAGGAAGTGGATGGACATGGTTAGGAATGACTTCAGAGAGAAGTGTCTAACAGGGGAAGGATTACAGCACTTTATGGAGAAGATCCATCAGAAACGTCGAGCCCATATAAGTGGGAAAAGGCGAAGAGAAAGAAGTATTACAATGAGGTTAGACCACTCAAAAAACGAGTGAAGAAAATTATCAGATCAAAAATCAGGACAAAATGTAAACTGTCGAAACACCAGAACAAATCTTCAAATTCGGACTGTCCTGGTTGAAACGGGACATATGGTATCCTCACGAAACAAAACTGTGAAATGTATAATGATTAGTATACAGAATGGTTATCATCACTCAATACATGATTATCTCGATTATGGCTGATATTGTTGCCACGAAAAGCATCGCAACAATCGAATCCGCATCCATGTAAAATGTGTGATCACTGCTAAGGATTTGAACTGTATGTATAGATTCTTATAAATTTAATGGAAAACATGTTAAAACAGTGAAACTTACCAGATTAATATTGGACTTGGCGAACTTTCAAACTCAGAGCAGCTATGATGTGACGTTAAATGCAGTCGTAGATTACACGAATGGCAACAAGTGAAATGCAGTTTCGTGAGAAGGGTAGAATGGGATTCATGTCTCCGAAACAAATCCCAGACGTTCAATTATGTTTCGGTCTGGGGATTGGGAGATCCATCGAGAGGTGTTAACTTCACTCCAATGTTCCTCAAACCACTCCACAACAGCTTCAGTTGTAAACGGACATATTATCATCCTGCAATACGACGTTATTGTGCGGTAACATCTGGACCATAGGATGCACATGGTCCTCTAAAATGGCGTCATTAAAATGGACAGTGACGCGACTGGTAAGCGTCAGCACAGGAATCACTCAAAATCACCATATTGCACCCCAAAGCATCACACAGCTACCGCTATGTTTTACCAGTTCAACCAGACTCTGTATGTCGATGTTTTGTAACTCATGGCAGACTATGGTTGACACAAGCTGTACGAGCTGCTGCTTGAGTTCCTATCTCACCTGCACCATAGTCGCATGACGGTTATGAATAATAATTCGGTTTAATGCTCGACGGGACTTACCGCTGAGAGATTCCTTACAACCACCGTTCCCATTCACTTATATATGGTTTCGAAGACCGTCATTATATTAGACACTGTCCTTCGCGACATATCCAACATGGCTGTTATTTTTGTTACACTCACATCACATAACCGAGCACCAACAATTTGGACCCTTTGGAAATCAAATTAGTCACTCATTTTACACTATCACCATCTCTTAGTTCACTGCTCACTGTTGTTCTACTACTCCTCACGTAGTACGGAGTTTGCCCCGACATACTACCATTATCAGCCCGGCGGCTTGACTGTTTCCAACCGAGACATCTTACGTGTTTCTAACTGCAGGCCATAGGCAGCACCAGGATTTCGATAGTGTGGGAGCAGACTGGGAAGGGATAAAACATAATAAAAAATATTAACATGGTACACAATAAAAAGTTTTGTGTACGCATATTTAAAGAAGTTTCATACATGGATACACGTACATGTGAGTTATGGATTTATCAAAAAATATCAGAAAGTCTACAAGAGTACTTTTTTTTTTTTCAATGACATTAATGACAAGAGCTTTTATAAGGGCATTCTTCTGTTGAATGGAACCATGGCTTTGAATTCTTTAATGACATCTTCAATATCTATGCTCATTGAAATTGATTTTTCAACAGAAAGCAACATTATGGAGTTGAGTCTGTTTAAGCATAGTCGATCTTATTTGGACTTGACATAATTCATCTTGGAGAAACTCCGTTCGCATGAGCAACTAGTAACCGGAATCACTGAAAACTTTGGAATCAATCTGTAGAAATTCACATACACCTTTTTTCACTCAAACATATCCGTCGTCACTAATATATATACACACATAGAAAACAATAAATATACAAAACAGAAAGGATTATTGTAGAAAATCTGAAAATCGAAGTTAATGTGGGTGCAGTTGTACCCACTGTGACGCCGCTTATGCTGCACGTGTTTCCATTAAACTGGCAGTATTTGTATATGAGGTTAAAAATAAATGTGTTAAACATGTTAGATAAAAAAACGAAGGTTCACTTAGAGAAAACAAGGCTTATTTTTATTTTTTGATTTGGTAACTACTTCATACTTGCGAGCATTTATCAATTGCAATGTATTTTCTAAACTGATCATTAGGGCTGGGAATTTTAGGAGTAGTTTTCAACAGAAAAAAAGAAGAAAAGATATGCTAAAACAACAAGAAAAAAGTGGAAAGTATGTTTAAATATATTAAATAGTTTACATGCCTATATTAGGAAAGAAACATAAAATTGTACTTAACAAGATTAACCATCTCGAAGTTGTTAAATGTAAGCTTGTTTCTAATTGGATTTAAAAGGTCTTTGAATATGTTGAATCTTCTTTCTACATTTAGGGACAAGTGGAGATAACTTTGTACTCTACACAGGGGGAAAAATCTAGGATTTACGAGAAACTCTTGGATAACATGCTTTTTGGTGGGACCACCATGCCAAGACTGGAGTGCGGCGTCCTTGGACGGTAATGTCCAACTTAAATACCGGTGAAACATCCGTGTTTAAGAAGGTGACGCACGTCAATGGTAATTGACAATTTCACCTACTGGTCAATATTATTGGTGACAAGGTTAATGTTTAAAATCTTTAATCGTTTGAATAATGAAACAATTAGCAATAAAGCACTTCTTTCTTCCCCAGAAGTCAATGGAGAGAGTTTCGTGGTGCCTTAACGTATGCAACCGTTTGTGCGTGTACGTACGTCAGTGTAGTATAACTTCTAGGAGTAATATGTTCTAGAGGTATATTTTTAGTGACCGACTGGAAATTGCAGGACCTGAAATAGATGATAGCTAGCAAAGCTGAACGAGTAGCATAGAGGGCAGGTTGGCTAAGGCATAGGGGTGGACGGTCATTATTAATTTAAATACCTTGGAGGAAATATACGAGAAGCTGTTGGAGTATGCATACTGTATGCAGTACTTCCCTTATGAAAGATAAGGGTGTAGGGATGCTTACATTTATTGCAGCGAAACGAATTTATATGAAAGTTGAACCGTTTTGCTTCAACTTCACCCTTTGCACACATAAGTAACATAATTTCCACCATATTGAATACGTTACTTTTTCCAGTGACGTATTGAATCGACTATTGTTTGAAAGGCATGTTTAAATGATACATGTCCCCTTTTAACAAAGATCGATTTCAATTTATCACGGGTATTCATTAAAATCTGATTGAAAATGTTACGCTTAAAGCCCAGCACATCTGCAACTCCTCAGTAAGACCATGATAAGGCATCATAGCATCCTGTTACACTGTTGAAGCATCAGGGGCCAAACTTTACAAAACAACTAACAATAGAAATATCGAGTAGATTCGGTTTCTGGTCAAAAATATCAGACTCTCGAATTACTACATACGATATAAAAATATACTTCATGCTACTTATTTCACCACGCTTGGTTTAAAGAAAACTGGAATTAAAAAAGAATTTCGTCTTTAATTGCGTGTCAACTACTTCCTTCTATGGCATTTATTTCAAATACACGCACTTCAGTGTAGGACGGAAATTTATTACATTGCCACGAGCAAGTATTTCTGTTATGTAATCGCACACGTAATGTTAAGGCTTATGAAAAAAAAATTGAAATTCCCAGTTGATATGGTATATGACTTCCTTCCTTATGACAAGTGTCGCAAATCAACATGGAAGTAAATATTTATAATATACAGTGGCGGCGAAAACGGCCTCACAAATTCAGTGTTGCGGAGGGACCTTTGACTTTTAAGGGGCGTCAAAAGTGATCGATTTCGTACTATGCTTATTAAGAAACTTTGACCACCTATAGTTGTTATACACATTTAACAATAAGATTCTTTCTTAATGGTGTACAGTAGATGGGACTTCAAACGTATGACGAAACGTTAATGCTTCCATACTCAACTCAGGAAATATTAAATATGATACTTTTCTAAGTGCAAATTAGAAAGAAAAATTATAAGATATGATCGACATTACAACCAATTTTAAAATTAATCATACCCCTTCCACACATACAACACCTATATGTGTTTGGTTTCGGTATATCTTTCGGAGAGGAGTTCAGGTAAACGTATATGCTTTACTGTCAGATATTCAAGGGAGAAACCAGACCAAGATATTCAGACTCTGTGAGGCAAGCAATCTTTCTGGGGACATCGCTACGGTCGGTAACCCCCTAGGATTGGTGCCAGTGCACATTGGCAAACGTAAAATGATCCTCGGAACATTTTAATACAAAATTTTGCTTCCTGATTTTCCCTTCAACTAAGCTATTAACAATTTACACTTTAGTCGTAGTAACAAGGAGTATATGCAAGCTATTGCTTATGAATTTATTACCTATATTATCATTACAAATCTTTTTCTACTCTCTTTCTCTCTCTCTTACACACACATACACTTTTTACGGCAAAAGAAAATATTTTACAAGTGGGGTATTAAAAAGGTGAAAAATTGCTATATGCATTATTACAGAAAGAAGAGAAAGAAATTTACTTGATTTTGAATCTTGAAAACAGAAAATATGTAACATTTGTGCCTCACATCAGGATTTTACGAGTGCCTTGAAAGCGTAAAATCACTAATGTCTCGAAAGCCAAGAGTGGATGGGGGAGGGGAGAGTTCTGCGAGGAAATATGCATGGGTATACTCAAAGGCAATCAAAGATGGATAGCAGGTGGAATTTTAGTAGTGCTGTCTCATTCTTAAAAATAGTAATTAATAATAATAATAATAATAATAATAATAATAATAATAATAATAATAATAATAATAATAATAATAATAATAATAATAATAATAATAATAATACGAAATCTTTCTGTCGTCGCCAATACAGTATTATAAAGAAATTAGAAGTGAAAATTCATAATAGTATACGTTCTACTCTATGGTTGTGAAAGTTGGGTACTAATTGTAGAGAGAACTCAAGTTATGGATTTCCGGTAAAACTGTTGAAGAAAATTAGACAAACAATCGGATACCGTTTCACAATGCATAACTTCAGAACAGTGCATATATTGTCACAGTATGTTACACGGATATGGATAATAATATCGGGAAGTCTAAGACAATGGTTTCCAACCGGTGTGTCGCGCAGTCCCACAGAGTGTGTCGCGAAACTTAAAAATCATTAAGGATTTACTACTTAGTTAGAATCAATTTGGAGTCAGAATGTTAACCAGTCAACGTCTCCAGCGGCACCAATAATGCTCAATACACCTAGTTACTATTTTATACAGCAACAATACTCAGTACTACCTAGTTACTATTTTATACAACAACTATACTCAGTACTACCTAGTTACTATTTTATGCAGCAACAATGTCCAGTACTATCTAGTTACTATTTTATACATCAACAATGTCCAGTACTATCTAGTTACTATTTTATACAGCAACAATGCTCAGTACTATCTAGTTACTATTTTATACATCAACAATGCTCAGTACTACCTATTTACTATTTTGTACAGCAACAATACTCAGTACTACCTAGTTACTATTTTATACAGCAACAATACTCAGTACTACCTAGTTACTATTTTATACAGAAACAATACTCAGTACTACCTAGTTACCATTTTGTACATCAACAATGCTCAGTACTACCTATTTACTATTTTATACAGAAACAATACTCAGTACTACCTAGTTACTATTTTATACATCAACAATACTCAGTACTACCTAGTTACTATTTTATACATCAACAATGTCCAGTACTATCTAGTTACTATTTTGTACAGCAACAATTCTCAGTACTACCTAGTTACTATTTTATACAGCAACAATGTCCAGTACTATCTAGTTACTATTTTATACATCAACAATGCTCAGTACTATCTAGTTACTATTTTATACATCAACAATGCTCAGTACTACCTAGTTACTATTTTATACAGCAACAATACTCAGTACTACCTAGTTACTATTTTATACAGCAACAATACTCAGTACTACCTAGTTACTATTTTATACAGCAAAAATGTCCAGTACTATCTAGTTACTATTTTATACAGCAACAATGCTCAGTACTACCTAGTTACTATTTTATACAGCAACAATACTCAGTACTACCTAGTTACTATTTTATACAGCAACAATACTCAATACTACCTAGTTACTATTTTATACATCAACAATGCTCAGTACTATCTAGTTACTATTTTATACATCAACAATTCTCAGTACTATCTAGTTACTATTTTATACATCAACAATACTCAGTACTACCTAGTTACTATTTTATACAAACTTATAGATTTATACTATTATAATTTATGTTATTTCTAATAAAAATCAAACAAGTGTATCACGATGTTGTGAATACTTAATAAAGTGTGTGGTCAGTCGAGAAAGGTTAGGAATCACCGATCTAAGGTATACATACATATCACACAGTGGTGCTAACCTGGAGCTATTCACGAGCGTACACTTCCACCTTTCATGAGTTCATACTATGTTTTGTATACAACAAACGCACAAATTTTGCCATTTACGTTGTTTAAAATATAGCTAGAAAAACAGAAAACACAAATCCAGTTTTCCAGCAATTTTATTTAAAATCTCTTTTCTACATTTTTCATCATTAAATTGAAACTCCAAACCTCTCAGCATATGATGTAAATCACTTGAGTTCTTTTCTGGTCTCATGTATTAATATCAATATTCGTCAATGACTTTGTTTTACTGTATCGTATTGTAACCAATACCATCTTGTCCTAGCTTTCATCCAGGTGGTCTCGCGTAGTATAGTGCGAGCGGTCCTGGTTTGATTCCCGGTAGGGGCACTTGTTCGGAAAAGTATCAAAAGATTTTTCAGGCCAGCCATTTTGTGTGAGGTTTTCTTGGGTTCTCTTCATTCATACCAGGCAAATGCCGGGATGGTACCGAACATGCAGGTCCAAGGCCGCTTCCTTCCCTCCCCAATCCTTTCTTTATTTCCTTTCCTCGGATGTGTGATCGCAGAGGGACGTTATCTCTCATACATGATTGGTTAACATGACCTTAGATGCTGAAATTCAGAAATCTAATTCATTATTCTAATTTTTTGTATAAAATTCAATGATACTACAGATTCATGTAGCTTCCAGTAACCAATTCACAGATAATACGACGTATAACAGATTCATTGCTGGAGTTTATCGTAGATGGTTATGAATGTGGCGATACTTCTGGTTTCATGTGAAGATTTATAATATGGGTTTACTGCAATTAGCCAACACCTATGTATTGATTTGGCCCTGCATCAATAGATTCGCCACCCTCGCACGAAGTCGCGTGGGAAATCTTATCAGAAGATATTCAGATTCAAAATTTTGTTAAAAACCACATAATATGAGGTTATTGTACTTCAGAATATATAAAAGATACATAGTCACAGAAACAACCTTATATTTTAATTCAAAATTTATATGTATAGTTTTAGGTCCAAGAAAACATGAGATACGTATGTAGCTTTTATAGTCTATTGCAAAAGTATTCTACATGAAATAATGACAGTAACAATCAGCCAGTACGTAGAACTAGAATGGTTAAATAATTTACTCATTTGGTTTATCTACTGAATACCATTAACTTACGATGAAAATACCATATACTTCAATGTTTTCACGACATCTCGATACATACACATTCCATCTCATCAATACTGCTTATTATTATTACTGTTTGTAGAACTACTGTTCATCTCCACCGTATTATAAATAATATTTTCTCCTCTCGTATTAAATATTCATCATATTCATAAAATTCATCGTATTATTTATACACTGTAAAAAATCGTTGTGTTATTTCAACAACACGCCTATGTGTTAACACGACTGTGTTAAAATATAACACAAACCGGTGGTTAGAACAACTCATTCTCCGTTTGGAGTTGTGTGTCAAATGGCGGTAGTTGAAATTACACACTGCCTGTGTGTTAAATCAACACAAGTGTAGAATCTTCGGTGTTGTTTCTGCGTGATTGCCAAATATGTTTGGCATCTAACTATAAAGGCTTATGAATTGAAATTACAGACAAACACAATAGAAAGAAATACTTAAAACAAATCCACGTATACGCAAAATTTCAACATGCAAACCGCGCTCTGTGTTTTTAATTGTTTTACCTAATGTTTCTGAAGAAATATCAACAGCGAGAAACAACATCGTGTTAATGTGTCACTTTTATACTGCACTAGAGCTCACCAGTCAACACTGGGGACTGTACTTCAAAACTGGCGGAAAACAAGTAGAACCACCATTAAGAGCAAACATATTATGAGGATATAGATAAGAGTTTCCTATCATTCTTGAACAAGATGTTGGTGAAGGTTGTGTTTCACACCATCAAGAAATACTTCACAATAAATGTTGTGGAGGACGGCAAAAATTTTTATGAAGATTTTCTATATGAAGTGTTCTGTAGTTTACTATTCTTATTTTAAAATTAGAATCTTCGGTAAGCGTACATCACATGGTTTTCCAACACAGAAAAATGGTTCCATCAACACCACACACGGAGTTATTTCAATACCGAAACAGGTGTCGTAGTAACACAGAAGTGGAGTCGAACTAACATCAAAAACGGTGTTAATTTGGTGGTCTGACTTTGAATTTTAACACAAAGAGTGTTGAATTAACACTAAAACGGTGTTACTTATACGGTTTTGACCTTGAATTATGATACATATTGTGTGTTGAAATAATAAGAAAATGATGTTAAAGTAACACAGGGACTGTGTTATATTGATACTTGACATGGTGTAATAATAACACAAAATAATTAACACACTACACACTATGTTACTTTCTTCGTGTTGGTGCAACACTGCCACAAGTAACACTCAACACTTTTCTCCACACTACCGACCTTGACATGGTGTCGAATCAACACCGTAAATACTAATACAGATCCGAATTTAACACCGCTCAACACCGGTTGTGTGTTAAGACGTAACACTCTCCCCCTATGTTAACGCCAACACTGCGGGGTCTGTGTTGAACTAACACCGCATAATGGTAGTCACGCTGGAACCACTGCCCTGTGTTAAAATTGCGTTGAATTAACACAACTATTTTTTTACTGTGTATTCTTACATATATCATTTATTCATTATATTATAACCATATTTCCTTTTTATTTTCTTACTCATTTGTACCCTTGTAATATTAAAATAGCATAGGTAACATTGGCGGATTGGTGTATCCCATGAAAATTATTATTATTATTATTATTATTATTATTATTATTAATAATAATAATAATAATAATAATAATAATAATAATAATAATAATAATAGTTTCTGTATTAAAATACGTATATTTTCATGATCTTATTTTCAGGTTAAAATCATTCGTTATCATGTAGGAAACATTGCAAGTATTACGTTTGTATGAACGATTAGGTTAAACTTTGCATCAATAAAATAAAAATAATGAAACCTAGATACATGAGAATTTGGAAGATTATTTAACTTTAAATAATTTTGTATTCAATCAACCCATTTATATTTGAAGTGGCAACACATTTACGAAGAAAAGTGGGAGAGGAAAGTCTCTCCCGACCTAAACTTTAAATTAGTGCTGCATTTTAGATTTAACGCCTGTGACAAACATCTTGGCATTTCAGCTAAACGAATGAAACGCAAGCTCTGACGTGACGTTGCCGACTGTTAAAGGGGTGTGGCTATGGCTAAGCAGGCGAACTACAGCGCGATCAGGTGGCAGGATGTGTATAAACTAAACGTGGCAATACCGCTGGCCTCTCATTTGCTAGCAGCACTTCAAGCCGCCGCCTTCAAATGCCAAGATGTTTGTCACGCCGTTTAGTTATTTCTTCTCAGCAAAATTAAACTTTTCTTTATTTACTAATTTACCTGAGGTATTTATTTCTCTTTTATAGCATTTCTCAGATTATCTTCATTATTCTTTTAATCACTCTGCAATTCAAATTTTTGAGTCAATCAAAGATTTTATACATTAGTCCAGGGTGTCTTTTTTTAAAACTCACGGATTTCATTTGGGTCTAGAATTTCTAATTGAAGTCCGATTTTCATGCAGTTTGTGCCAAATGATCAAGGATGGATGGGAGATTTATGGGACTATGTTTACTAGTTTAAATTCATCCGGGGTAATAGCGGTCACGGCTCAAGAAAAACAGCAAATTTTCCTCAGTGTACCTAAAATATAACTTGAAATGTGAAATATAACTTTTCGCGCTTAAGAGGCTGACACTGATTTCATAGAGAGAGTACTGCATTGATCTTGAAACCCGAAGAATAACTGACACTGATTTCTACGATAAAGGCTCCAACTACCTAGAAAATTGAAGACCTATCTTTTCCACTTTAAAAGTAATAAAACTAGTTTCATGAATGATAAAGTCTTCCATCGACCTTGAAAATCGAAGAATAATATTTTTCCATAAGCTAACGTTGGTTTTGTTAGACAATCATACACATCGCTCTTAGAAACGAGGTAACAACATCTTCTGCTTAAATGAATATACTGGTTTCATATTAAATGTTAACAAATACATAATTAATAATAACTTCATCACACAAGTAAATAATAAGAATATGATGAGACAGATAGATACAGATATACAGGGTGCACAAACTCCCGGAGGTGATTCGTGACATGAAAAGAAGACAAAAAGCCTTCTTGCATGTTGTCGAATTCCATGTCGTGTACGAGTGACAGGGGTGCCAACTTGCAATCGACAATTGGAACGGAACAGAAAGATGTGCACAAATTCTCTTTACATAACTGCTTTGCTGGTGTTCATAGCCACTTTTAACTAGTTGTGATATTACGAATCAGTTCCCGCAGTTTGTGCTTATCTTTCTGTCCGGTTCAATTGTCAGAATTCGATTGTCGAGTCCAAGTTGGTATCCTTGTCACTCGTACATGACACGAAATTCGACAACATGCAACAGGACTTTTTGCCTTCTTTTGATGCCACGAATCGCTTCCCAGAGTTTGTGCACATCTTTCAGGTTCACCCTATATATCTAAGAACAATATTGGAGTTCTAAACTCATATGAAACGAATATTCTCACAACAAAAGTTTTTTTTTTTTTTTAATTTTGATTCATTCTTTAAAATATATATACAGTTCTGTTGAAGAAATTTATTCATCTACTTCTTTCAAAAAGTTCTTACATATAAAAAGAAATCTATAAAACTTTATTTTGTTTGATGGAGACGATATCAACATACAATAATATTATTTTCTATGTAAAGTTACGAGAATAAGGCCTTTTAAAGAGAGATAAATAGCCACGTATTTTGAGCTGGACTTTCCAGGTATTGAGTTTTTGTAGATTGTGTTACACTGTTGAAAGTTGTTAACACCTTTATTTTATGCTTGACAACCCTTGCCTTAACCCAAGAAAGATAAAACTTTATCTTTAGGGATGTTATTTTTTTTTTTAACTTAAGGAAGTCATGTTAATCATATCTTGCAATAATTTCACTTTGCTGGATATTTCTGGACATCCTGTATCATGAAATTACTGTTATTATTCAGCATATGTGTAGATATTAGCTCAGTTCAAGTCCCCTTTCATACGAGCTTAATATTTAATTAAAAAGAATCGGGTATTGATTATAGAATTTCTCATCTGATATTCTAAAAAAAAAAAAAATCCAATAGTGTGAATGATTATGCCCTCAAGAATGTTTTAATTAGTTTCCTGGGTGACAAAGTTCTTTTTTTTTTTTAAGTTCTATTAGATTGTAAGTGTCAAACACACATACAGAGCAAGAGGCATGATGATGACAGGGCCTATAGGTATATACACTCATATGAACCCACCAACAACAAGATTATATCAATGTCCCTGTATGTATTACATGTTAATCAACTTTTCATCATTTGCCTCCCATCAAAAGAATATCAAGAAGAGTCTATTTATTGAATTCTGGGGAATTTTAATTGCTCCAACTGTAAAGGAAAAAAGGGCAACTTTTAGGGAAAAAAGTAATCTCCCTTTTATTAAAGTTAATCTAATATGATACATTGTATAGAAGTTCTTTTCATTTAAAAAAGAAAGCATAGATTGATTTTTTCTTAACTACCCACTCATCTCTCGATGAAAGAGCTGCTGCTGTTGTCCATTAATACAATTAAATACAATCAAATTTAAATCTTTTTTTTTTCGATTGAGATCTATATTTCAAGCTAAAGTATTTAAAATTTTAACAAGAATGTACATCGTGTGCTTCGATAATTATACTTCACCTTTTAAGCTAAGAGAAAGTCATATATATATGTGAGTAATACAAAAGTAAAAGTTTCCACATATTTGTTTTCTTCTTCCGAAATCACAAACTTCTGAAGCAAGAAATTGAGGGGAATAGAATCCTGAGATGAATATTCGTACCCAAGAGGAATGGGAGTGGGGAATGGCGAAAACTCCATAACGAGAAACTGCATAATTTGTACCGTTTACCAAACATTAATTATGGTCATCAAGTCTAGGAGGCTCAGGTGGGCAGGTCTTGTAGCCAGAATGGAAGAAAGTAGGAACGCTTTCAAAGTTTTAACTGGAAAACCAATCGGAAATCGATCGTTAGGAAGACCTAGACGCAGATGGAGGACAATATTAAGATGGATCTCGCAGAAATAGGAATACAAAATAGAAACTGGGTCCAGTTGGTTAAAGACAGAAGTCAATAGAAAAATTTCGGAGACGCGGCATTGAACCTCCGGGTTCCATAGGCCATAGATTTAATTAGTTATAATATATTATAGTGCATTAATCATCGAATTGACATAGCTGGTCAGATTTGGAGTAAGATTAGTTGGTTGATTCATTTCATTTGGATTTTCTTCTCAGCATTGAGACTGTATAAGACATGGCACTACAGCTTAATGTGCAATCCAAATCACTCGAGTGGGTGCGGTGGCTCAGTGGTAGAGCGTACACCTCCGGTGCTTGGGGTCGCTGGTTTGATCCCAGCTCGCGCCGTGTGGACTTTGTAGTGGACAAACACCGTGCTCGTGGATTTTCTCAGGGTTCTCCTGTTTCCTCCCACATTTTCATTTCTCTCATCATCGCCGTCTCCTTTAGCCTAACCGGCATAAGCCTGGGACGTAAAACTTAAATTTTTCATTTTTCATTTCCAAACCACTCGAATTCCCACCAGAACTTAACCTAATCTTCTAGTACATACAAGAACTATAAAATTACATGTTTTCTTTCTTTAATTTGATTGATTGATTTTTAGTTTAGCGTCCCTTTCAGCAGCGAGGCTATATGAGACGTAGACCTACTGATTAACGTGGAATCCGAACCACATGGGCTCCCGCCGGGAATCGAACCCGGGTCTCCCACTTTATTCTTTAATTTGAAGCGTAGTAAAAACCGCCTAAAAAGCCGCCTTCGCTCATGTAAAAGGCACGTATGCTAACACAGTGATTTTTTCGGTAACTTGTTTTGACTGGGGACACATTGTTCAAGATATCGCGATACACTTACATTAAGTATTATACTATTCATTTTATATGTTAGGGTGGTTCTTTCACTCCTAAAATGGTTCCATATCACACCAAAGTAACCCAATTTTGAATGAGTTCACAGTATACCACGGACATCGTTAGCGTGGGAATCGGGGGGGGGGGGACGCGTCCTACCCAGATTTTAGTCAAATATATTTAAAGAAACTAAACTACTTTGTATATACACGGTGTCCAATATACAATGCAAGCCGGAGTTTGGGATAGTAGAACTTTTGAACCTGAAGCGATACACAAATAATGGTTATACGAAAATGAAGCCTTGTTCATGCATATATTTTTAAACTAGGAAGCAACGATTGAAGTATACTAGGAATTACACAGTGTTGCCAGATGTAACCAAAGGTGTAAATCAATTTTTTTGCAAAACATGTAAATTGACTCATAACTCATACGTATGGATGTTCCGTCGTTAATTTTCCGTTTTCTTAGTTGGAGTATCTTAGAAACTATGGAGCAGAAAAAAGAATTTTTAATTTACACCGATAACTAATCAGATGAAGCCCCTGTAAGGGGGAACTAGCGAAATCGTAGTTTTCATGAATTAACTCTCTGAATTGGCAACCCTGCTGATGTTTCAGTGCATCAAAAGGTGTGTTAAGGATCTGTCCACATTATGCAATTCCTGGAAACAATGAAAAGCACACTTTGAAATTATCATGATAAGATTTTTACTTACATGCACCCGGCAACACTGTTATTCATTTTATGGGGCTATTTAAAGCAAGAGGTAATACAAGAACAATTCTCGAGCTATTCAAGACCTGAAAATGAACATTCGCAGTGCCATTGAGAACATTAACACTTCTAATCTTCGTAAAGTTGCTGCCAACTTGATGAAACTTGTGAATCAGTGTTTGGATCAAAACAGGGGACACTCCCAGCATCCGCTGTAGAGCTAGTAACTCATTTCTGATAGTAGCAGTGTTATTTCTCGCGAACTACTGGCCGGATCTAAGCCAAATTTGGTGTGGCATGTAGCCCATGATATAAGGACTAAAAGTCGTTATATTTGATGGTCGGATTCGGTCAGAGATACACTCGGCTCAGCTCAATTAACCTTGTATGTGGTACTTTGTTTCTCGGTAACTATTGCTCGGATCTAAACGAAATTTACTGAGCATCCATCGTCTAAGGAATAAAGATGGCTGTATTTGGTGGTCGGACTCGGTCAGGAACAGGCTCGGCGCAGTTCAATCAACCTTGTATGTGGTACTTTGTTTCTCGGTAAATACTGACTGAATCTGAAGGAAATTTGGTGAGGAAATAGGCCAGCGTCTAGAAAATAAAGCTTGCTATATTGGGTGGCCGATCTCAGCCAGAAGCAGGTTCGGCTTGGCAACAGAGACAGTCGTATTCCACAGCTTTTGCACGTCGAGAACTTCTGAGTTCGTTTCAGCTCGACTTGTTTGTTAGCAAAAGTGTAACATAGTGAAATACTGAATTCATTAAATAAAACAAATGGTAAGCAGAATGCAAACAGAATACAATAAAGGTTTTTAAAATATATTTTAAAACATATAAAGAAAATAAACAAATTCAAAGATTTGATTACTTCTCCGACCTAAATAATAAAACAAATAGGAAAGAGAAATGTAAGAATTGCTTTACAAGATTTTCTCATATAAATGAAAATAAATCAACATTAAATACTTACTGATCAAAATTATCTTAACCAATCCTGACAAAATCTCATTAATAATGTTACAAAATGTCCGGAAGTATAATTTACAACTTTCCCAAAAACTTCTAAATTCGTTGTCAACACTTTTCTTTTCTCTTCGCTACTAACTTTTCTTCAGTTTTCTCTTTCTGTTGAACTTGTTTGTAGTAGTGTTTACTTTCTAGTGTTCTTTGTAAAGTTATAATCTTATTAAAGTATTACTGCAACATATTTCCCCCCCCCCTTCTGACCTTTTAGAACAAATTTCCTTTTGACATTTCGTCACTGAGGATGACAGTCGGGGTTTAAGTTGTCCAAAGTTATCGAGAGTAATTTGTCTCATTTTTCTACAGAACTTAATTTTGTTTTGTACTGTTTTCATTAAAAAAAAAAAAAAAAAAAAACGATGGAATACTTTTACTACCATTATGCAGTATTAGCAAATTAACACATCTCCAACTAAGGCGGATACATTACTACATTTTTGGAGTTGATTGTGAGTTTAACGTCCCGTACAGCAGCGAGGCTATATGAGACGTGGATCTACTGATTAATGTGGAATCCGAACCACATGAGCTTCCGTCGGGAATCGAACCCGGGTCTCTCACGCCAAAGGCGCGTATGCTAACCGCTTAGCCACGGAGGAGCTCCTACATTTTTGGAGTTCCAAAGGTAATATGAAAGGGCGGGAAGTATAATTTAAATATGGGGACGGAGAAGGTAAATAAAGGAAATATTCAGGTTGTTTATGTGAGTAATGTAAAAACAAAAATAGGTATTCCAAAATGCAAAAAATGAATTTTTTAAGTTCAACGTGCTACGTTTATGCCTGTTAGACTAAGGGAGGCGATGATCTAAAGCAAACGAATGATGATGGAAAGATTGGTAAAATGAGAAAGTGGGAGGAAACGGGAGTAACCCGAGAAATCCCAAGGACACGATGTTGTCCAGCACAAACTTACGTGTCGGGAATCGAACCAGGCACTCTACGCACCAGAGGTAAGCGTTCAACCACTGAGCGACCGTGCCCCCACAAGATGTTCCATATGTATACGATGTTGAATTTGAAATTCTTTAAATAAAATAGATGTTTTCATGAAAATGATATTATGTGTATATAATAAGTTGTATTTCCCACTTGCGTATGAAATACAATATCAAGCATATGTCCATTTCCACTGAGTTTGTATCAGGAGCGTACCCACGGGGGTCCATCGGGTCCTTACTCCCCACCCCAAAAAAAACTTCGTAATTCTTTATAAATAATGTACTTACGATTTGTCTGCACCAGGGGCATTCTCATGGAGGCTCCAGCCGTCTGAACACCTTCCATATTTCCTCACTTAACACAGGGGCGGATCCAGGACGGACTTCTGGGGGGGCGGTGGGTGTAATACTGCTACTGCTACTTAGAGCTACTTTTAAGAGCTCCAAACTCTGGGATGGGTTTTATTTATATATAAAATAAGAAAGTTTCTCTTCTGGCGGGGACCATCGCCCCGATCGCCCGCCTGGATCCGCCCCTGACTTAACATAAGTTTTAGGTACGCGCCTGACCTACATACATTTGTGCACTCAACAAAATTATTGATAACAAGTGTTCGTAGGTTTCATTATGAAAATTCCCTAGTGTCCAAATCCTATGACAAAAGTTATGTGATAAGATTAATTCAGCTATATTAAGGGAAGTATCAACCACGTTTGTTTTGTTTATTTGCTTTTTACTCCTGTTTTTTTTTTTTTTTTACTTTTTATTTTTTTCTTCGCTTTTAAAAAAACACAAATGCACCAAGCCAACAATGGGTGCAAATCAGGGGTAAAAGTGGATCTGAAAAGGTGGGGGGGTGCATGACGTCAGGCCGTCCTCTGTGCCTATTTTGCCCATTGTTGTTTTTTTCTGGAACGTGGGGAGATGCCACGGATATTCTGAGGAAACGGGGGAACGGAGTCCCTCACTTTTATCCTTAGTGCAAATTATGCTATTTTGAACAGGCACACACACACATACACACAGTATTGCTATTGTATTGCTTTATTTCTGAAGAACAAAGAAAAATTTAAGCATTTATGTTGGTCAATCAGTCAGGACGAGAATTTTCCTGGATTTTCACATTATATCGAAAAAAAACACCTTTTGCTAAATTTCCCTAGATTGGAGAAATTTTCTTCAAACTATGAACACTGTTGATAATCTCGCAGATGTCTGTCTCAATGCCTCCAATTACATGTGTAATTTCCGAACAAGTGCTTAATTTGTCGGCCTGTGAATTCATAAAACCTCCATAAGACGAAATAAAAGGGTGTAAGATCACATGATCTTGCAGGTCATCTTCACATCGCAGAAGAGAGTGTGTGTGTTGTGTTCCCATTAGCTTGCAACAATCTTCTCCATGACTGAAAACTAAAACAAACGACTCAAAACAATAGAAGTTACATTAATCGAACTAGCAACAGGCCCGTAGCCAGCCCGAAAATGTAGGGGGGCCCGGTGGAAGTTGGGGGGGGGCCGATCCAAAAATATTAGTTCATCCCATATTATAGTTCATTTGCTAGCCTACCGTGAAAATTTTAGAGGGAGCCAGTAAAAATTTAGGGGGGGCAGCCCTCATAGACCCCCTGGATACGGGCCTGGCAACAAATAGCATCAATAGTAAATAACAGGTTTACCAATTTTAAAAAAAAATGCTGTTAATTCAACTTTGACCCACCCTTTATAGTATGAAACACCCTTTATAGTATTTGGTATATATACGTTCTTAATATACGAGGCGCATCTAGAAAGTAAGTTTCTCCAGGGCGATAATCATAAAAAAAAAAAAACAGTGACCTTGAAAAATGTGTATTGCCACAGCAGCACAAATGACACTACTTTTAACCACCGGAATTCAGACACTCGTCATGCAGACATATTTTGTATTCCGATGTCATAGAAGTCAGCCGCCTGGGAGTGAAGCCAGAGTATGATAGCCATCTTCAGTTTGTTCATCATTATCACTAGGGACCGGATTTTAAGGTGCAAAAATGTGGTAAGAAAAATGGAATAAAAGGTACTGAAAAATCATTCAAAAAGGTGCAAAAAAAGTGCTAATAGGATATCTTTATTAAGTGCTGTAGTATACAGTTACGTGATTATTCTTTATTCATTACACCAGCAAATATTGTTAAAAACTTGGCTTTATACATTTGACACAAATTGCAAAATTGTAATCTCAAACTTGTACATTCAACATTCTTGTAACAAAATTGTGGTTAAAATGAACTAGGTGTTTAAAAAAGACATTAATTTAGCAATATTGTGACTTGAGAAACCGTTACATACTACTGGGTTTTCGGAAACTGGTTATACTTGATTATGCACAACATTTCTATATTTTCGAATGTTAATTTCTGTCGCTTGGAGTTCAGGTGATCCTTAAACATTGCTCGACATCAATGGAAACCAGTGGTGCATATCTTCTAAGCACATGGACAGGAAGCTCACTTGAAGTTGCGAAGGTTTCTGCGTCCAGATTGTTTCGCAAATTCAGTTCAAATTTGTCCCTAGAAAATCCGTCAAGATTGCGTCTAAATTTATGGAATAGTGTAAACCAGATTGAAAATAAAACATATTGTTCTGTCCAAATTTAAAAGAAAAATAGAAAAAAAGGGACAATAAAGGTGCTGAAGGCTACAAGAAGTAAAAAAAAGGGGGGATTTTATTAATTTAGCAAAAAAGGTGCAACAAAGTGCGTTCATTTCAGTTCATTTTATGCCCAGAAATACATATTTTGAACTTTGGTTGTTTAACAAGTACACTTTTAGAAAAGGTGCTGCACCTTAAAATCCGCTCTCTAATTATCACCACTATCATCATCATCAACTCATCATCACTATCACCATCAAAATCGCTCGGAGCAAGATTTAATTTAATTTAATTTATTGACATATAAGACAACAGGCACAGGCCTGGTTACAGTGTTCCATTCAATACGGCGATTGGCAGCCGATATTTTTGCAGTCGTTCCACTGGAAGTGCTTAAATGTCCAAAATATGACAAAAAAAGAAAGAAAAGAAATTAGAGAGAGAGAGAGGTTAGTATGTCTAAAAGTAGTTTCACATGTGCTGTATTTGTGACAACAAAGGTTTCAAGGTTACTGTATATTCTCTGTATTCATTGCTCTAGAGAAACTTACTTTCCGGACGTACCTCGTAATTTTGCCAATGAATTGATTGATTATAGTGCAATGGGAAGAATTTGCTGATTTCACTATTGTATTATGGATCGTATTAGGTTAGTTGAAGGATTATGGTAAGTAATCTGATTAGCTGTTATATGTTGACTTGGTCAGACAACAATAGGAACAATGTTAATTAAGCCAAGTCTTATTGTTGCTTGATTGGTCACCATCGGATTGCATGGATCAATCGATATGTAGATTAAACGGAACGTTATTAATTAATCTATGAATCATGGTTATTGTTCTAATAATTTATCTGCATATAACTAAGCCAACTTGTTATTTCACTTTTTCGATTTCTTATTTGCATTTGACTTATTATATTTCAGTGCATTATTGTTTACTTTATGGAAGTGAATGTATCAGTGAAAAATTGTTTAGCTTAAGCGTTGAGAGGAAATAAAATCTGAAGTTTTATACCTAGTGCTGTACCTATATCTAGGCTATGATTATACCTAGGCTAAAAGTGACAGATGGTTAACGAAACTGAATGATCATCAAGTATTTAGTGGAACGGCAATGTGGGCGAAAAACGAGAGAGCCCCGTGAAAACTCACGGACGCAGGGTTATTTCCCCCCCCCCCCACAAACTCATATGTGGCCATAGACAGGAACCCATCGGGCTACAGAAAGCGCTCTACCACTGAGTCACGATGTAGTAGGAATGAACAAACCGAATTTTGATAGAAAATCGAAAAAAATGGTAGAAAACCGAACCAGTTTTTGATAGTAAACCGAACTAGATTTGATGGAAAACCGAACCAGTTTTTGATAGAAAACCGAACCAGTTTTTATTAGAAAACCGAACAAGATCTTGACAGAAAACCGAACCAGTTTTTGATGGAAAGCCAAACCAGCTTTTGATAAAAACCGAACTAGTTTTTGATAGAAAACCGAACAAGATCTTGACAGAAAACTGAACCAGTTTTTGGTAGAAAACCGAACCGAGATTTTTCAAAAACCTGTTTTTATGCCCACCACTACTGCGTACCACTTAACGGACTGGAGAGCATGTGCCATCTTTGTCCTTTTTTTTTTCAATCCATTGATTTATATCATGGATTGTTCTTCTCTTTTCTTTGAAACAAGAAGGAATTTTAATCGTTTGATTTTACTAACCTATACTGCAGATCTAACTTAAATGCCCCTTGCTTATTGATAGTAAACTTACAATATACAGGGTGTTGAGGAATACCAAGCAATACATTTTAGATTGATTCTACATATTAAATACGACAAAAACATTTGTCCTAAGTCGTATAGTTTCCGAGTAAGAAGCTGCCGAGTACCGAAGAAAAGCAAACATGTTTAATGATTGTGTGAAGGAATTCCCCAAAAGTAAAGATGAATCGAAACAAGTATAGAGTGAAGGGAACGTTATCAGGAAATAGGAATTGATTGTTGGCAAAATGAACATTGCAGTCAGGTTCAACATGACCGAACAGTTTTAAATGTTATGCGTGGTTGCATAAACAGATAGTAGTGATGACTGAAGACATGCAAGGAATCTCACAGATAGAGATCATTCATGAGGCATGGTACAATTGCATCGGTGATTGTGGTATATACCCGTTATAAGTATGACATCTCTTCTGTCTGGATGACATCTCTAAAGAAATACAGCTCTAGAAGTGCTTTTTTACTTTCCTTTTCAGCATTTACTCAGAAAGTATGCGGATTAGGATATACGATTATTTACGCACTGAATGTTGTAAATTTAATATTGTATGTTGTAATATAATTTGAATATTAAATATTAAAGATTCAAATCACGAAGTACAATCTTCAGTAAGTGAGGTGCATTTAAATAGACTTGAAAACGAAATCAATAGTACTACCTACAAGACGAGACGAGGCAAGAGAAAACTATTTCCATTTCGAACTATCTCTAAATTCTAAATTTTGGTCGAATTTTTGTCTCTTTCTCGAAGAATTCTTTCGTGTTTCGTCTCGATTCTTGGAAAAATGTTTCTCATCTCATGTCGTTTTGTAAATTTATGTTCAAACTTTTGGGAGACCCGGGTTCGATTCCCGGCGGGAGCTCATGTGGTTCGGATTCCACGTTAATCAGTAGGTCCACGTCTCATATAGCCTCGCTGCTGAACGGGACGTTAAACTCAAATTTATGTTCAAACTTTATGTCCTAATTTTCCTCTTAAAAACTCAAATTTATGTTCAAACTTTATGTCCTAATTTTCCTCTTAAAAACTCAAATTTATGTTCAAACTTTATGTCCTAATTTTCCTCTTAAAAACTCAAATTTATGGTCAAACTTTATGTCCTAATTTTCCTCTTAAAAACTCAAATTTATGTTCAAACTTTGTGTCCTAATTTTCCTCTTAAAAACTCAAATTTATGTTCAAACTTTATGTCCTAATTTTCCTCTTAAAAACTCAAATTTATGTTCAAACTTTATGTCCTAATTTTCCTCTTAAAAACTCAAATTTATGTTCAAACTTTATGTCCTAATTTTCCTCTTAAAAACTCAAATTTATGTTCAAACTTTATGTCCTAATTTTCCTCTTAAAAACTCAAATTTATGTTCAAACTTTATGTCCTAATTTTCCTCTTAAAAACTCAAATTTATGTTCAAAATTTATGTCCTAATTTTCCTCTTAAAAACTCAAATTTATGTTCAAACTTTATGTCCTAATTTTCCTCTTAAAAACTCAAATTTATGTTCAAACTTTATGTCCTAATTTTCCTCTTAAATTTTATCTAAAAGTTATCAGGATTCTTTCTCGTTACGAGTGGTCTACGGAAGGTGGGATACAATCAACATCTAAAGAAAATTTATTATTGAAGTACATTGTGTAATGATTTGCGTATATTTAAACGTTGACAAATGATCTTCACGGTGTTCGTACAATTCCTTTATCAATGTATAGGTTATTACTATGAATCATGTAATACTAAAACAATATTTGAGGGCTACTCGTAAGACATGGGTGCTGTCCACGAAATTCGAGAAATTTCTCGTCTCGTCTCGATTCTTGTCTTGAAAACGAGAAGAGATTTTTTATGTTTCTAATCTCGTACCGAATTTGTAAATGCACTTTTCAGCTCGAATTTTAAAATGCACTTCTTATCTCGAATTTGAAAATGCACTTCTTGTCCCGAATTTGAAAATGCACCTCTCGTCTCGTTTTCGAGACGCGAAATTTTATTGCCTCGTGGCTAACACTAGAAATCAGTAAAATCAAACCAGTAAAATTTCAGTATGATTTGAAAGATAAAAAAAAATCATCATTTAAATCAATGAGATAAAAACAAAGATGGCATAGTTTTCCAACAGCCTTAATGTTAGGGGCCGGGGTGGCTGAGTGGTAGAGCGTTCACCTCTGGTGCTTGGGATCCCGGGTTCGATCCCGGCCCCCGCCAAGTAAACTTTGAGGTGGACAAACACCGTATGCGTGGATTCCTCGGGGTTCTTCCGTTTCCTCCCAGTTTCTTCATTCCACCATTTCATTCATTACTCATCATCACCGTCTCTTTTAGTCTAACCGGCATACCCGTGGGACATAAAACTCAAAAATTTCATTTCAGCCTTAATGTTCTGTAGCTGTATTCTACAAATTAAAAAAAAAAAAGACGAGTAGTTAATCCAAATGAAGAGTGACGAAGGAATTAGAAGAATAAAAAGTTGGAAAATGATCCCCGAAAAGGCCAACTTATATAATAATGTTACCCACTATAACCTTAGCGGTTTAAAATAGAATTGCTATCCCTTCACATCAGAGACAAGCACCATTAAGCCACGGTGCATTTTATTTGATCCGAATAATGAACGTTGGAATATTATGTTTCGTTGGTATTTACGCTTGAAATTTGACTTAAAAAAAAAAAATAGAATCAGGACGTAATCATTATCAGATCACGCAAGAAGATTATGGCCTCCTTGTTCTGGAATTAGTGGTGTGTCATTTTCATCGACTTCTTGGAACACGACTCCATAAGGAGTGTTATTTGTCACTGGATAAGGTACGACGTACTCTCCAGACCAAGAAACCAGAGCTGCAAGGTAACGTAATCAAAGTCCATCATGATAATACCAAGCCTCACACAGCTATGATGACACAGCAGAAAATCATGAAAATGGGACGGAAAGTCGTTCCTCAGCTTCCTTACAGTCCGGATTCCGTTCCTGTTTGCTCTTCTTAAGACTCACCTGCGAGAAAAAGCGTTCGACAGTGACAAGGCTCTCATTTCTCGTGTGAAACAATGGTATTGAAGTCAACTACCTGAATTTTACCAAAGTACATTCAAGGCATGAGAAGAGCATTGAAGAAAATGCGTCACAACAAATTATACAACGTTCTTACAGAACTTGGAATACCGAGAAAACTAATTAGATTAATTAAGATATGTTTAAGTGAATCCCAAAGCAAAGTCCGGTTAGGAAAATTTTTGTCCACGAGCTTTCTCGTCGAAAATGGCCTGAAACAAGGAGATTCGTTGTCGCCATTGTTATTCAACTTTGTGCTGGAATACGCCAGAAGGAAAATCAAAGATAGCAACCAGGGCATAGAGTTGAACAGTATTCACCAGATTATGGCATATGCTGATGATGTAAATTTAATAGGGGGTGATAGGAGAACAATAAAAAGAAATGCAGGGATCTTATTAAACGCTTGCAGGGAAATGGGTTTTGAAGTAAATGCACAGAAAACTAAATACATGGAAGTGCGTCGGGACCGTAATACGGCAAATTGTGGAGGAGTTAAAATATTAAATAATAATTTTGATAAAGTGGATACTGTCAAATATTTAGCATCGATATTAACAGACGAAAATCATTTTCACGAAGAAATTAAATGTCGACTAAAAGCAGGGAATTCGTGTTACTATTCGGTTCAAAATCTCTTGTAGTCGCAAATTCTGTCGAAGAATTTTAAGATTAAATTATATAAAACGATAATCATACCTGTTGTTCTGCATGGTTGCGAAACATGGTCACTTAGTCTGAGGGAAGAATATAGACTGAAAGTATTTGAGAACACGATCCTGAGAAGCATATTCGGACCCAAGAGAAACGGGAATGGCGGAAACTTCATAACGAGGAACTACATAATTTATAGGGTTTACCCAACATTGTTAGGGTCGTCAAGTCTAGGAGACTTAGATGGGCAGGTCATGTAGTAGAAACCACCATGTAGTAGTAGATGGGCAATGGAAGAAAGTAGAAACGCTTTCAAAGTCTTGAGTGGAAGACCAATCGGAAAACGACCATTAGGAAGACCTAGGCGCAGATGGGAGGACAATATTAAGATGGATCTCGCAGAGATAGGAATACAAAGTAGAAACTGGATGCAGTTAGCTAAGGATAGAAGTCAGTGGAGAGCTTTTGTGAGCGCGGCATTGAACCTCCGGGTTCCATAGACCATAGAGTTAGTTTAGTTAGTTAGTTTAGCGTCACAGCAAATGGAGGCTACATTGAGTGACGTGATTTGGTATCCAACGGATCAAAGTATGTTCACTCAAAATTTCATCATCATACTACAACTAATAACAACATTATAAACCATCTATGTAAAATTTATTGAACGCCCTTTGTATCTTCTGTTTAATATTTTGTTCTCGCTAGCAACTAAAACATATAATATTACAGTATACATAGCATAAGAAAAGGCATTACACAATATCTTTCGTCAATTGTAACCGACACGTATGAAAGACGTCTATGTCCGTGGGTTACGAGGCGGAAAATCAAACTTATTATTGTGATGGTTACAAATTGGACGCTTGCACGTAATTGCAACTAATTATTCGCTTTGTATCATTAAACGCTCATCCATTTTGTTAAGTAGGCATGACTCTAAAGTCGATCACCAGTCTATAAAATTTTATCAACAGATAAAAAAAAAAGAGGTAAAAAAAAAAACATGTAGCTTTGATTACATGGCATTACTTTTTACTGTATAGAAGACGAATATGACAATTTTGATGATTATGCGAAGCAACTTACGTCACTTCGGATTACTGGCAAGTTCCTGAAGAGATAAGAATATAAACAAGTAAGTTTCGTTTCAGGTTGTGAAACTACAGTAGACTTTCGAACTACGGGGGTTCAATACTGAAATCGGAATATGCTGGATCTATCACTTCTGGTTGCGATAGGGAGATAAGATTAGAGATGGAATCTGTACTTAGAACGGTGAATCCATACCAAAAATAGTTTTTCGCTACCTCTTACAGTTTTTTTTCTATATGAATTAATATTGTAAGCGGAAGTTCCACCGATTTTTATTATTTCCGGCTTTATTGAAATTATAAGGACTAAGATGGGAAGTATTTGCTTTATAGGAATTAATATTGAAACCAGAAGTTGTACCGGTTTTTATTACGTTCGGCTGAAGAATAAGAAATAAAATGGAATAGGTTCTTGGAATTCTCAATCGAAACTCTATTTCGTCGCCTCTTACTACTGTTCAAACTCTATGGGAATCAGTGGCGTAGGGAAGGGGGGCCCAGAGGGGCCGGGCCTCCCCCAAAGAGGTCCAACAATGTACTTTGGTACTTTGGTGTTTGTAATTTTTTATATATTTTTATGTTTATATATTTTTTTGTTTGTAGTTTTTCTGTGTACCTATAACAGCACTTGAGCCCCCCCCCCAAACACACATCCTGGCTACGCTACTGATGGGAATCAATATTGGAATCAAAAGTGGTACTAAATTCCGACTACTCTCGGTTTTATTAAATAGAAATGAAATGAAATGAAATCTTTAAGTTTAACATCGTATGATCTATGCCTTGTAAGCTAAGAAGGACAATGATTAAGAACAAGTGAATAACAATGTAAGAATTGGTGGAATGAGAATGTGGGAGAAAACGGGAGCACCCGAGAAAACCCGCGAACACGATGTTGTCTACCACAAACTTATTTGTCCAGGTATCGAACAAGGGATCTCATGCACAAGAGGTAATCGCCTCCACCGCTGAGCCATTTTTATAAAATACATAACGGCAGAGATAGAACATGTTCTTGCGATACTAACTCCATATCCAAAACCACTTATGCTATTTATTACTATTGTATACTTTCATGCTTGTATACCATATGTTTGCTATGCATACGTGTCGAAAGACTTATTGCATGGCTTTGTCCATAGGTATCAGAGCAAAAGCGGTAAGAGACATCGTTCCAAGAATAGGTTCCATCTCCTCCGTTAACTCTACTCAAACCGGAAGTGGTGCGAATTCAAAATTCCGGTGTCAACGTTTATCGCGATAGAACAAAAATGGTAATAGATAGCAACAAACGGTTTTCTGCTATCGATTCAGCGTCTCAAGAGGACATATAATCACAGCCCGTAACATTCTACTGAAACCGGAAGTTGTAGAAATTTACTAGTGCTTCCGGTTTCAATACTGATTTCCATAGAGCATAAACTTTAAGAATCGAGATTTTTTTTTTCAGTTGACTGTACCGGTGTTGTATTCAATCAAAGTGGTGAAATATGTTTGCTGATACATGTGCGGTGTGATTCCCAATTTACGCTTGTAGCGATGAGAGTCGCCTATTATTAACTCAGTTGGAGAAAGTTGTTTAGCACGATCGGATGTATAATTGATTCCTCCAGATCAGCGCAATAAGCTGTTATCCAATTTCTTCGCACCGAAAGTGTCCATGCTTCAGAAATTTATCGCAGGATGCAGAAGCAGTGTTTCTTCCAGACCTGTTTTTTGGGGGGCACTGCCCCCTCCCCCGGAGCTCTGAGAGCGCCCCCCGGGAGGAGACCAAAATAATACTGTATAAAATAGCAATAAATAGAATAGTATCAGCAGTGCCCCCCCCCCGGAATACCAAGTGTGACCCCCGGAACATTGTTTCTGAAAGAAACACTGTGTAGGAGGTATACAGCGAGCAGTGTCACGCACGTTCCACCTTATTACGTTAGTGTCAAGGTTATGAGACGGGATACAATAGAACAATGGAATCATCAATGGCCCAGGAGTTTCTACACTGAAGCCGTCAACGTTCTTCCTATGTGCTGGCATCAGTGTATCAGTATCAATGGTATCTAATCAGTGTATTATCTATTGACAGTACAGTAAGTCATACACTGAGAAAAAATGTAGGTAGCGTACTTAAAAAGATAGGTTACATGCTTAATTCCTGTAGTTTTTGGACTTAACGTACAGTAAACGTATGACTGAAAACGCATGTTTTATAATACTTTCTGTATAAGTGTTCCCTCTATATGTACTTCCCGTATGAAACACTATAGGCGGTAGGATCTCACATACAAATGGACATATATATATATATATATATATATATATATATATATATATATATAACATATAGCTGACGAATGTAACATAAGTATATGCATGTGATATACGGAAAACTGTTAGATGTGAGGCATCCTGCAACGGCATGATTTAACATCAAAGGGCAGTGTCTATGTAACATATGGATAACGTATGCTCTGTACTGATTTCAGTAGTAAGTAAGAGAATACCGTATATTTGTACAGTTCGCAACAAAAAACCTGCAACATGAGCATGTAAGTTTACTGTGAAAACGACGAAGTCTTTTGCTCAAAAATAAGTGTGTAGGGTAGGACGCAGAGGTTTCTGCTGCCGTGATTCGTGCTACTTAGACGTTATGTTGATTCCCTGGGTTGTTAGGCATAGTTTAACAATAAACTTACATGCTCATGTTGCAGGCTTTTTGCTGCGGACTGTACAATATACCGCTGTCCGGAGAACGGATTTTTCTCAGTGTGTGTTCTGTAAGTAACATATACTATAATAAACATTTGTTTAGAGATATGATTTTTCTCGCCTTTTCATTTAGATAAACCTTATATAGGTATCATCGCACTTCTGCAAGAGGTTGCATGGTTGTGCAACCTCCTATTTTCAAACCTCAAAAATGTCTTTTGAAATGAGCACAAATAAAAGTTTACTCTTCAGCACAAGACAATATTGATACATTTCTCAAAAATGTAGTATATTTAAGAATAGCTGAAAGAAAGAACGAAGAAAAATCGTTTTACGTTCATAATTTCATAAGCGCTACCCAACCACATTAACTAACGCAAGTTGCTCTTAACAAAAAAAAAAAAATATATATATATATATATACCTGCACGCTTGTACATTATACCTGCACCTTTTCTCTCGTTGTCGACAAGTGATTGCAGTCACTAGACAACCACCAAGAGTCTAATTCCGTGATAGTTTGCAGCGCTTGACTCAACTATTTTTCATGTTTTGTGGGCAAGTGACGAAGGAGTGACAAGATGTCTTTAACAAGAGCAAACAAATATTAACATAGTAGTGATGCATTAAAACTGAAATTGAGTTATTTTCACGCGAGCAGAGGGAATGTTGTTTAAAATGTTCTGTTTGAATCTTTCTATAAAGAATAAAGTATTACGCATTGTTATTTTATTCCAATGTATTTGGATAATATGATAGTGCTTCTATTTTTAAGGTATATTTCAATCAATTGATGTTTAGGGGGGCGCGGTGGCTCAGTGGTAGAGCTTTCACCTCCGGTGCTTGGGGCCCGTGGTTCGATCCAAGCTCGCGCCGTGTGAACTTTGTGGTGGACAAACACCGTGCTCGTGGGTATTCTTGGGGTTCTCCCGTTTCCTCCCACTTTCTTCATTCCACCATTTCACTCATTTCTCATTATCACCGTCTCCTTTAGCCTAACCAGCATAATCGTGGGACGTAAAACTAAAGATTTCATTTCATTTCATTTTTTTTTCAATTGATGTTTAGTAAACAGAAGTTTTGTATAGAAATAACTTTTAAACAGACGTTGAGCAATAAATGTTTGTTATGTTTAACAGTAAATATTAAGGCTCTTCGCGAAGGTCATCCCAATTTTCTGAATTTCAGCGAATAATCTAATGTATATAAAATTGGAAGTGACGATGTTTGTGACTTCATATCTCTTGGACCATCCGACTGATCTCGATTAAATTTTCAACATAGATGAGGTTTTTGCCTGGAATGGTTTTAATCATTTCACTTCGACGGTGCAACTTAGGAGAAGCTAAGGGGAGATATGTAAAGATGATCGAAAATGACCGATACTATGTTGAAACCATAGTTTTTGTGGTCTTTGAGATGAACAGTGATACTTCCGATGCTGTTTAAATGCAAATTCAGCCCCGCAACTTTAAGGAAGGGAGGGAAACATATATACAGGGTGGTAGAAAACTCCACCGACAAAATTAGGGAGGTGATTCCCGACACCGAAATAAGAAAAAAAAAAAGTCCTTTTGTACTTTTCTCTAGGACACATAGTTTCGGAGCTACATGATGCCAAAAACGTGGTAAAATACACTTTAGAGCGTTATATCTTCTCTATTTCGAATGATAGCGGCAAGGCGGCATGGTCATCTCAAAGGAACTAAACCTGTTCTATTCAAAGATGGGTATGTCGCAATCGTGAAATCAGTGCACAAGGGATTCTCCAAAAGAGCGTAGGGACTCCCGGAGAAACTGTCAGGTAAAGATACGTCAAAATAGGCGTAAATGGATAGGTTTCCCACCTGGTAACCATAATTAGTTGTAACCATCTCGAGATCTCAAACAGAGATGAATTGATGGACGCGCCATATTAGGTATGTGTGGTTGCATAACCACCAGGTACCGATGGTGACCAACAATGAAGTTGTGGATATGAAGTGTGGGTGAATACACTTCGGGAGGTGACTCCACAACTGGAAACAAGTCGTGAACAGAAGTCGACAGAGGCGGCGTGTTCCAGCAGGAACCGAGCAAAGGATCGGCCATACACCGTGGGTAAAGTGGAATATCTCCCGAACGAATTTGTGACGGTGACGGTAACGGTGGAGGGTATTAATGGTTAAAATATGAAACAAATCTTTAATAACCTCCCGTTATCCGGAATTTTGGTAGCAGGAGCGCACGCTCCGAAAACAGTGAATTAAGAAATAGTGAATTTAAATAAGAATACTAATATTAATATTACAATACTTTTGGGTTGTAATTGACAACTTATTATTTGAGTTTTTAATATAAATATTTACAATGATGTTATTTATGAAGTTGTTAGACGTAGCGTGGACGTAGAGAGATGATGCAATTTAGACTTTGGAGTTTTAGAATATACTTGTGTAAACTTATTAAAAACCACATGTATTTATTTACTATATTTGTTTTTATAATACCACATTTTATTACAAAATAGTATTTATATACACAACAGATAATGCTAACCACAAACGAACAATATTTTGACGTAAACAGTTGCTTTAATAATGATTTGATAACGTTACTTATTTTAATTATTGATATTGTTTAACATAAAACTGAGATTGACAAGTAATTAAAAGAAATAAGATATATTAAACAAGGAAATATATAAAATACTATATACAACAAAAATAATAATAATATATGCAATAAGGTTTTTTTACTATTTAGTTTTTTTAGAATAAAGGAAAGTTTAGACGACAGTAGCAAATTATGTTATTTTATAAGTTTAGAAAGAAGTTTGATTTTTTATTTATATTTATATTTATTATTTATTTATTATTTTTAATTATTTTTTTTTATGGATGCACTGAACTATTATATTATATTTGCCACCTGATATAATTGTTTTTATTTTTTGTTTTGTTTTTGCTTGAACAGATGATTTATTAGTGAAATACTAATTTGAATGCAAAGTGACTAACTAATTGACATTTGATAGTTGCGACTAGCGAACTTTTATTTAAATTGAATTTAATTTATTATTGATATTTTAATTATTTTTTACAAATAAATATGTTAGTTAGCATAGTTTTTAGAAATAATACAGTTATGTAACGATGTTATATAAATACAGTGGTTGTTAGATATTTTATAGCTATAATTTGAAGTAATATTTTGCTATTATATAGGTTTATATTAAATATAGATTGATTTTTTTTAAGCACTTTTTATGGATGTTTTAAGCTTGAGCTTAAGGTTAAAAGAATTTTATATAAAGTAATGCGTTTGTATTGTGTGCTTATTATATACATGACGTTTTATATTTATTGACTCTTTAGAGTGTATATAAGTGACTGACTTTTATTAATATTGACTGGCGTAAGAAACTTAATTATTTACTTTTTGTAGCACTGATATGCAGTATTTAATAAAATAGATTAGGTTATGAATGAAGTATTTGAAATGGATATTATTATGTCGGCTTATATAAATAATGTAACAATATTTTAGATTTATTTTTTATATGCGCATATGTTATTACGGTAATATTAAAAGAATTTTATAATGTTACGAATGTAAAGCATGCTTTAATGTGTCGTATACCGTATACAAATAGCACTTGTTTTAATTTTTTTAGTTGACATTAGTACGTGACATGCGATGTTTACTTGCAGTGGCTGGCTTTTTTACGAATACGGCTTACTTGTTAGTTTTTTACCTTGACTGATAGGTTAACACAAAACAAAACAAGTTTTTAAACACTTTTTGTTTTATTAATTTACCTACAAACATTTTTTGATAGTTGCATTTTTATTTTATTTTTTTTATACTTTTTCACTTGTTTTTATTACACTGCATTTCTCTTCTATCCTTCTTCAGCTGCCTGCAACCTGCTCCTCTTGTTTTTGATTTAACCTGCTGTTTCCTGATTATATGTTGTTACTGTTGTCAGTTAAGTTTAGACAACAGTGGTGTTTAGAAGGTAACTGAGCGGAGCGCTCAGTCACGCCGCTTGAAGTGAGCGAAATGCAAAACTTGCGCAAACAACACGTATTCAAATGCTGATGGGGCAGCGTGGCCTGTCACATATGGCGTCCGAATAGGTTGATCCCTGCGCCGTTACTAAGCATTTACAGATTAACTTTTACTTAGTTTTACAGATACTTATAAGAACAAGATAATACACACACAAATGAAACCTGACACACTTATATACATATATATACAATATTTTGAAATATGTACAGCCCGCAATTTATTTACAGTATTTATCAGGCAAGTCCTTTAAAAGTTGACTGGCACAATGTTTCTTTGCCTTTTTTTGCCATTTCCAATATTTTTTTTAGTGGGCTTTTACAATTTACATTGGTGTTTGGATTAGTGTTTTATTGATTTTCCATTGTTTGGATTAATTAGCTTCACAACTTTAAGACTTGGCTTATGAACACATAAGTATGGTTCTGAGTACAGATTGAACATTTTTTTTATTTGCTGTGCTGCTGCATCACTGATGGGATGTGCCCTGAGGAATATAAGATTGCCTACATTAGCATGCCGATTCGATGTCATTTTTTTGTTGGTACGTTGATTTTTCTTTGCCATTTGAGACTTTTTACGGTGTGCAACCATAAGTAGCCGGTTGTCCCACGAATTTCCGTTTTTATTAGTTTTTTTTTTGGAACAGTTGTTTTATTACAGGCGTTACATTTTTTACGTTTAGATGTGCTTGGATTGGAGCAACGTTTAGATTTTTTACAATAGTATAATTTAGTAGCATAACGATATTTCATAAGTGCTTACTTTAATTCACATGTTGTTCAGCACAATACTTTTAAAGCCTATTTATTTTTTTATGCATTCTTTTCACGGGATTTGTTTGAGGATGGTATGGTGTGGTGTGATACACTTTAACTTTTTTACTAGCCATTGATCCTAGGAACTTACTAGATACAAAACATGGACCGTTGTTACATATAATGGCGTCTGGAATGCCTAAATGCATAAAATACAAATTTAGGCACCTCAGAATTGCAGCAGTTGTAGCTCGTCTTATTGGGTACGCTACTAGATGCCTTGTAAACATATTTATGCACGTGCATACATATGCCATGTTTGACTTGCTGGTTGGAAGCTTTTCTACCACATCAACTGATAATAACTTTTGAGCTTTTGAGACGGTGACTGACTGTAACTTCCTTGAAAGAGGATGAGGATTAGCTTTATGTCTCATACACAATACACAATTGCGGATGTATTGTTGCACATTAGTATACATGTTTTTTTAAACGAAATTTTCCAGAAGCATCGTGTGTGTCTTCGCATATTTAAAATGACCCCTGTTATCATGGTAACATTTTAGTACTTTTTTTATTAAACTTTTGGGTACAACTATTCTTTATTTATTTTTTAAATGAAAATTACGTTTTAACAGCACACCTTGTTGGATTTTATAATACAGACGTACAGATTTACCCCAACTTATTTTTGGTACATTGGTCTGATTTTGCTCCAGAGCATTAATATATTTCATTAATTGTGGATCTTTACGCTGGTACTGCTTCCAATCCTCACTGGTCATATTTGCTAAATCTTCTGGAAGAACATGAAAGTTTAAAATTGTAACAATTCTAGGTGATTGGCATACGGTGATACGAGACAAAGTATTTGCTGCTACATTGGTTACTCCAGGTATGTATTGGATTTCCAACTTTACATCTTGCATTTCAATACACCACCGATACAACCTGGTATTTCAATATTTTATGCTTTTAAAATGCACCAAAGCTTGATGGTCAGTTTGTACGATTACATGATGCCTTATTAATAGATTACGCCATTTTTTTATAGCTTTTACAATACCCAACATTTTTATTTTAGTAATGGTATAGCGAGATTCACAAGACTTAAGTATGTGTCCAGTGAAACCAATAACTTGTTTTCCATTTTTATACTTTTGTGTCAAAATAGCAGCAGTTTCAATAGTTGAGCCGTCAACTATGATAATGAAGTTTTTTGACATATCTGGATGCACCAAAAGTATGTTTTTACAGATCTCATGTTTTATTTTTTCGAAACAATTTGTATGTTTAGGCAACCAGGTTCATTTTTTTCCTTGTTTAAGCAGCTGGTATAATGGTGCTGACTTACGAGCAAAATTATGTATAAACTTGGAGCACCACTGAAAAAATCCTAAGGTCCTTTGCAATGACTTTATAGTTGTTGGCTTAGGCAATGATTTAACTATATCCACGTACTCTGGATTTTTTGCTATTCCTACCGGTGTTACCACAAAACCTAAGAAATTTGCCTTAGATACCATAAATGTGCATTTTTTTAAATTGACCGTCATATTTGCTTCCTCTAACTTATACAATACTTGGTCTAACAACTTGATGTGAGCTACTGGATCAGTTCCGGGAATTAAAATATCATTTATATACAGTAAGATCTTTTCAAGAATAGTAATTTCCAATACTCGCTGCAACGCTGCCATTAAACAAGCTTCACCATTCTTGTAACCAAAGGGTACTCTGTAATGCCGGTACATTTGGCCTTCAAAAGAGAATGCTACAAGATCCCTACAATCTTCAGTTAACTCGATCTGGCAGTAGGAATGCACCAGGTCAAGGGACGTTGCACAGGTCATCCCATTAAATTTTGCAAAGAGGTCATCGAGGCGTTCGACCTTCAGATTTGTCAAAGATACGAATTTATTAAGCTGAACCAAATCAAGACAGACTCGAACCTCATCAGAGTTCTTTTTTCTGACTATTACCAGGGGATGATGATGTTTTGAAACTGTAGGCTCAATGATACCTTGACGCAACCATTTTTGGATCTGCTCCCTTGCCTTATCTCGATAACAAAGTGGAATTGGGTAAGGTTGTTTCACAATTGGATCTTTAGTGGTAACCTGGATTGTATACTTAAACTTGTTACATTTTCCTGGGAAATGGGCGAAAACTTTTCTTTTCTTTATTAGCACATTGAACAGCATTTTCTTGTGTTCCGGAGCAATAGGAGTTTTCTGTACCACTTCTCTCACTTCTTTTAGGGTAGCGTACAGACTCTTTTTAGTTGCTTCTTCCCTGACTTCCACTCTCTTTGGACAGCAAGCCGAACATTGAATCTTCTGAACAAGTGGGTCATACAAAGATTCCACAAGAGCTTGATCCTTTACTTGTGCCAGCGCAATTTGTCTCAGGTTGCAATCTTCTCTTTGTCTTGACCTAGCTTCATTATACGAATCTTTTTGTTGCATTAATACGCTGTTCCACTGATTGAAAACTTCTTTTAGATCTTTATAACCGCATTCACATACCTGTGAGCTGCATACTTCCTCCGGATGGCATTTGCATTCACTCAATTTTTCTTCTATGACGTTTCCAGGAAGATGGTCATCCACACTTTTCTTTGTCGGTTCCTTCTTCTTTTCGTCTTCGGGGACCATTTATTTTCTTTTGAATACCCGCTCTCATTAGACGAACTGGTCTTGATCCGTCTCCTCCGATAACTTGGGTGCTCCTCAGGTTCCTTGCTCCGAGAAGCCGCCGTACTATTGAGGGCACTTTTTCCACAGCAGGTACCACTGGAATCACTTTTATTGCGCCTTCCATATAAGCTTGGAGATTGAGCAGGATAGTATGGCCGCTTCACTTCTGTTTCCTCTTTTACGCCTGAACTATGTTTTTGCCATTTCTCCTTTATCCTTTGTTGAAGTGACGCGATTGCTACCTCCTGACAAGCCAACTTTTCTTGTACTTTCCACAGTTTCGAAGTGTTTTGCCACATGACAACCTTCGACTGACTTACTTCCGCGCGATACTCTTGCAGTTGATTATTTATCACCGCGTTGGCTCTAATCATTCTTCCTGAAACCTCTTTTATCACCTTTTTACATTCATCAGTCTTCTGCATGACTTTTAACTCTTCTTTGGCCAACCGATCTTTTATCTGGGCGGTAATCATTTGTAACATCTCATCCTTCACATCTGCAATCTCATCCTGCATCCTGTCCTGACATTGTGCCATACCTGTAACACAGCTCTTCGATACCTGATTGATTCTTCTATTTACTTCTTCAAATTGCTGACTCGCCTTTTTCTCTGTTAGTATTGCCACTTCCTCGAGTTTACACACAGTATTCTTCAAATTTTGAATTTCCTGCTGAGTTCCGTCCATCTTTCGTGACAATTCATTTACCTGTTGAGTTAACGAGGCGCTCGACCTGTCACATTTTTTACTAACTTCTTCAATCTTGTTCTCCAATTGCTCTCTAGTATCCCGTAAATCCTCTTGAATAACCTTCATCTCCATTTGAAAATCTTCCTTGATTTTCGACCTTAACTCACAGTGTTCCTTTTCATTATACTTCTCAAACATACGGGTAAGCATTTGCTCCATCGCATCCAAAGACAGACTTCGTTCTCCCATTTCCCTCACCTTACGTGGTTTGCACTGTTTGCACTTCCATAATGCTTCAATTGGTGCATCATCCTCGAGTTCATTTTGAGCATTCCATTCTTCCTCCGTTATTTGACTACACACGCGGTGAAACCAGCGATCACACAGACAACATTGTACATGATACTCATCTCTAGCTGGATCGTCACAACACACTACTTTATCTAAGTTTGACATGGCCGCACCACCAGATTTACGTGCACTTGCACTGTCTCTTTGTCGATTACGCCGATTTCCACCCATGTTCATTTTTTTTACGACGAAGTATACTACACAACTAACGGTCCACGAAATTCACACTCTTGATTGCCACTATTCTTCACAAGCGTCTAAGTCTCATAATCTAAAATGTGACGGTGACGGTAACGGTGGAGGGTATTAATGGTTAAAATATGAAACAAATCTTTAATAACCTCCCGTTATCCGGAATCTTGGTAGCAGGAGCGCACGCTCCGAAAACAGTGAATTAAGAAATAGTGAATTTAAATAAGAATACTAATATTAATATTACAATACTTTTGGGTTGTAATTGACAACTTATTATTTGAGTTTTTAATATAAATATTTACAATGATGTTATTTACGAAGTTGTTAGACGTAGCGTGGACGTAGAGAGATGATGCAATTTAGACTTTGGAGTTTTAGAATATACTTGTGTAAACTTATTAAAAACCACATGTATTTATTTACTATATTTGTTTTTATAATACCACATTTTATTACAAAATAGTATTTATATACACAACAGATAATGCTAACCACAAACGAACAATATTTTGACGTAAACAGTTGCTTTAATAATGATTTGATAACGTTACTTATTTTAATTATTGATATCGTTTAACATAAAACTGAGATTGACAAGTAATTAAAAGAAATAAGATATATTAAACAAGGAAATATATAAAATACTATATACAACAAAAATAATAATAATACATGCAATAAGGTTTTTTTACTATTTAGTTTTTTTAGAATAAAGGAAAGTTCAGACGACAGTAGCAAATTATGTTATTTTATAAGTTTAGAAAGAAGTTTGATTTTTTATTTATATTTATATTTATTATTTATTTATTATTTTTAATTATTTTTTTTTATGGATGCACTGAACTATTATATTATATTTGCCACCTGATATAATTGTTTTTATCTTTTGTTTTGTTTTTGCCTGAACAGATGATTTATTAGTGAAATACTAATTTGAATGCAAAGTGACTAACTAATTGACATTTGATAGTTGCGACTAGCGAACTTTTATTTAAATTGAATTTAATTTATTATTGATATTTTAATTATTTTTTACAAATAAATATGTTAGTTAGCATAGTTTTTAGAAATAATACAGTTATGTAACGATGTTATATAAATACAGTGGTTGTTAGATATTTTATAGCTATAATTTGAAGTAATATTTTGCTATTATATAGGTTTATATTAAATATAGATTGATTTTTTTTAAGCACTTTTTATGGATGTTTTAAGCTTGAGCTTAAGGTTAAAAGAATTTTATATAAAGTAATGCGTTTGTATTGTGTGCTTATTATATACATGACGTTTTATATTTATTGACTCTTTAGAGTGTATATAAGTGACTGACTTTTATTAATATTGACTGGCGTAAGAAACTTAATTATTTACTTTTTGTAGCACTGATATGCAGTATTTAATAAAATAGATTAGGTTATGAATGAAGTATTTGAAATGGATATTATTATGTCGGCTTATATAAATAATGTAACAATATTTTAGATTTATTTTTTATATGCGCATATGTTATTACGGTAATATCAAAAGAATTCTATAATGTTACGAATGTAAAGCATGCTTTAATGTGTCGTATACCGTATACAAATAGCACTTGTTTTAATTTTTTTAGTTGACATTAGTACGTGACATGCGATGTTTACTTGCAGTGGCTGGCTTTTTCACGAATACGGCTTACTTGTTAGTTTTTTACCTTGACTGATAGGTTAACACAAAACAAAACAAGTTTTTAAACACTTTTTGTTTTATTAATTCACCTACAAACATTTTTTGATAGTTGCATTTTTATTTTATTTTTTTTTATACTTTTTCACTTGTTTTTATTACACTGCATTTCTCTTCTATCCTTCTCCAGCTGCCTGCAACCTGCTCCTCTTGTTTTCGATTTAACCTGCTGCTTCCTGATTATATGTTGTTACTGTTGTCAGTCAAGTTTAGACAACAGTGGTGTTCAGAAGGTAACTGAGCGGAGCGCTCAGTCACGCCGCTCGAAGTGAGCGAAATGCAAAACTTGCGCAAACAACACGTATTCAAATGCTGATGGGGCAGCGTGGCCTGTCACAAATTGAGATAGTGATGTCGGTCCACAAAATGAGAAATAAAATCATACACAAGGGAACTGATGGTGCAAACAGAATGAAGCAGATGAAACTTCGCAATGGGAGTCCATACAGGAAGAAGGAGATTCCGCAAAGCAGACATGGTAGGGACAGTGAAAAATGAAACAGACGTATGTACTATGACGTGTTATGTATGGTTTACGTACGAACTATGGGGTGAGAGCTGGAAAAGTCGGGATTCCCCATTGCACGTCGGGGACCAATTCAAGGGAACACCGCCGGACATGGGTGTTGGTGCAGAGGTTCCGCAACAAGCAGAGTACGCAGACATTGCAGGGCCGAGAATCGCTGTAGGCCCTACCGATTAGGCAACTGAGGCATGGAAGACATGGACCAAAGTAACCATGCGTAGAGGCAAACATGGACTGTATTTTCAAGGATGTTACACTACAGCCCGTGATGAATAAGTATCACAAAGAATGACACTAAAGATTTCAGAAGCTTACAACAGTCTTACCTGTGGCAACACTAAAAAAGATGCTCAAAATGACGTCCACCACTCTGAACACAGGCATTCAGACATCGTCGCACAAACCGGCGCACACATCGAAACGTGTCTGGTTCTTCCCTCAAAGCGTCACAAGCGGCTCGGTCGCGTTGTTCCAACTTTTGGATATCAGGTACCGGAGTAGCATAAACAACAGTTTTGAGATGCCCCCATAAATAGAAATACAGAGGGTTTAAATCCGGGGACCGGGCAGGGTATGACATAGGACCGCCACGGCCGATCCACTTGCCCGGGAAAACAGTGTTCAAATAATCACGCACGGGGTGACAGAAATGCGCCGGGGCACCATCGCCCATATACCACATACGTTGTCGTAAGACCAACGGCACATCCTCCAGAAGTGTAGGAAGTATCTCGCGCAAGAAATTCAAATAGATAGGCCCAGCGAGTCATTGTGGAAGAACAACTGGTCCAATGAGATGGTCACCCAGAACCCCTGCCCAAACGTTGATACGAAACTGGTGCTGGTGGCGGGCCTGTACCATTCCATGTAGATTATCTACAGACCACAGATGACTATTATGAAAATTCTGGATACCATCCCTTTCAAATTGGGCTTCATCTGTGAACAAAATGGAGGAGAGAAATCCGACAGTTGTTGCTACCAAATGGAGAACCTGATTACAAAAGTCCAGCCTGGGAGGAAAATTCCGTGGCGATAGACCCTGTACCCGTTGCAAATGATTGGGGTAAAAATTGTTGGCATGAAGGATCGACAACACCCTCTCATGATTGACATTATGCTGACGGGCAAGCTTCCTGGAACTTACACTCGGGTAATCGAGCACATGTCGCAAAATACGTTCTTCGGCATGCATGTGTTCCTCACGTGATATTTCCGTGTCATACATGGCAGGGTGGAACGTTCCGGTCTCACACAAACGACGAAACAGCGTTGCAAATGTTGTATGATGCGATTGGCGTCTATTGGGATATCGATCGTTGTATAATCGGGTTGCCTGCCTACCATTTCCATGTGCTTCTCCATACACAAAAATCATCTCGGCCTGTTCCTGATTGGTGTAATGGGCCATTGTCACAACACACTACACTATGAACGTGATTCACAACACACAACGTAGTAGTTGCCCACTTCAACTTCATGGATGACTTTGACAGACAAGGTAAGTCTGCTCGATGGTGATGTATTGTTTGTTGGTTGTGCACTCAGTGTTTCTTCAGTGCTAACTCCGTGTGCATCGGAATGACCTAGACTGACAACTTGGGGGTTCTCTCGAGGCAAATCAACGAAGTACGTATGTAGTGTGGTTTAGCCGTATGGCAGCTATGGCCCTCTGTTTGTGACCGTGCAATGTTCCCGAAAATAGTCAATGTTTTGCTGTCAGCAATGTTCAAATAAACGAGGGGGTGCAGGGGAAATCACCCTCACGTAAAAGCTTATAACCGGCTTATATCATGAAAACAGCATAGCATCCCTGGTAGGAATAATTAATACCACTGCATTGTTGGTTACCATCAGTACCTGGTGGTTATGGATCTTCACCACAGCGAAACGAAACTCCCGCTAATTTTAAAGGTTTTTTTATAATATCTTGAAAATAAATAACATTATTGGAAAAACAGAAACATAGTGCACTAGATAATATTCTGCATGTGATACCGTTATCACAACTCACCTATTTTCTTTGGGTGTGCCGCTATTTACAAAACCCGCAAAAATGCTAAATCTTTCGGCAGTTGCAAATGGAAAGCAGATAAGTGAGTTGTGATGACGGTATCACATGCAGAATAATAATATCTAGCGCACTATGTTTCTGCTTTCCCAATATTTGTATTTATTTTGAACATATTACAGAAAAAACTATAAAATTACCGATAGTTTAATTTTTGCTGTGGTGAAGACCCTTATGCAACCACACAATGCGAATATGACGTGTCCACCATTTCGTCTCTGTTTCAGATCTCGACATGGTTAAAACTAATTATGGTTACCGGGTGGGAAACGTATCCATTTACGCCTATTTTGACGTATCTTTACCTGACAGTTTCTCCAGGAGTCCCTACGCTCCTTTGGAGAATCCCTTGTGTACTGATTTCACGATTGCGACATACCCATCTTTGAATAGAACAGGTTTCGTTCCTTTGAGGTGACCATGCCGCCTTGCCTCTATCATTCGTTTTCGGCATCATGTAGCTCCGAAACTATGTGTCCTAGAGAAAAGTTCAAAAGGACTTTTTTTCTTGTATCGGTGTCGGGAATCACCTCCCGAATTTTGTCGGTGGAGATTCCTACCAACCTGTATATATATATAAGATGGGATAGGGATAGGTGGTGTTGAGGGAGGGGGGAGAACGCACTGAGAGGAGGGACAGGAATGCAAACAGAAGAGGGATAATGAACGTCAGCGTAAAAAAGGGGGAATAAAATGTGCGTAATAATGTATCTCTCACACACCTAAGCATGGTGGAACAAAATTGTTCCGCGGGCATTCTAGGAGTATGTGGTAATATCTAAAAATCTATAATTCCTACGAAGGTAATTTTCTGGCAATCTCATTCTTTTTTCAAAAGGTTAAAAGTCACAGAATGTAATAAAAATCGTGCGGTAATTAATAGATAAGACTGCAATGAAGATGATGGTGGAACAAAAATGTTCCGTTGAACATTCTAGTGTTAAAGCCTCAGGTAGCGTGGCGGACGGGTCTCGTAGTGGATGGCCACAAATTGCAACAACCTGTTACATGACTATTGATGTGCTTGCAAAAGTGGCAGTTAGTCCTGAAAGATCAACACGGAAGATTGCAGAAGTGGCGTCCGTATCTCACAAGCCAGTCTCCAGAATATTATCACGTGAACGATATTATCCTTACAAGATAAATTTGGTACAAACGTTACATAGGGATGACAGACAGGCCAACAGAGTTCTGTGAGTGGTTTCACCGAACACAAACACAATACTCTATGCTAGAGGCTGACATTCTATCCAGTGATGATTCTACTTTGCACCTCAACGGCACAGTCAACAGACACAACGCTGTGTATGGGTCTCGCGAGAACCCCCACATAGTTGTTGAAGCGCACAATCAGGCCGATCCGCGAGTGAACGTGTGATGTGGAATACACGGCAACGTCATATTAGGGCCCGTGTTTTTGCCTGATAGGTTAACATCAGACTAGTATCTATATTATCTGTACAGCACATTACAGCCGTATCTGGATGAAATGCCGTTGGTATCGCGGCGTGTATTTTATTTCCAGCATGATGGAGCAGTGCCACATTACGGCCGCACACTGCAACAATGATTGAAGAGGTGCTTCCTGGCTGATGGATTGGTCGAAGGGGTCCCGTGGAATGGCCGCCCAGATCACCTGACCTCACGCCATTAGACTTTTACTTATGGGGGTATCTAAAGTCTGTTGTGTATCGGAATAGACTCAAAACCGTGGAACAGCTGCAGGAGAATATTCGTAACGTGTGTGGAGCAATAACACCCCAAACACTCCGGCGTGTGTGTGGTAGTGTGTGACGCCGTATCCGTTTGTGACACCAGCAGGAGGCATATTTGCGGATCCCAAACGTTTCAGCATATCCTCTGATCTGATTGGTCGATACAGATGCGATATCACAAGACATGATATACATATAGCACAAAGTAAACGAGAATTATTGTCGGCTCTGGTAGCCGAGTGGTCTAGCGTAATACGCTAGTAACGAAAATGTTTTTGGCGAGGGTTCGAATCCTGCCTACGGACAGTTTTTATTACTACTTTTAAAAATGTTTATAACACTTCTTTCGTTAAAATAAGATTAAAAATAATATTCAAAAAGTGATTTAAAATTGATCATTGTTTTAAAATTTTCATTAAACTTCTTTCATTAAAATAAGTTTGCCCTTGTACTATATAGATCCACAGCAAATGTAGTAGTAGTAGTAGTACGTTTGCCCTTGTACTATATAGATCTACAGCTAATGTAGTAGTAGTTGTAGTAGTAGTAGTAGTAGTAGTAGTAGTAGTAGTAGTAGTAGTAGTAGTAGTAGTAGTAGTAGTAGTAGTAGTAGTAGTAGGAACGGGTTAGAAGCCCCGCAGGGGTTGTTTGGATTATGTTCTCGACATCAAATTGGCAAGAATGCTGAAACGTTTGGGATCGGCAAAAATGCCAGCAGGAGGGACACCAATTTGAGCACCTATTGGCATAGTGCCCAGGACTGTTACGTCTGGAAGCAAGTGCCGTACGTGCGTGAGGTATATACATTTCTTCTCACTAACATTTACAGTAAACCTGTCAGAAAACGACACGACTTATTTTCATTTGTTTGTCTTCCTCGTATAACTCCTCTCTCGTACCTCTTCACTCTTGTGGTGCTGACGCCACTGTCGTGAGCCCTGCAAATAGGTCTGCTCCTTTGTTCTTTAATATGCTCCCTTTTCTATTCTCCTTGGCCCAGGGTATTTCACGCTCCAGATTATTTCATTCCATCTTGTCCTCCACTGACGTGGCAACGTTAATTTTTTCTTTATTAATGGGAGTTATACCAGTGTCGAGCTTAAATGGTTGGTCCGATTAAGAAATTTCCACCATTTTAGATTGATAACCCACACTTGGCAATCAAAATGTTCTCTTATCATGTTTTTCATATCTTCAATAGTTACCGAATTGGCCTATGACAAGGGACTTTTGATTCGCTCGGTATATATATATATATATATATATATATATATATATGTGTGTGTGTGTGTGTGTGTGTGTGTGTGTGCGTAACTTTACGCACAGGGCCGTGCCGTGGGGGGGCGACGGTCCCAGGCGCCGAAGGCATTTTTGCCGATCCCAAACGTTTCAGCATTCTTGCCAATTTGATGTCGAGAACATAATCCAAACAACCCCTGCGGGGCTTCTAACCCGTTCCTACTACTACTACTAGAACTACTACTACATTAGCTGTGGATCTATATAGTACAAGGGCAAACGTACTACTACTACTACTACATTTGCTGTGGATCTATATAGTACAAGAGCAAACTTATTTTAATGAAAGAAGTTTAATGAAAATTTTAAAACAATGATCGTTAAATCACTTTTTGAATATTATTTTTAATCTTATTTTAACGAAAGAAGTGTTATAAACATTTTTAAAAGTAGTAAAAAAAACTGTCCGTAGGCAGGATTCGAACCCTCGCCAAAAACATTTCCGTTACTAGCATGTTACGCTAGACCACTCGGCTACCAGAGCCGACAACAATTCTTGTCTACTTTGTGCTATATGTAGATCATGTCTTGTGATATCGCATCTGTATCGACCAATCAGATCAGGGGATATGCTGAAACGTTTGGGATTCGCAAATATGCGCGCCGAAGTAAGGGGGCGAAAAATTTGGGAGAAAAAGGAAAAAAGATAAGAAAAATTGCTTGGAATATATGTATGGGGGCGCCGTCGTATATTCTCGCCCCGGGCGCTGATTTTCCACGGCACGGCCCTGATTACGCATGAGCACTACTGCAAGCACCTAATTTTGTTAAGCTCGGTATGATTTCTTGATTAATTTATGGATTATCTTTAAACAATATTATACTTAAACAAATAAAAGTTTAAGAATTAATTATAATTGTTGTCTATACCTTATTAATTATCCAGGCGCGCACCTGGATACCTTATTAACTATGCACTCTCCAGGCACGCACCTAGATGTTTTTTTTTTTTTTTTTGCGGGGGAGGGAAATGAAATCTTTGAGTTTAACATCCAATGATCAAGTCTGTTAGGCTAAGGAAGATGATGATTAAAGCAAGTGAATGAAGATGGAGGAATTGGTGGAATGAGAAAGTGGGAGGAAACGGGAGCACCGTGAGTAAAAACATGAGCACGATGTTGTCCACCACACATTTACTTTGTCGGGGACTCCACGTATCATAGGTACGCGCTTTACCACTGAGGAACCGTGGTCTCCTTTCTGTTGGGAGGGGTCCAAAGTTTTTTTTTTTTTTAAGGGGATCCAATACGTATTCAATATTAAACCCGAAAGCACGATGCCTCCTTCGTTCCCAAAAAATCACACAGAACTAGATTCCTTTTAGAATGAAGTGGAGGTGTAAAACCAAATCTTTAGCCTACATCTATCATTTCGCTGTTGAACAAGTATAATTATGTTAAGAAAGTGTAGCCACGTCAGTAGGCGTCGATAAATGGTGGCCCAGAGTTTCCAAACCTCCACAAAGTTTGCTTGGGCTTCCTATAGACTTGATAATTTTATTTGAAACTTTGATTATGTAAATATCTGAAAAAGAAATGCAAATATCTAAATACACACACACACACACACCAACCGGAAGTTACCCAGAAATCTGCGCCCTGAGGCAATTTTACCTGCAAAGCCAAATTTCACTGGAATCATAAAAAAAAAAAAAAAAACCAATAAAGGAAGGAGAAGTCGGTCAGGACCCACATGTAAAGGTACAATCCCATCGTGAATTGTCTGACGAAAGTGGCGGTAAATGCTTGAAAAACCTAGGAGGTTAATGTCAATATTTAAACACAGACTATCCCTATTACGAAACAGGGCCGTATTCAATAGCGTACACCCGCTAAGTAAGATTTCCGCGACTGGTGACGTGGTTTTAAAAAATCCCCTTCTATTGGAGGCGATATTATGTGGTGGGGTACGGCATATACTGAAAGGTTTTATGTTGTATGATGGGCTGCGTATCAACCAACTAAAACACTTCCAAGTCTATATTGTTTTCTATTAGTCTATTTTACGTCCTTCATAAGTTCGGTGTTGCATAAAGATATAAAGCACAATAACTCAAACTCTTGTAAATAAAACGAAAATGTTAAAAAAATTCTTCCAAATAGTTTGTTTGGGTCTAATTGAATACTATGCACACCGGACATGAGACCAGGGGCGGCCCTACGCAATTTACTGCCTTGTGCAATTGCATAATTTGCCGCCCTCCTTTCTCCAGAAAGAACAAATCTTAAAAACTACGATTTTAAGTATGCTATTCCATCATGAACAACGAAGGGGAGGGAAAAGCACTCGCACTCAGAAAGGCCTAAACACTACAAATACAATCTTGTTCTGTCTGTTTCTTTTTCCTGCGGAGGAAAGATGGTAATTCTTTTTATAGAATTTAATATCGAGCTTCAATCTCAATAATTATATCAGTTTGCAATTCCAGTGCAACTAACTCTCTTCTCTTTATTTCTTGATTTTCATTCTACACCTCTTAATCTTTTAAAAAAAATGTTTTCACCTTCAATGATAAGGAACTTGTTTGTGACAAACACAAGACTAGTTTTCATATCGAAATTTAGATAATTAACCAAATCTAACAGGTGTTCACTACTGTTCGAGAACTGAGTTCTTGTACTTGAAAACAATCAAGCAATTCATGCTGTGATTTGTTTTACCATTTGCTTTAGCACTGTCCATGCGACCTTAAACTAATGGGACTTAAACATGATTTATGAATGTAGTATTTAAATGGAAGGTCAGCTTTTGTTAGTAAATTTAACTACCATCATCATGAAATCTGTTTCCAACAAGAAATATTTATTTTAAATAATATAGTTATGAAAGGTTTTGCCACCCCTGGAAATTTACCGCCCCGTCCAAATGCACGTGTTACACATATGGCAAAGCCGATATGGTCCTTGCACATACGGTCCTTGTGTTCCGATCTGTATATCCAATGACGTTTTTAGAACATTTTCTCCGGGAATTCCAATACACTGAGAGTGAAACGTAGTACGTATTACGAAAATACTGGAAATCTACATTATGGTTTGACTCCTTGCAAGATGAAAAAAATGTTGTATGTCCCTTTCAAGACTATGTTTACATGGAGAAATATTGTAGAGTTGCATTTTTTTTTTTTTTTTTTTTTAATGATAGGTACAAGATTCTTGTAAAGTGACAACCCAGCTTTAAGCACGATAAGGTATATAGTCCCGGGGGAATTTCGTGGCTTCGGGGGGGGGGCGGAAAATTTTCCCGGATCACCTACTGAATCATAACTATATATATGAAATAACTCAGCTCCAGAGGTAAATAGATTCACAAAAAAAAAAAAAAAAACATTCAGCTTCGAAATTTGTCAAGAGGTAAAATTATGAAACCGTACTTACCGAAAAACTAGTTTGGCGTCTGGTTTTAAAACATTTCTCGCTAGAAACACTGGTTACACACAAATTTGCTGTATTGTTTACATAAATTTTATCAAAGCACTGTTAAAATTGTCTACTGTCTTGGAAATACGTCTTGGTACAGGTAAAAAAATATATATATACAAGAAGTTTAAAAACACTTCAGATGCATAAGTGTTTAAACCCAGTCTTTAAGACAAAGATAACTTGCTTCATTTATTTAGAGAAGGAAAAACAATTTTTCTTAGCAACAGAAACACAAAGCACTAAGGTTTGAAATACCACATGCGGCCTGCCGCACGAGCGCGCACGTATTCTATTAAAATGTTCTGGCGCGTAGTTTGTTATTTTTTCCAGAATGTGATAAGATCTTCATTGCAAATTTTAAATTTTAGTATCTTTAACAACTAAATGTCCTTCACACATTACTGAGCAAGTGTGGAAGAATAGTATTTAAAAATGCAGGTGTCTAATCGCACGAATAGGCGTCAGAGTCGAAAGATGGCAGCACTAGTAATAACTGAAGTACAAATGTAATGCTTTTTTTTTTTTTTTTTTATCTTCTTGCTGACAGAATGACGTAAAAGACACTACATAAATAGTGTTTTCCTTGTTAAAGTTCACAATCTTGATATTCCGTATTGACAATACTTTTGTGAAATTCACGTTACCTGCTAAATAGCCATACGTATCACGCTAAAAAAAACCTGTGTTGAACATTTATTACTATGATTTTTCTAACTTCAAAATGTGAATAGATTGAGTGAAATCGCTGTTATAATGATATGTTTCCGCATCATTACTAGCAGCAAATTTAAAATAGTGAATTAGTTTTAGCTTAATAATCTAAGGTGTATGCGGAAACGATAGAGATTTGGTTATGGCGTACTAATATTAGTAACTGAAAAGCCATGCATAAAATAGAGACGAAAAATAATTTTATGCAATATAAAAAGCTTTTAAATGTTTATGTAAATGTGCATCTGTGCTACTGTTTTGTTAAACGTGGGAATTATTTTAATTCAACTCAATGTCTTAACGGCATCTTTTGTTCACATCACATTTAAAGTACACCACAAGAAAGTCCACAATCTGTTTAGTATTTGTTACTAAGATTTAACATATTATGTATGTTGAAATGAATATTAAGTATTGCCAGATCAACTTTAAGTAAAAAACATCTCTTCGATTTCAGTTTTCCCCATTAGATGATCATACCAAACTTCAAAAATTTAACTTTAAAATTTTAAAATTTCTGATTTGTTTGTATTTGAAATAAATAAACAATTCTTTCGCCACATAATTAATGAACTGTCAATTTCTTAAAAGCTACTTATAGATCATTAGTTCGCTTCGCTTCACCATGGAGATCACTCAGTTATTCGATTAGGTGTCTCGTAAGTACACGTGTAGCGCGGCGAATCTCGCGGATAACGCTAGTGGAGTACTTTCTCCAAGTTTCCAGCTCCGACGCCGAAACCACACTGAGCAGACGAACCAGAATTCATGTGATGTAGCAGACACATTCAGCGTCGGCTGTGACGTCACGCGACGAACAAATTTGTGTCCACGCCCCTTTCCTGGTGGAACGTTTACAATCTTAACACCATTTTTGTGTGTGTGTTTGTGTGGAAGAGGTGGAGCGAAATAGCATTCCATGAATGTCATTTTTTTTTTTTTTTTTTATGAATCAAACTGCGATTCGATTAACACTGATTTTGTTGTAAAGAATATTTCAACGTATAATCAATAAATATTCCAGTGGGAATATGAACGCATCCCGTGTCACCAGGTCACGGGGTCTACGATTATAAACAAGAAGTAAAAATGCAAATAGAGTTCAGACATACGTATTTTCGTACTTTAAAAAATACGCATGGGCTTCCTAAATTCAATTCTACCCATAAACGTGGTAACTTTCAGGCTTTTTTATTATTATTTTATGAATTGCAGTTACTTCTATTGATTTGTATTTTAACTCAAGAACGTTAGATAGTGTCTAATTTTTTAAAAAATGAAGGAAAACAATCAAATCGGCCAGTTTTAGTAGATAAAAGAAGACAATCTAGCATAATTGATGTTCGGTTGTTTAGAGGAGCTGTAGATCATTACATGGTAGCAGCAATTATGAGAAAGATATTATCCTTGAAAAAAAAAAAGAAAAGAAAGAAAGAAATATTCTGTATCTCAAGTATGATAGAATACCAAATTGAGGTGTCAAATAAATCAGGGCCGTGCCGTGGGGGGGCGAGCGGTGCAACGGCCCCGGGCACCGAAGTAAGGGGGCGAAAAATTCGGGAGAAAAAAGGGGAAAAGATAGGAAAAAATGCTTGGACTATATGTAGGGGGCGCCGTCGTATACTCTCGCCCCGGGCGCTGATTTTCCACGGCACGGCCCTGAAATAGATTCTCGACTTAAAAGGTTCGAAAGCTACTACTGTTGTGGATAATTCCGATAAAATTAAGGTTAGAATTAAAGTATCAGCGAAAGAGAAATTGGGACATGTGGAAAAACATAGGAATAAACCATAGTTCGACCAGAAAAGCATTTAACTAGCAGAGAGGAGAAAACAGGTAAAACTGCGTTTTCTCCAAAATCCAAACGACATAATTACACAAAATTTCGCTGACATCAGACAGGGAAGTTTCAAAACTTTTAGAGTAAAGAAATGTGATTTTTTGAAAGCTAAAATTATTGCAGTGGAAGCTAGTAGTAAAAACAAAAACATTCGGGACATTTATAAGGGCATCAATGATTTTTTTAAAGTAAAAAAAAAACTCTATGAATCTCGCGCTTATATAATGAAGAAAGTGAATGGAACAATCCTCACTGATACGGATAGTACTTTGAATAGATGGACAGATTTATTTGACGATTTACTTAACACGCAAGAAAGTAAAATGCAAACAGGTAAACCGTATATTCCAGAGCTTAACTGAACAGAAATAGTAATTGAAATATATATTGCTAGATCCATCTGAAAGGGAATTATTTGGGCTGGTAAAGGCGATGATTTTCATTACTTCAGGAGGACAGAACCTCATCTGACTTGGCTAGAGCGGTGAATCTATTGATAGTAAAGACTGGAATGTGTTGGTTATTGTCATTTAACAGTACACCTAGCGAGTTGGAATGAAGAAGATCTCAGTATCGGATTGAAGTGGTCATGATCTTTACTTACGTTGCTCCAAATTCATGATTGGGAAACAGTTCGAATTCTTCCAAAGGATTAACCGTAACTTCCTCCTGATATAACCATAACCATGTAATCGAGAGAGCTCGGTCGTTGCCTTAATAGATTCTAGGTGTAGACGTTTTACAGCAATCGTAAGCTCGACAAAAGTCATGTAATGCACTAAGTGATATTAAGAGATAAGCCAGCTACATGTGGAGTAGTATAAATAGTATTAGCAGCAGACATTTCTGGTATTGTGGAGAGTGAAAGCCGACACTGGCAAAATTCCATGGATGAGGTTGACCACTACACATACTCCTACGTTCTATTAGGTGATGTAATCGGTAGATCTAGGTCTAGCTTCATGACTCCTTGCGATCACTATAATATATTAAGAAATTCAGTAAATATGGAAATTCGTATCCCTAATTCCAATTCCCAGTCTGTTTCTCCACTTTAGTTCATAATAACCAGTATGTTATCTACGTTTTTCAAGTCACAGAAGAAAGAATTGACCATTCTACCCTGATCCTAACTGGCTTAATTGCTCCATCTAGATATGTTAGGATAAATGGGCTAGAACCTGCTTTCATGCAGAACATTCAGACAGTGTAATAGCGATGCTAAACCTTTGCCAGTTGGCGAGTTTTGATGATATTGTTGAATAACACAAGAAAATAATTTAAAAAACAAGTAGCAGTATAACGTGTACATCACGTCAAGGAGTTTGGTTTAAATGGCGGGATATTGTCTCAATTAATATTGAAACCGGAAGTTGTAGTAGATTATACCACTTCCGATTTTAGTAGAGATAGCAAAGTGGAGATAATACATATTCTTGGGACGCTTAATTGGTCGTAGATAACATCTTCTCCTGTCTATTACATTTTTCACTCTGCAGTGATCAGCGTTAAAACCGGAAGTGGTGTATTTTTACTAGTGGTGGGCACAAAAATAGGTTTTTCGGTTTCCGGTTTGCAGGAAAACCGAAACCGGTGTTTGAAAATTTTCAAACACCCGTTTTTCTCCGAAACCGGTTTCGATTTTCTCCAAAACTTGTTCAGTTTTCATCGAAACCGGTTTCAGTTTTTTTCCAAAACTGGTTCTATTTCTCACCAGAATAGTGTTTCGTTATTCTCCGGAAACAGATTCCTTTTCCACAGAAATAGTTTTGTGTTCAGTGGAAACCGAACCGGTTTTGAAGAAAAACCGAAACCGGTTTCGGCAAAAAACTGAACCGGTTTTGAAGAACCGAACCGGATTTTGGAGAAAACTGAAACCGGTTTCGGCGAAAAACTGAACCGGTTTTTGGAGAACCGAACCGGATTTTGGAGAAAACTGAAACCGATTTCGGCGAAAAACTGAACCTATTTTTGGAGAACCGAACCGGATTTTGGAGAAAACTGAAACCGGTTTCGGCGAAAAACTGACCCGTTTTTTTGGAGAACCGAACCGGATTTTGGAGAAAATCAAAACCGGTTTCGGTGAAGAACCGAACCGGTTTTTGGAGAAAACTGAAACCGGTTTTGGAGAAAACCGAAATGTCGGTTTTTCGGATTTCGTTTTTTCATAAAAACGGGTTTTGCTCATCCCGGAAGTTTTACTTCTCCCTGTTTGAATATCACTTCCGTCAAAGAACTCGATGTATAACTTTTCACCCTCTACACCCTGGCCAAAATTGGCGTTCCATCTAGTTCTTAAGATTTTTGGGGGAATCATAGAAACATGAACAAGGTAAATATACAAGCAGAACGCACCAAGTATAAAACAGTTTTGGAAAATCTAACTAATTTGAAAAGAAGTATTTGAACCTTTGGGAACAACTAGCAAGGAAAAGGCGGGTAAATGAACTTCGGGGTCAATTTTTTCTAGGTGGTAGTGAACATTTAAAGAGTTAATATTACAAACTGGGAGAGCGCAATGGCAAAAAAAATAACGGAGAAAAATCGTCTTAAAGTTCGCGACATATATTGTACGACGCGCAAATTTATCAAGTGGGGGCGTGGCAGAAAAAGGAAAAGCTGCGACACATGTGCAAAGGGTCCCGGGTTCGATTCCCATTCCAGTCAAACTTTCTTTCTTGTTTTATTCTTCAACCAATAAAGTAGCCATCTGTAACTATAAGTAAAATATTAATTCACAGTATGTTTATAGTGAATAAAACAATAAAAATTTTCAAATCACTTGTAAAATCTTTCAATGTTCCATGCTAGCTAGGGACAAAATTTAATCTATTCCGTAAATATTATTGTTACCGCAGTCGTTGTGTAATAAATGTTCTTGACGCTTTGTGTCTACATCTGTTGACAGTGTGCGAATTACAAGGCAAATGAGGGAAAAATCTCCTTTGGTTATAGTAACATCCAGTATTAGCAAAGGGGATTTCCTCCTCAAGTCCTTTGTAATTAGCACACTGTAAACAGATGTAGACACGAGCCTCAAGAACATTTATTACACAACGACTGTCATAACCATAAAATAACTCGTGATATCAGTATATTTACGGAATAGATTAAATTTTGTTGCTACTTAACATAAAACATTGAAATATTTTACAAGTGATTGGATAATTTCTAATGTTTTATTCATTATAAACATTATGGTGACTTAATATTATAACTTATAGTTACAAATGGCTACTTTATTAGTTGAAGAAAAACAAAAAATTAAGTTTGACTCGAACCCAGGACCCTTTGCACACGAGTCGCAGATTTTCCTCACTCTGCCATGCCGTAACTTGGTAGAAATGCACGTCGTACGATATATGCAGCGAGTAGAAAACTTTAAGATGGTTTTTCTCCGTTATTTTTGGCCATTGCGCTCTCCCAGTTTGTAATATCAACTCTTTAAATGTTCACTACCACCTAGCAAAAAATAACCCCGAAGTTCATTTACCAAACTCTGCCTTCTCCTTGTAAGATTCAGACGCCCCATTACAAGCCAATTTTTTTCACTGGTTCTTCATCATATATACAATGTATGAAGTACTTAGCTTCTCGTTGAGGTTACAAATTTTGCGTAGACTTCAGGAGAGCTTACAAGGGACATCACCCAAATGTAGTTGGAATCTTAAAACATGCGGTGAAAATTAGGAGTGTTGCCAATTTGAAAGATCGAATAATGGACGTTTGGAGCACATTAGAAGCAGTCCTAAATTCATACTGGTTAACTATAGAACAAAAATAAGTATACAATTGACTTTTTGGGAAAAATTGCTATTAAAATGAGGTGTCACATGTTATGGTTTTCATTTTTCAAAACTTAATTTTAATTCAAATTAGCGGATTTCAACATGGCTGCCGTCAAGGTTACCGTTACCGTAACACTTACTTCTAGGCATACCGAAGCTTTTATCATCAATACCACTTATTATCATCAATACGCGGGTTAGAAGCGGAGGTAAGGGACTTACGCACATAGTAATTATAAACAATTAATATGTCTGTAACTTTTCTCCAAATGGGCGTATCTTAAAACTAACTTCACCATTGTTTTCCTGATTAAATTCTAGCCCGAAATTATATATCATATTACCCTATTCCCATTTTAAAAACTTGACCTTAAATCAAAATCGCGAATTTCAAGATGGCTGCTGTCAAGATCATACCTACCATACGACTTTCCCCCAGGCCTTATATGTATCTACATTGTTTTTCTTTCATTAACGCTCCGTTTGCAAAGGGTAGTAAGGGATTTCTGCAGAAATCTCTAATAACCACATCACAACTCTTAAAAAATTATATATTTGGTCTAGGAATTAATTCGTGCGGGTGGACAAGAGATGGCGCAACGAACGGAGCGTCCCACAGTTCCGTGTATCCACACATGTGTTGCAAACCCCTGTCATCGCGTATCGTTCGTAGTATAGGGCAGTGGATTAAAGCGTCAACAACACCAGTTTGTAGTTAAGTGAACATGGCGCAATTTGTGCCTGATAAAGTGTTTTTGCGGGGTGTCCTGCTGCATTACTTTAACATGCAGAAAAGTGCGACTGAAAGTCATCGTATTTTGGTGGAAGTGTATGGTAACCATGCTCTAGCTGAGCGAACGTGTCAGAAGTGGTTTGCACGGTTTAGAAGTGGTGATTTCGGCTTGGCAGACCAAGAGCGAGCTGGACAGCCAAAAAAATTTCAAGACGAAGAATTGACAGCATTGCTCGAGCAGGATTCGTGTCAAACGCAGGAACAACTTGCAGCAGCATTAGGCGTTGATCAAACAACAGTCTCCAAACGCTTGAAAGCCATGGGAATGATTCAAAAGATGTCACATTGGGTTCCACATGAATTAAAAGACAGAGACGTTGAAAGACGAAAAACCATTTGCGAATTGCTGCTTCAACGACAGAGCAGAAAGGGGTTTCTGCATCGAATTATTACGGGTGATGAGAAGTGGATCCATTACGAGAACCCTAAACGAAAAAAGGCCTGAGTGAAACCAGGTGAACCAGGTCCATCACAACCAAAACGAGATATTCACTGTGCAAAGGTTATGCTGTGCATATGGTGGGATATGAAAGGTGTGGTGTACTATGAGCTGCTGCAACCGGGTGAAACTATGAATGGAGAACGTTATCGACGACAATTAATGCGTTTGAAGCAAGTTATGGCCAGAACACGACCAGAATGGGAGAACAGACATGATAAACTTATTGTTCAACATGATAACGCTCGCCCACATGTCGCAAAACCGGTCAAAACCTATTTAGAAAATGTCGGATGGGAAGTTTTACCCCACCCGCCGTATTCACCAGACGTTGCTCCTTCGGACTACTACTTGTTCGATTGCATGAACAACGATTTGATTGGACAGCGGTTTACTTCTTCAGAAGATATCGAAACATGGGTCTCTGACTGGATCGCTTCCAAGGATGAGGACTTCTTTCGCCACGGAATCCGTACATTGCCTGACAGATGGGCGAAAGTGGTGGCTAGCGATGGACAATATTTTTCTTAAGGTATTTATGTATTTTGTGTTTGTACTACAGCTTCAATGTGTGCGTACCAACCGCACGAATTAATTCCTAGACCAAATATAAAAAATAGAAAACATGCACCATTGCAAAAATTTCTGTCATCACAAATAATGCATACATGCCGTCTATCAGGAAACAAAGTTTCATTGAAATCGGAGCCGAACACCTGGGTGATATCCCTTGTTAGAACATCTTGTCTGCACTGAACAAGAAAAAACATTGGCAAAACTTCATGGAGAAGCTTGTAAACTAGAGGCAATTCTTTTTATTTTATTGTCATTTTACTGGATATTGAAATAGGTTATCTAGATACCGCTTAAAATCTCATCACAACTGTTATAACTCCTGATTTTCTCAGGGGAACAAAGCGTTAGTTAAATGATTAGATATACCCAAACTAGGAAGAGTGATTCACGGCTCATTCTGGCTCTAGCCCAAGAATTGAGCGTGCCCTATAAGTTGGTAGCGAGCTAGATCCAGAGTTGCGAGTAAGTTCGAACTCCCAATATGATTAGGGAGCGCAACCGAATACGCGACAAAACGTACCACCGACAAAACGTACCACTTACCCTGAGGGCTGCTTGTGAAGGGTTTTCTAAAAACACTTTAAATAATGACAAGCGACAAAACGTACCACTTACCTGGAGGGCTACTTGCGAAGAGTCTTCCAATCAGCCATCAAATAATGTCAGGCGACAAAACGTACCACTTGATAGGACGGTATATAAGTATATATATATCGGCCAAAATAAGGTTAAAAGTTGAACAGATTGGTGCTGAGAAAAGTACCGATGCAAGACCAAGACTAAGACTAAGGCTAAGACTAAGACTAAGACCATGCCTGCAAGATTCTCGCCAGACCAAGACCAGCAAGAATTTTGCATATGCAATATTTGAATGTTTGCTGATTTCCATCACACTTTATCCAGGCTTTGGACCAGAGACGGATAGGTATTATTAGTGGGGCGCGGGAGCTTTCTCCCACAAGGGCCACCAGCATCTCAATGTCACAAATCAATTGCACAGTTTTCTTTCTACAGTAAGTCAATAGTATTAACAATTGACAATTAAAACCTGATATTCTTTCATTAGTATATTATTCTGAATTGTTCAAATATTATATGAAGTTCAAGGAGAACGTATACTATATTGCAAAATTAGCAGATGTTTTAGTGTACTGGTTTTTGATGCTACTGTATCTATCACTTTTGCATTCGAAATATTTTTTAATAAATCTTTTTTCAACAGACATCAACAAAATGTTTTCAAATGTTCCTGAGACATGGTACTCGTTAGCCTATTTTTAATGTATTTAAGTTTATTTCAATTTTGAAAAATTTCTTTCACATGTTACCTCAGTTACGGGCAAAGTCAATAAAAATTTGTATGCTGGAAACCTGGATAAGTATTACTGCAGAAATTACAATTCTGCAAAATTAAAAAGCAGCACATTGGACAATTTTGCAAGACGTTTTGCATTCGCTTTCCTTGTAAACAAATGTATTTTCTCCTAATTCTGAATCACTTGCACCATCAGCACAGTCATTTTTCCTCGGTTGTGCTCGTCATCAAAACTGACTTTCAAGGATATCCACGTCCTTCAAAAGTCCAAGAGAATACATTTATAGTATCCTTGGAAACTTCTTAACTGAAGTTTTTCAGAAAATATATAAGTTTATCGAAAGGCACGTCTGGAAGTTCTTTTACTTGGTTGAAGTGGCTAGGGTCCAAATAATCCATAAAGTACATTGCTTCTTGAATCTTGAAGAAATACTCAAAACTACCATGTCCAATATTGTGTTGAATGCTTCGATACAGTACCTGGTCATTGGATAGAAGCAGCTTCATCTTCATATTCACAGGAAAAATCTTTGTCCATCTCTGAAGGCGAATCTTCGACAGGTCAATAGAAAAAAAGAAATCACGTTCTAAGTCTTCAAATTTGTTATTGGCCCATTCTACAAAGCTTAATGCTGCATTCTTAACGGATTCAAAATCATCTTTCTACTCTTTCAGTTGGAACAGAGTAGTCTGCACCATCCGATAGTTTGACAGAGAGGTCGTAACTTGAAATATCTTAAGGAACTTTTCTGCTGTCCGAATTGTTTTGAACTTGAGAAGATCTTTTATTTATCCTAGCTTTTGGTTTGATATTTTCTGTAGAAGCAATTTTCTTAATTGTTATGGTCAACTCTATATACAAAGCACTTTTTGGGTTCGAAAAATGACCAAACTTTTTCTAAAAAAACAGTGTGTTTTCTACCATCTTGTTTCCGCAGTAACTGTAAGACGCCTTTGTTAACATTTGATCTTCCAAATGTACATTCGCTGATAAGACTCACGCATAAATATCGCATAGTCATCGGGGAGAACAATGACACAGAATCAATGCAATTTTTTGTCAGATCACATTTGACATGATTGAGTATATGAGCGTAACACCACACGTGTGACTGAGTTTCTTAGTAGTTAAGCGGTTAGCGTATGCGCCTTTGTCGTGGGAGCCCTGGGTTCGATTCCCGGCGGGAGTTCATGTGCTTCGGATTTCCCGTAAATCAGTATGTCCCGTCTCATATAGCCTCGCTGCTAAAAGGGCCGTTAAACTCAAAATCAACTGAATCACACGTGTAACTGATCATAGGTGAATTGAAAAAATCCGAATATTGTCCTTGCATGTTACTTGAGCCATAGATTGAATTTCAAATACTTCTTAATGTCAAGGTTCAACTTCTGCAGAATTTCCAGCAGTAAACCGCAAAGACACTGGCCTGTGGTAGATATGCATTTTACAATTACAACAATATTTCGTAAAAGAACAGAGCACTGGCCTGAAACTACTATATCTTGAGTAGTGTCTAATAGAACAGAAAATATTGAAGCTTGAGAGACTTCTTTCGAAATATCTTCTGTGATAAGTGTGCTGATAGCATTTAAAACATAATTCACCGTGTTTAGTAAAAGTTATGCGATCACTATCCTGCTTACTTCCTCATATATGACTCTTCTCGGTGACCTTATCTAAATTACTTTTAAGCGGAAGATCAAATTTGCTTAAGAAAGGAATAATATCCAAAAAGTTTCCATGATCTATAGCTATCTCTTTCAGTTTATAGGCTGGTACATTTCCTCTGTAAATGAGCTCTCTTTTACCAATGAGTTTCTGCACTTTGACAACTCGATACATTACCTGTCTGTTCTTCTCAATCTTATACTGCCGTTGTTTTACCTGTTCATGAGGAAGTAGTTTCTTAACATGAAGTAGTACGTTTTGTCGCGGATTAAATATCCGAAATATTTTAATTAGTCCATGACAGGTAGTAATTTATATAAGTGGTACGTTTTGTCGTGGAATAAATATCAGAAATGCTTTAATTAATCCATGATAGGTTGTCATTTATGACAGGTCGTCAAAAGTGGTACGTTTTGTCGCGAAAATTCAAGTGGTACGTTTTGTCGCTGGTACGTTTTGTCGGGACACCAGCGCAACCACCATTCGAATGCAAGCTCCATTGAGGAGAGCGAACCTGTGCTTAATGCAGTTAATTATTACGAGATCGAACTAGTAAGAATCATATTGAGGACACCAAATTTAAGTCCTCGCGAGCCCAGGTCATACCCATTTCAAAATGGCAATCTCTGCAGAGATAGCAAAGAATCTCCTTTTGAATTCAACACTACGGCGACTCTTTATAGCGTCCCAACAACTGAATGCGTTTATGTTTGAAGGAAAATTATAGTATGTAGATTTATTCCACTGAAAAAGAAAGTACAAATAGTTCAGTGGAAGTTAGTGAGAAAAATGGAAATAAAAAGAAGAAACATTTCAAAGGTAACGCCTTAGTTTTGAGTACTTTTCAAACTTTTCTTTCATTTCTATACAAAATGTATTCTCTCGACTCATCCGTACGATTTCAATAAAAATAGAAGTTACATACCTGCTTTCAAATTTCGTAATGTTATTTTACATTGTTGTGTAAGTTTCGAAAGATGCATTCTCAGTAATTTGTATAAGATAGAGCAAATGAAAATACACTGACTTACCCATGTGATCCCCATGTCAATTGTAATCCCCGAAAGGTTGGACGAATTAAATGTTCACTCACCTATGACAGGACGCACTTCCAAGACCCTTTGGGCCTTATGCAGAGTCGTTTTGACGTATGATTAACATCATACTAAAGGCCTGACTATTGCAGGAAACATATGTTAGTCGAACTCTTTAGTATGGCACTAATCACGCTTCAGAACGACTCTGCATAAGGCCATTTATATTTTGTACGATAATCAGCACTCTTGACGATTGCCGGACAGTTCCCACTGAAGATTTCTTTACGGTGTACAAGGAGTATTATGCTTCACATTTGATGATAAACTCTCCAGCATAAGTGCTTTCCAGATACCAAAGCTGTACACCAGTTTTGCCAACTGTAGGAGTATATCTTTTAACGTAATGACATTTACTGTTAGTCATTTTGCTAAACGTAGGGACGGATTTCGTAAATTGTTAGGAAACATAGGGATTTTGAAAAAAAAAACTTAATGAGTGAAAATAAACTGCAATTAACCGTCATATTGGTAATTAATACTTCAATGTCGTCATGCTTCACACTATCCTGACAAATTGTAATTTTTTATAGGTTACCAGCCCTGGTTCGATTGATTTAGACTATAACTTACAAAAAGAAAAAATAATTTGATTTGACTCTGATGAATTTCCTCTAGTTGTGTGATACTTAAACAAAGATCAGAAACAAAAGTATATATAATGGAAAGGGCCGGCCTTAGGTAGTGCGGGGCCCAATTGGCAACATTTGCGGGGCCTCAGGTTTACAACAAACTTGCACCAAGGTCTGTAGAACCAATATATATATATATATATATATATATATATATATATATATATATATCTGCTGGTCTAGTGGTTAGCGCGTTCGCCTGTGGTGTACATAGTTTAGAGCCCGATTCCCGATGGGAGAGCACACAAAATTTAATTTCATAATCACTCCCTTTCATTAATCATTCATCTTCTAAGAATAAATCCTGGGACATCAAATAAAAAAAATATCATTTTCATTTCATTTCAAAAGTTTAATAGAGATTTTGCATTCAGAAAGGATGGCAATCAAAATATGCGCTTAAATAGTGCGTGCAAGTTAATAGACTAAATCAAGCATCCTGAAAACAAAAATGCAGTCAGTTTTTGCGTATCATCCTAAGGCTTTCTGCTATGATAATGATGATGATTACCTGCTGACAAGAGTAAATGTAAAAGGTGTTTATGAAGATAAATTCCAGGTTTTAAGAAAGAAATACACTATGTGATACTAAACTTTGCAAACACATCATTTACAAACTTATGTGTATATCATTATTACGCATTCATATACAGGGTTTTCCGGGATAAGCCGATAAACTTCGCAATGTGTTCAGAACCTCAATACAAGAAAAATTTGCAACTTTGATCGAAAACGCTCAATTATGGAGTTAGGAATAATGAAAGGTTAAGGGGTCTCTCTCCGTAATTAAGCATTTCCGACCAAAGTCGCAGAAAAACATTTTTCTTGTATATAGATCCTGAATACATATGATAAGTTTGTGAGTTTATTTCCGCAACACTCTGCAAGTTTACTTATAAGCTTGATAAGAAAAGTGATTAACGGCAAAGACAGTTTTGAAATATTTTCCAGTTTCTATGTTATGGAGTCCTCTTTCAGGAGGAACTAACAGTAATCTCTCACCATGGACGGGTCCCATTTCCTTTTATAACGTTCTTTCATCTGCAAAATGTTCTGGTGAAAATTCTCACCCTGTTCATTTCTTACAGCAGCTAATTTTTCAGAGAAATAACTCAAATGGAAATGCAGACAGTGAATGAATTTTAAAATTCATATTTCACCCTTCTGTCTCGCAATTTTTCAAGAAGGTTCTGTACAAGTATTTCATTATTTTCTTCTCTTATAAGTAAACCTATCGATGTTGAAATCTAATTTCTAGACCAAACTTCACAGAGAAGTGTGGAATATCAAGAAACGAGCGTAAGCAAAATTTAAAGTGCTTCCGTCCTTAAAGACGACCGCAATGGTCAAAAACCTGATTAATCATAATAAGCCATAACAATATGTTTCAAGTTTGAAAATTTCATTTTATTTGTAAAACGGGTAAAGGGATGATAAACAAAAACACATTGACCGACACCGGGAGGCAGTAGACATCTATTTGAGGGTATGATTACCATGGCCGCCATCTTGAAGTCGGCCATCTTGTATCTCACTCGACTTTTTTAAAATAGGAAAGGGTCATGTAATATATAAAATTGGGCTAGAATGATAATTATGTGTATTAGGAGTAAAATTTAGTTATAGGGACCACAACACATTTGTTTGCTCTGGGACCTAATATGCTGTTAAAACGACAGTAGAGAGTAGATTAGACTGAAGAGTAGAGTAGAAGGCACTAGCGCGGGGCCCCATTGGGAGCAATCGGTCCAATCGGCTTAAGGCCGGCCCTGCAGCATGTATAAAATATGCTGGCGATTTACATGCATATTACATGATTTTATATAGCAATGTTAGGTATAATGACATTTGTAATACATGACCGTATATTCAATGTTAATTGCTAATAAAACTCCAATTGGCCAAAGCAGTATATATATATATATATATATATATATATATATATATATATATATATATATATTAAAAGGAGGTTATATATATCTGTGTTACATAGCCGAAACTGTCACACACACACACATATATATATATATATACTACTTTGGTCAGTTGGAGTTTTATTAGCAATTTCCGAAGCTACAATAAATAACTTTCAATGCTAATATTTAAGTTAAAACCTTCCGTAGAAACTTTTCGGTGAAAAGTAGGGGCATTTTACTAAATAAGTTAGTTGTAGGGACTTTTTAAAGACAAACTTGTATTCTATTAACGTGATTTCATTTTCTTAGGATTAGTCTGTTGAACGGATCCACGATTTTATTTAGTATAGATTAAGTAACTTGGCTAAAGAAATTGTGACTTCTTTTAAAATGTGAACTTTTACTTTTGAGTGCAACAACCAAGATTTGGTATAGTACCCGCCTCACCATTTTCGGTGACCTAATCACTACTAGCCTGCTTCCGCTCATCCCGACTTAGCATATCACAAAACAGATCCCCTCGTGCTGGTTTGAAAGAACTTCATAAGACAATATGACTTTTTAAGACATTAGGTGATAATTTTTCCAGACAGCTATTTATAGCCATCCCCTCAACTTAATCTATATCTAGTATAAATAAGAAGCTAGTAGGATATGAGTTTGCAAGTGACAATATTTGCAGCACTAATAAAATGTAAATACGTACATAATACATAGTCATATTTGTGGTGCACTCCCTCAACTACACATGTACCAAAAAAATCAACGTTAGGGCGCTCTGTGATATTTTTTGCAAGTGGATGAAAAAATAACTATTGAAAGATGATCAATTTTAAAAAAAACTATTTCTAGTGATGTTTTAAAGTTAACATATACGTTACTTCCTCCACTTTAAACTGTTTGTTCACATGGTTCGGGTCCTACGTTAAGTCCAGGTGTCATATAACCTTGCTGATTAAAGGGACGCTAAAACCAAACCAAATCCAAATCCAAATCTGCTAATAATTTATTTCCTTGAGCTAAAATTACTACGTAAACCTATTTTTCTGTGGCTAGAAACTCTTCGTTGTACCAAAGCTTCTCTAAGCCTTTTTAATTTGCTTGAAAAGCAAGCGATGTTTTTTAAGCCCCTAGCATTTTACAGCGGAGAAAGCGTACAGTTGTTTCCAAACTAAAGAGGACTGCTAAGTCCCTTTTCTTGTAATTATGCACTGAAAGATTAAAGTTATGATATTTTAAGCAAGCAATGCTCCAATATTCTATCCGGAAGTTCCAAATGGCAATGGCCACACCCATCTTGCTATCAAAACAGGTGGAAACCCTCAAATTCCATGGAAACCAGCTGCATGCAAGTCTAACTTCACTCGAACTAACCAGACAGCTAAACTGGTATGGTGTAACGCTCATAAAGCAAGGACAAGTCTAACCAGCTTGAAATTTCACCATTTATATCGAGAACAATCACTATTATCCTTCCTTTTTAGACATTACTAGACATGTATGAATCATAAGCTATTTCGCACATATGCAAATCTTTGAAAACTGAGAAATTCCACGAAATGTGTTCAAATGAAAAGGTACGAAACGACCTGTGGGTTTAATCAAAGTCTTTATTCAAAAGTAGAAATTTCACGAGGGGTGTTCAAATGAAAAGGTACGAAACGACCTGTGGGTTTAATCAAAGTCTTTATTCAAAAGTAGAAATTTCACGAGGGGTGTTCAAATGAAAAGGTACGAAACGACCTGTGGGTTTAATCAAAGTCTTTATTCAAAAGTAGAAATTTCACGAGGGGTGTTCAAATGAAAAGGTACGAAACGACCTGTGGGTTTAATCAAAGTCTTTATTCAAAAGTAGACATTTCACGAGGGGTGTTCAAATGAAAAGGTACGAAACGACCTGTGGGTATAATCGAAGTCTTTATTCAAATGTAATCACCAGAGTTGCGAGCACAACTATCTCGCTGTTTCACGAGCCGAAGGATTCCCTGTTCCCAGAATTCCTGTGACTGTGGCAGCAGCCGGTCCTTCTTTAGTTCGTCGTCCGAGTTGAAGCGCTTCCCTTTGAGTTTTTTTTCTTTCTTTCTTTAGAAAACCAAATAGATGGAAGTCGCAGGACGACATGTCGGCGGTGTAAGGTGGACTCAAGCTGTTTCCACTTGAATTTGCCCAGTACACTTTGAGTGACCTGGGAGATGTATGGACGAGCATTATCATGGAGCAGAATCACTGTTGCCACCATTCGGCGATAAATATCGGCCGGTTTAACCCCTTCCGTAGTCGGAAATCTGATAACACTTCGCTGCTCGTCAATCGTCGAATTGTTCAATTTGAACGCCATGATTTGCTCACAAGGACTGCTGCGTCAATTTGACGGAACACACAATTGCCTGATTCCCTGCTGTGAGAGACGCCCGCATATGCACATAACCACTCCAAACACTACATTTCTCTTGCCTAGATGTCGCTTTACGTTCTTCCAAAGCGGCATATTCCTATTTCAGGCGATTTGGTTTGTACGACGTTTCGTACCTTGTGATGTGAACATCCCTTATATGTGTTGACTCATGACTGGACAGAATTGCAGTACGATTATACGATTGTAATTTAACTTCGATCGAGCAACACTACTAGAATATAACAGTAGAAGATAAATATCTGCATTGAATAGGTAAACACCTTGAAGGCTGCTCCCAAGCCAATTTCAATTCGTCAGCCATATATAGCCTGTTGGGGAATACACGTTCTATGTCTTTCTTCAGTTTATTTTCTAGCGTCTTTCTCCGAAAGACAATGTTCCTGTATTTTATCTTATTATTCTCTTAGAACTCTCGATTCAGATATGTTATTCCACATATCAACGTAAATATGAAATTGAAAAATATATTTACGTGTTTTACATGTAACTGTATACAAAACTCTTTCTTTCTCTGGGTAATACTATTAAATTTAATAAATATCATCTTCCTATCAATTGGAGACAGAAGCGGATCCAGGACCGACTTCTGGGGGGATTGTCATACTGCTACTTTTAAGGGCTCCAAACTTTGGAATGGGTTTTATTTATATATATATATATATATATATATATAAAATTAGAAAGTTTCCTCTTCTGGGGGGGGAATCGTCCCGATCACCCCCCCCCTGAATCCGCCCCTGATTGGAGAGAATTTTGATATTAATTTACGACGGCTAAGGCTCCTTCTAAACGTCACTAAACTATTTTTCCTTTTGAAAATAAAATAAAATGAAATCTTTGAGTTTAAAGCCCCACAATTATGCCCTGTAGGGTAAGGGTGACGATGATTAAGCCAAGTGAATGATGATAGCAGAATTGGTGGAATGAAAAGTGGGAGGAAGCAGTAATACTCCGAGAAAACCCACGGACACGATGTTGACCATCAGAAACTTACTTTGCCGGGTATCGAACCATTGACCCCACACATCAAAGTAAGTGCTTTACCATTGAGCCACATGCCCCCTATCTTCCCTTTTGAAAAATCCATATCTCAACCACCTTTAAATAATAATAAAAATACACCGTGGATGTGTGAATTTTCTGTGTTGTTTGATAAGTTGCGTCTCGATATCGTTAATCTTCACATACCATCTGGCACAACCCTGCGGCAGGTCTGCAACCAAGTGGGTGGACCCAGTGTAAATAGTTAAAGAGAAGCTAATCCAAATACACATAAAAATTAACCCTGTCCAGGTTTTTTTATCTTTATAATATAGCTGCCATGTTTATAAAATAATTTTTTCTCCTCTAATATCTTTCGGAATGAATTGTAAACATATACCCTCGTACGTTCAATAAAAATAGTGATCAAAAGTTTTAAGAGTTAATAATATTAGGCAAATAGTGTAAAGAAAAAAAAAGTAGTGGGATAAAATACGTAGGTTGTTTTATTTAACAGTGTCTGCACATCATACTTTCTTTTCTTTAGAAATTTTTACCAGCACCTACCTCTAGTCCCTGTAATTACAGTCCACCTTCTGGTGGTGTGAATTCATTTATTACTATAGAGCAGAAATGTATCTCCAACAATCTATCTATATAAATAAATTTGAAAGTAACTGTTTGTTACTTAAGGATCTTCATTACAGCGAAATTAAACTACCACTAATTTTAGTGTTTTTCTGTAATATCTTCAAAACAAATAAAAATATTCGAAAAGCAGAGACGTAGTGAACTAGACAATACTATTTTGCATGTGGTGCATTTACCACAATTCATTTATCTGCTTTTGGTATGCTGCTATTTTCAGAACCCGCAAAAGAATGCTAAATCTATCTACAGTTGCAAATCGAAAGCAGATAGGTGATAACGGTATCACATGCAAAATTGTATTGTCTATTTCACTACGTTTCTGCTTTTCGAATATTTTTATTTACTTTGAAGATATCACGGAAAAACTCTAAAATTAGTGGTAGTTTTATTTCGCTGTAGTGAAGACCCTTAATAACTCTTGAACTACCTAAACGATCTAGATCAAATTTTCAACATAGATGAGGTTTGGGTCTGGAATGGTTTTTATCGTTTCACTTTTACGATGCAACTTAGAGTAGAGGAAGACAGGCCCGTAGCCAGCCCAAAAATTTAGGGGGGGGCCGGTCGAAGTTAGGGGGGGGCCGGCCCAATCATATTATACTTCATCACCATATTATAGTTCATTTGCAAGCCTACCGTTAAATTTTATGGGGGCCAGCCAAAGTTTACGGGGGCCCGGCCCCCCTTTGCCCCTCCGTGGATACGGGCCTGGAGGAAGATATTTATGTCGAATCCATAGTTTTCGGGATCGCTGAGATGAACAGTGACACCTCCGATGTTGTTTAAATTCAAATTCATCCCACAATAGTAATATTTATTTTGTTTTTACATGATTTTACTTTTATTTCTTTAGGTTTTGAAATAACGCCACTATGCAAGAGATCAAACTTAGGAAGAAGAACCAGACATGTAAAGTGACTGATTAACGAAACATATTACTAATTTTTCTTACTTTAATGCAGCGAAGCGGATAATTAAGACTAGCATATAATAATATACAAGGAAAGTAGGTTTTAAAATAATGCTGTTTTCAGAAAGTATATAGATTACTTAAGAAATTTCAACTTCTATATTGTTCATTATAACTTTGAAAATATTCGACAGTATTACTAAAATACGCCTGATCCAAGCTCCAAACACATGTATAAAAAATAATTATGTAACAGTTTCGGCAAATGTAACATCGCACTGAGAAAAAAAAAATTGTAGGTGGCGTACTTAAAAAGATAGGTTACACGCGTAATTCCTGTAGTTTTTGGACTTAACGTACAGGAGACGTATAACTGAAAACGCATGTTTTATAATACTTTCTGTATAAGTGTTCCATCTATAATAGTGGTGGGCACAAAAACCGGTTTTTGGTTTTCGGTTTTCACCGAAACCGGTTATCGGTTTTCTTCAAAACCGGTTATCGGTTTTTCAGCTGATCCGGTTTCGGTTTTCTTCAAAACCGATTCCGGTTTTTTTCCAAAATTTGTTCTATTTCTGACCAGAATGTTGTTTCGTTGTTCTCCGGAAACCGAATCCATTTCCACAGAAATAGTTTTATGTGTTGTGAAAACCGAACCGGTTTTGGAGAAAACCGAAATGTCGGTTTTTCGGGTTTCGCTTTTTATAGAAACCGGTTTTCGGTTTTTATAAAAGCCGGTTTTGTCCATCCCTAATCTATACGTACTTTCCGTATGAAACAATGTAAGCGGTTAGGATCTCACATACAAATGAACATATATAACATATAGCTGACGAATGTAACATAAGTATATGCATGTGATATACGGAAAACTGTTAGATGTCAGACATCTTGCAACGGCATGATGTAACAACTAAGGGCAGTACCTATGTAGCATACGGATAACGTATGCTCCGTACTGATTTCTATAGTAAGCAAGAGGATATCGTATATTTGTACAATATACCGCTGTCCGGAGAACGGGTTTTTCACTGTGCGTCTTCATCAAACACGTTATGTACTTTCATTTTCTTCGTCACTTTTTTCACTGCTTTCTTAATCAAGTTCTTCTATCTTACTGATTGATACACTATTCCCTTTTTAACTATCTGAAGTCCTCTTTGTGGCGTAGTAATCTTCTTCAAACACTTTCTTAAAAATAGTGTCTCCTACCTCTTAGATATCTCCTTCCTTCTCCGCTCCTTCCACTTGACCACTCTCCTTTTCAGGACCGGAAATATTTCAATTAGTATGTTGTTCATTATAGCTTTATGCATATTTCACAGTATTAATTAAACAAACCTAGCCACATCTTCAAATATACATTAATGACGTGTCTGACGAAGGCGATATTACGTTGCCAAAACAGTTACACGATTATTATTAATATTGTAATATTACGATTATTATCCCCACATCACAACAAGAGCACATGTCAACACAACACTTGCTATTGATTGTCAACAGCCTAGCAGACAAGAAGCCGACACGAAAAACTCCGATGAACGCCGAAAGAAGACGGACCTCACGGAAGGACCCGAGGAGGACAAATAAAATGAGGACCACCGCGGGACCCAGCATCAGTCGACCAACTGATCGCCTAACCTTTACCTTCCTATGTCGCTGTGGACTAGGAACACCTCATCCTTACCCTATGTCGCACTGGACTAGGAATCCCATCTTAAACTTATAATCCAAATCTAACCTACAACCTGCCATAGTGTTCTGGAAACTGCCATGAGTGGAAGGGGCACCCGGCAAAATATTTAATATTCCTTCACTTGGTCATTGAGGAAGAGACATTGAATTAGAAACACTTGTATTTATTATATTTTATAATAAAACTTGATGAAGGGAAAAGACACCCGGACCATTATTTGACTCTACCTATAAAAACATTGCGATATATATTTTATGCTTGGTCAGACTTTATACTTAAGGAAGTTACTTCTAAGGTTTTTTTTTTAAAAAAAAATATTAAATTATCGAAGAAGTCTCGAAGAAATGGTTATGAACAGTGGCGGACCTAGCCTGGGGGCCGGGGAGCCTAGCTCCCCCCCCCCAGTTTCTGACTGACAATACTAACTTAAGCTATTACTTATATATTTTTGAAAGTTTATAGTAAACTCATGCTTTGCCTATCATAGTCTGGCTTCTGGCAGCCCCCCCCCAGTTTTTACCTTCTAGATCCGCCACTGGTTATGAAATAAAGGAGTAGGGAGAAGAACTTGGAAAAACTTGCTTACCGAGAAGGTTTAGAATTTTGGCTAGTGTTAGAGCTTGATAGTCGGGTTCGAAAATGAAATGAAATATTTGAGTTTAACGTTCCAGGACTATGCTCTTTAGGCTAAGGGAGACGGACTCTTAAGGCAAGTGAATGATGATGGAAGAATTAGTGGAATGAGTAAGTGGGAGGAAGTGGAAGTACATCGAGAAAACCCACGCACACGATGTTGTCCACCACAAACTTACTTGGCCGGAGCTCGAACCAGAGATCCCACACACCATAAGCAAGCGCTCTACCACTGAGCCACCATGGCTCCATTTATCGGGTACAAACCCAGTGGCGGTCAGTCTGATTGATTTTTTTTAAGCATTCCTCAATTCTATGAGCGAATGTCCAAACTGTACCTTTAAACAAAAACGCCTGCTATTTATGTCCACTTTAACGTTGTTATAGCTGAAGTTTCTTGTTAATGTTTCCAGCGTAAGTTTGTGTCACAAACTGAATCGAAACATTTGCTAAATAATGAACCACAAGGAAAATAACGTTCCTTTTTCTCGTTTTCACATTTCTCTGTTATGTTTGTTTTCATAGTAAACCTAGTAAAGTTTTTTTTTTCTTCTACCACGTGAAATAGGAAATATCTGAATTGTCCCTGTAAGGTGATTGTGTGGGATTGTATATATAATGTATGTGTATATATAAATTTCTTGCAGTGCGGCTATCAAGCATGTAACCCGTACTGAGCGTGTGAATCCACAAATGTCCGGTGTGTTGGAATGTTGCATGTTACGGCCTGATGTTGCCCTTCCGCATCATGGCCACAACACAATGAGAGGATCAGTAGAATCTCTGACATCCGATGCCTCGACTCGTGTCGCTTTCAATAACATCTCCCCCCTCTCCCTTCTCCGCCCTGAAACCATCAAGATCAAGTGAAATTCCAATAATACATACACCCACATATATTTATCCTCTTCTCTCCGCTGATACCTCAGCACCATAATTTCGGACGTATTACATGAACGCTGTATTGTATAGTGGAAGGCGTGATGAGATGGATAGGAGTATTTTCCACTTTTGTTGTCATATATAGAATACCACATAGCTGAATATTCTGATCAGTTTTAAACAAGGACATTTCAAGGACAAAAATTAAACGCGATGTGAGAGGAGAAATATTTTTTTGAGTACATTCGTAAATACTCTTCTTCTATGCCATACATTTGGTTATATTCAAATTTTAGGATATGTTTCCGTTTGATTGTTTTTAATGTTCATAGTGGGGGCACCATAGCTGAATAGTAGAGCGATTACATTTAGTGCCTGGGGTCTCTGGTTCGATTTCTGACTAACAACATTATGCCAGTGAGTTTTCTTGAGATACTTCTGTTTCTTCTCACGTTCCCATTCCACCAACCCTTCCACCATCATGTATTTGCCTTAAGCATCCGTCTCCCTTAGCATAATAAGTATAACCGTCGAACCCTAAACAGAGACACTAATGGAGCACATGGAAATCTCTCCAGTCATGCGACAAACGTACGTGTGGTCAGTGTGTCCGTTTATATATACATAAAAAACATGTGTGGCGTACGTAAAACCGTAGGTTACATGCGTAAATCCTGTAGTTTTTGGACTTAAACTACGACTGTGTATAACATACTGCAGTAAACATATAACTGAAAACGTATGTTTTATAATACTGTCCGTATAAGTTTTCCATCTATACATACTTTCCGTATGAAACAAAGAAATGTGTATATAAGCGGTAAAGATCTCATATACAGATCTACGTATATAACGTATAGCTGACGTATGTAATATACGAAGACCGTTAGATGTTAGAATCCTGCAACGGCATGATGTAACATCTAAGAGCGGGAAACAGCAGTAAGTATGTACCATATGGATAGAGTATGCTTCGTACAGATTTCCGTAGTAAACATATGAATTCCGTATATTGGTACAATATACCACTGTCCGGATAACGGATTTTTCTCAGTGTGTATATTTGTCTGCGCTTCTATGACAAACATGTGCACGTTCTGCGAGATATTTTACTGTATTAGCCCCATGAAGTTTATCTGGCTCCGCCAATGCTGTAGGCGTTTTAAATTAATATTTTTATATTATTTGATAGTCTTATTTGGCATTTTTAAAGCTCTATTTTCATATGAAAATTTAAGTTTCCATCCATCTACATATTTCAGTGTTTCATCTTATATTAAATAGTTTTAAGTATTCAGTGCACAACGACTTAAAGTATGTACAGGACTCATTCCATTAAATTTGATTTGGTTTAGGATATTCTTTTAGATTTTCTTGAAAAACTGCATATGAAAGAAATCCCATGGAACTGACGTCACTTATAAAAAAAACAAGAGAATTAGTTCGCAACATTACCCACGCACAAATAAATCAAACGAAAAAATGAAATGAAATCTTTGAGTTTTACGTCCCAGGTTATGCCGGTTAGGCTAAAGGAGACGGTGAAGATGAGTAGTGAATGAAATGGTGGAATGAATAAAGTGGGAGGAAACGGGAGAACCCCCAGAAAACCCACGCACACGGTGTTTGTCCACCACAAAGTAAATCAAACGAGATATAGTTAACAGTTTATTTTGTTACTTATTTAATATATAAAATAAATAACAATTTCTTCCAGCAAAATAAAAACTATGAATCGTTATTGAAAACGAACGATTTATTTTTATGCCCTACATTTTTTTTTATTTTCTCGAAAACTACACATGAGGATTTACCTTCAAGAGTATTATTTTGTTCAGCTCTATGTGATCTATTGATTAAGTGGCTTCATCCCAGCGAAATTAAAATACCGTTAATTTTACAGTAGAATAATTATGTGATATCTTCAAATAGATAAAAGATAATCAAAATGTGGAACAAGAGCGCCCTAGACAATATTATTTTACATGAGAAACCGTTATCACGACTCACTTATCTGCTTTCGATTTCCAACCATTTAGAAAATCGGCATTTATTTTCGCGTTTCTAAACGGCTGAAAACGGAAAGCCATTAGGTGACTTGTGATAACGGTACCTCTCGCAAAATAATATTGTCTAGGGCGCTCTTGTTTCATATTTCAATTATCTTTTATCTATTTGAAGATATCACATAATTACTGTAAAATTAGCGGTATTTTGATTTCGCCGCGATGAAGACTCTTAATGTGTTAAATTTGAACACTATTTTAGTTACAATAAAATTAAAATTTAAGAGTTTGTCCACATCTCATTAGACAAATTATGTCTCTTACGTCATAATGAAGGGTAGGGTATATTCCAACATCAGTTTTACCTCAATAAGTGAAGAGACTCTGATACAGCATTAATTTTAATTGAAGTAAGAAATTCTTTTTATTTTCATTTTCACGAAAACTTGGAGAAAAAATGAAGCACATTTAGAAGGAAAATACATAAATTCCGGCTACAGACGTCTTTCCTGGCCCTGCTCCTGTCACGGCAGAACTGCAATTTGTGTTATGATACAGTTTTTTTGTGCTGCGTTAGACTAGTCCAGTTTAGATTATGCATAATTTCTTTGTATGTATATAAGGTTCCATACCCTCACACACAGCAACCACATATTTTTACTACGAACACGTGTATTTACGTTCATAACACAAACAGTAGCAGACGATGGATGGAAACCACAGGAAGACACGAAGAGGGTTCGGAAAAAAACACGAAGCCCGACCTCCCCTCATGGGTAGTGATGAGCGCAAGAGTCTTGGTCTTGCAGTTTTTACAAGAGTCTTGCATGCAAGACCAAGACCAAGACCAGGAATCCCGATGCAAGACCAAGACCAAGACCAAGGGGTGAAAGACCAAGACTCTTGCGCAAGAGTCTTGCACAAGTACCGGCACTACTTGATTTTTTTATATAATGTAAAAAAGAAGAAGACGGATTTCTTGGCTTCAGCAAAAATGCTGCTGGAGTGAATGTGTTCCCAGTAGTTTATGCAATCCGTATGAGTCGATCTGCCCTTGTAGCTTATAGCAACAGTATGTCGTTTTCTGTATTGGTTTTTCGCATTTTCTGTAGATATTACTCGTTTTTAAGCCACACAGGTGTCATCTCGCACCATGTGACCTTTTTTGGTGGACAAACACCGTGTGCGTGGGTTTTCTCGGTATTTTTTCGTTTCCTCCATTTCAGTCATTTCTCATCTTCATTCCACCATTTCAGTCATTTCTCATCATCACTGTCTCCCTTAGCCTTGGTGCATAATCGTGGGACGTTAAACTAGATACTTCATTTCATTTCAAAGCATATTAGTTGTGTTCTTCTTCCTAAACTAAAGAGAAATGTAGTATTGAACATCGGTAATAGCGTACACCATAGGTGTCGACTACATGGGTATGGCCTTGGTTCCGAGAATCAAGCATCCGTTGGAAATTTTCAATGTATGCTCTTAAAACTAATATCAAAATAACATTTTCATGTCATTGACAAAAACATTGAATAATTGTTTATTAATATAACTTTTAGCCTCCTTAGGTATACGGCACATCGAGGATTGAACGATATAACATTATACTACAACAATGAATTTATATTATAAAAATTAAAAGTGACTATTTTTGTGACTCCTAATCTCTTGAACCAGCCGACCGATCTCGATCAAATTTTCAACATAGATTAGGTTTGGGCCTAGAAGTGTTTTCGTCATTTCACTTTCGCGGTAAAACTTAGGGGAGGGGAAAGGGGAGTTATAAAATAAAAAACTAAAACTTAATAACTCTTGAACCAAACGACCAATCTCGATCAAATTTTTAACATGTATGAGATTCAGTCCTGGAAAGTTTTTTAGAGTTTGTTTACCCGACTGATCTTAATCAAATTTTCAACATAGATGAAGTTCAGACCTGGAGCGATTTTTATCATTTTACTTTGATGGTGCAACGTAGGGGAGGGGGAGCATATATATATATATATATATATATATATATATATATATATATATATATATATATATATATATATATATATATATATATATATATATACAGTAGAGCGTCGATTATCCGAACGTCGGTCAACCGAACGACCGCTTAACCGAACTGTGTACTCGCTCGCACCTGTTACTCTCCCACCCTACCGTTCATCATCCCCCTCACTCCCAAACCAAGTTTCCCACAGTAGTCGCCGCACTGAGCCACCGCTGGCGGAACATTGCTTCTAATGGGGCCTTCATAAGGCGCTGCTGACCTGCCAAGCCGCCAGTCGCTGTGTTTCAACAATCAGCACACTTCTATCGGTTTGGCACTGGCTGTAGAAGTACAGTACAGTACAGTACAGTACAGTTCGATTATCCGAACAAACCAGTTTTCCGAACACCCATGTCCCCCAATTACTTCGGATAATCGACGCTCTAAATTAAAAATATAAGTGTTGTCTTTGTGACTTCATCACTCTTAAACCAGCCAATCGATCTCAATCAAATTTTCAACATAGATGAGGATCACTTTGGTGGTGCAATTTAGGGGAGAGGGAAGGAAAGATATTTAAAAATGATCGAAAATGACCGATATTCAAATGGAGTCTATAGTTTTAGGGGTCGCTGAGATAAACAGCACTTCCGATGCTATTGTTGATTATCCGACGCACATGATTTCCGTTTATTTGCGAGTGTACAAATTGGTTCTGGATAATCAACAAATCTTTATGTAGCCTAATTAACAGAAAATCTTGTATATGACAGAATTCCGCTAACTTTTACCATTCTGGATTTTCTAGACTAAAAGTCAGCTTTTATTGTCTTAGTGCGGATATAATTGTTTTCAACTTAATAAGGTACATTGTTTGGTATTGTCGTGAGCCGGAAATTATTACGCCAAATTGCTAACAAAATTTTTGCACCACTCCACTTTTTCTTTCTTTCTTGGCAATTAGTGTTTGCTAATTATGACCAAGTACTCAGCTCTGCTCTTCATAATCTTATTAACTGCTAGTAAGAACAAAACAATAAAAACACTTCCATTAGAAAATCGCTCCTCCCCTTCAATGTTAATTTTATACATTTTTATTCAGGTTATGAGCTTTTGTATTTTCTTTTAAAGAGCAAGAATATAACATCGTTGCATTGCATTTTGAAATCCTCGCCTCTCAGATATCCTCCGCGTTAGAACTGAGACTCGAACATTTCTCCCAATTTCTTCCTCTGTCTCCCCATAAATTCTAGGGATGGCCAATTTCGGATTTTTTTACTTTCCGGAAGTAAAATCGGAAAAATTCTGAAATTTGAAAAATTCCAGATTTCGGAAAAACTCCGATTTCGGAAAGTTTTTTTGGATTTCGTCAAAATCACGATTTCGGAAAAATTCCGAAATTCGGAAAAATTGCAAATTTCCTAAAAAAATTCCGGATTTCGGAAAATCCGATGTCGAAAAAATTCCGAATTCCGGATTTTTCCAAATTCCGGAATTTTTCCAAAATTTGGAAAGTGAAACTTCTGATTCCGGAAAATAAATTTTTCGAGATCCGGTTTCCAGAAAATTTCGGACATTTTGGACATTTACTTTAAGAAAAGAGAAAGGATCTCATCCAAAATAATCCTTATTTTCTATTCACTATAGGAAAATATAAGAAATGTTCTAAATGTACGGAAGGTATGTCTCCATAAAGGTTAAGTTAGATTACTAAGCAAAACAAGCAAATGTGGTAATCTAAATTTTAAGTCTCCTCCCCACTTGTGTCAAAAGTTTATTATATAAATTAAAGGTTTGTTCCATTCTTGATATCTTTCAGAGAAAACTGTCAAAATTGTAAAGTTTATTATTGATGTATCATACAGCTACAGTGCATATCCGGAATACTGTCTGACATTTAGTCACAGTGGTTTCCGGCACAGTGGTTTCAGTGTGAAACCACATCTTTAACTAAGGCTGTGCTTTCATTTTATTTTTCATGCAGCCCGCTGGTTTTAGAATGAAACAGCCTTTTCGTATGAACTTTATGGGACATCTAGGGACAGGAGTTTAAATTATTTCCAGGATTTTCGTTTGCGTATCGCCAATTGACGTTGAGAGTTAGTTGTTTGTATCAGCTTTGTTGCGTCTTCAGAGAAATTCAACTGTTTTACCCTTTCGGGACAAATTTTTCAGAAGGAAAAGTAATATATGAATTTTAGTCTATATTATTCATTCTGTAAGTGTTTCTATCGAATTATGTATCCTAAATATGTTATATTGTTTTGAAAATATATGTGGTCTCAGATTGAAACCACCGGGCAACAATGGTATGTTACAGCACATATGGTTTCCCGTAGGTTGTACCATTTTTATTAGAACTCATACATTTTCTGGAATATTTATTTGTATTTCTTATAGAAATTAATATTCCCCAGTGACAGAAACTGTATAGTGTAAGGAAATTTGATGTCACTTCTCACGGAGTGGAGTGACGTGGAGGGAGGGAACATTTTGTGGTACCTCCTTGATGTCACTGTTGTAATGCATCTCTAATTCATAAAGAACAGTTTGAAAAACCATTCTCTTTGAAGCAGTTCCGACTTGCTGTATTTCTAAGGCCGTTGTAACACCAACAGCACCAAACTCCCTGAAAGGAGAGCGAAAGCAACGTCGCAGTAAACATAAGCCGTATGTTCCACTTGAAACAAGATTTTCAAAAGCTTTACATATGCCAGTGAGAGGAACATCTCGCAGATATGCATTCTGTAGCACTGCCCAGGAGCCTCATCAAGCGCGAACAACATGCAATACCTACAATATTGGACTCTGTATAACAAAAGCCACCATAAATACTGTCTTTATCAGTGCCACCGTAAGAAAGAGCAATGGTCTGGTGGTTGCAAGATGAACAGCAACATTTGGCATCCCTGTAAATGTTTCCACAATACATATATATATATATATATATATTAATATAGTATTGTGATATTGCTGCTTTTGTATTAGTATGATCAAATATTTAGCATATGTTTACTTTAGTACAGTAAAAATGTAATAGCAGTTATTGCCCAGTGGTTTCAGAGTGAAACCACAATATTTGTCAACACTGTCATTATTGCTTCAAAATTTTATTGTAATATTATTTCTTCTAGTAACATAATAAACATATATTTCATAAAAGGTTTTCTTTCTCTTCATAAATTCATTACTTGGGCCGCAAAGGGTTAAATATTATTTCGTTTAATGTGAACTCCAATGTAAATGAAATGAAATTAAATCTTTAAAGTTTTACGTCCCATGGTTATGCCGGCTAAGCTAAAGGAGACGGTGATGATGAGAAATGAATTGGCGGAATGAAGAAAGTGGGAGGAAACGGGAGAACCCCGAGAAAAGTTTTTGTCCACCACAAAGTTCAGTTGGGATCGAACCAAGCACCCCATGCAGCAGAGGTGAACACTCTACCACTGAGCCACCGCGGCTCCCAACTCCAATGTCATACTAAATTTTGGTTGTTTTAATTGAAAAGAAGTGTAACTCATACAAGAGATCCTCCTGATAAATTGTCAGTGTGTATCATGCGCTCCGAGTACGTGGCTGCTCCGGGGCTCCGGCATCCACACAAATAATCCAGTGGGTGCGCCACTTAATTGCGCTTGTGCATAATACTCAATTCGGGCATCAAAGATTACAAACCTCCCATTCCAGTTATGTATGGGAGCGCCCCTGTTCAGCTGGCAGTACCTTCGTGCCGTTTGCAAATGATGAGAGTGAGATTTAACCCTTCCGTCTTCAGTAGTGGATTTCAGAGAGCAAAACCAGCTAGAGTTTGCGAAAATCGGTTTATCAATGCGAATTTAGCGTCCGAAAGATAAATTCCATCTTCGGCCTTGTGCTTCTATCGGAGCGGGAAGAGCTATATATAACAGGGATTGACCAACTTTTCTAAGTTTGAGGACTACTTTTCATTTCAGAAATTACTGCCGGTCTATAGCTCGCAAAAAGGAATTAATAATAATAATAATAATAATAATAATAATAATAATAATAATAATAATAATAATAATAATAATAATAATAATAATAATAATAATAATAATAAGAGTGCACGTAGCAGCTGTTTTCGGGATACAAATATCTGGAAACTGTTTTAGAAATCGTGTTTGGCCAATCTGTTTTATCCGTTTTTATTGGTCATTCCCTTATCGATTTTCGAATGAGTTGGCATTACTTGTAAAGCTACAACTTCTATTTACTCTTCTAATAATATCCCGCCAAGTGAACTTTGTGGTAGACAAACACCGCGTGCGTGGGTTTTCTCGGGGTTCTCCCGTTTCCTCCCACTTTCTTCATTCCACCATTTCATTCATCTCCCATCATCACCGTCTCCTTTAGCCTAACCGGTATAAACGTGGGACGTAAAACTCAAAAAATTTCATTTCATTTCATTTCATTTTCTTCTAATAATAGTGGTCGATATAGGGAGAATTACACAGACCGCCGCGGTCTACTTGTTGGTCGACTAGTAGAGCGATGTCCACACTTTAGCCACCCTTGGCCTTTAGTTTGACAGTTTACTGTACTTCTATAATGTAAATCATAACTTGGGGTGCGCGGTGGCTCAGTGGTAGAGCGTTCACCTCCGGTCCCTGGTTCGATCCCAGCTCGCGCCGTGTGGACTTTGTGGTGGACAAACACCGTGTGCGTGGGTTTTCTCGGGGTTCTCCCGTTTCCTCCCACTTTCTTCATTCCACCATTTCATTCATCTCCCATCATCACCGTCTCCTTTAGCCTAACCGGTATAACCGTGGGTCCTTAAACTAAAAGATTTTTAAATCATTACTTACCTAATATTGTTATTATTAATAGTATTATTATCACAAGCAGAGATGTTCTTATTTAATTAGGGATTTGACACCCTACTGTTGTGGTAGTCTAACCCTGAACAAAAGAACAATAGCTTATAAACAATATAGGTTGATTCCATTAAAAAATACATTAAAAAATAACTAATTTTGTTTTAGATAGTCGAAAGGACTAATATACATGGAATGAAAAGATACACTACTCCCCGGCGGGGAATCGAACCCCGGTCTCCCGCGTGACAGGCGGGGATACTAACCACTATACTACCGAGGATTGAGTATTTTCGCCTCCTTTACTGCAATACAATTCGGGTACGGTTCCGTTGATGCCCCCTTCCCTTGATCCGAGGAACATAAAACAGTTTTAAACGTTTTTTTATTATTTACATGTAATATCTTACAACTACTCCTATTACATACCCCTACTTTAGTTGTATTTCGTAAATTTGTTAATTTCCTGCTTTCTTTATAATTCACTAAGTATGTATGTGTATTGTATTACTGCACAAAAGTAGCACGTTTCAAATATTCGGTGCTGCAAACTGTCATATCCAGATACTTTTTAAAGCCTCCGCTTCCCCCTCCCTTTGACTGAACCTTCAGGACTTATTACATGTAGCCAGTGGCGGCAATGGACGTTAAAAGTGGGGGGAGTTGAGTTGATTTTAGTTTAGCGTCCCTTTCAGCAGCGAGGCTATATGAGACGTGGACCTACTGATTAACTGGAATCCGAACCACATGAGCTCCCGCCGGGAATCGAACCCGGGTCTCCTATACCAAAGGCGCGTACGCTAACCGCTTAGCCACGGAGGAGCTCAAAAGTGGGGGGACAAGACATGATCTGAATATTTGTTTATTAATGTTAGTTTACCTGGTTGATGCTAATGCTTTGTGTGACGAAATGTTGTATAACTAATAGGGTACTATCTCTCAGTTAAAATACCGTATATCGTATTTCATATTTTGTTAAGTAATTGACAAGAGCAACGCAAGTAGCTGCTAGCCCAGCGTTTCCCAACCGGTGTGCCGCGAATGGGCCGCTGGTGTGCCGCGAGGAAATGAAAACAAAATTATTAATTATATAGCAACCAAATTACAAGACAGGAAAAATGTGTATTTGTATTTCACATTACTATGAACCTCTACAATGAAAAAAAAATACTGTAATTGTATATACATACATTACTATATCTACTACACAGATTGTATTTCGAAAACAGAATTTTAATATTTAAAAATTGTAATGTATATTAACCATGTTAATAAATTATAAGTTTTACACTGTGTTACTTGTCTGTACATTTTTAATGTTCAAAAAAAGTATTTATTATTATTGTTATGGCCATTATTGCTTCTTTATTGTTACAGATTATTTCGTAACTTGAAATTTTAAAATCTCATTCTACCCTTTCGACAAAGCAAACACTCATACAAATTACCTCCATCTGTTTTAAAAGTACAAGAAATTTGTTTGTTCGTTTGTTATTTAGTGATCTTCCTTAGTGAAAGGTTGAATACAGTCTTCAAAAAGAAAGTGTATTTTTAAAAGCCTGAGTCCTATATTTCATTGGAATTGTTTTCAATTTTTGAATTAGAATGAAAAATAAATATACTGATTTATGATTTGGGGGGGGACCAGTGATCGAGCTTTGTTCTCTGTGAGAAGGTGGTCAGTAATCACAAAAAAAAAAAAAATACGACGGTATTTTCTATTTACTACTACTACTACTACTACTACTACTAATAATAATAATAATAATAATAATAATAATAATAATAATAATAATAATAATAATATATGAGTGTGCCGCGAGAATTCAAGTTACACCCGTAATGTGCCGCAAGTTGTAAAAGGTTGGGAAACGCTGTTCTAGCCCTTTGTACTCTTAAACAACGAAAGTGTAAGAAGAAATTTGATTCCTTGCTCATGAACATCTTAAAATTTTGTCTGGAAAATTGTGTGATCATATTATTTAATAACAAATTTGCAAAGCAAATAAATGGAAAGGATAATATTAATCATATAATGAATAATGAGGCTTGTTTTGCAAAAGTTACATTGAAACCGGGAATTAATGAACAACTTATATTTTTAATTCCACAATGCTACGTATTAAATGTATGTTATTACTATTAGAAAGACAGTAAATACTACGAGCGTATGCTACATTTAAAGAAATACTTTTGTAGCTTCCCGAAACATGTTCGTTGCCATTAGGTGCAGTTCTCACTTTCTTGGCATACATCTAAACTCAACAAGAGATTTTGAATTGAGTAATAACACTAATTTCCTGCTTTCAGTCGACATTTAATTTCTTTGTGGATATGATTTTGATTCTAGATACTTGAAAGTGTCCACTTTATCGAAAGTATTATTTGATACATTGACGCATCCATAATTTGCAGTATTACGATCCCAGCGAACTTCCATGTATTTAGTTTCTCCTGCATTTATTTCTAAACCTGCAAGCGTTTAATAAGGCTTTTGCATTTCTTTCTATTGTTCTCCCATAATCCCCTATTAAATTTACATCATCAGCATATCATCAGCCATAACCTGGTGAATACCATTCATCTCTAGGCCCTGATTGCTATATTCGATTTTCCTTATAGCGTATTCCAGGACGAGGTTGAATAATAATGGCGATGACACATCTTGTTTCATTCCATTCTCGACATGAAAGTTCGTAGACAAAAATTTTCCTACCCGGACTTTACTTTGGGATTCATTTAAACATGTCTTAATTAATCTAATTAGCTTTTTCGGTATTCCAAATTTTGTAAGAGTGTTGTACAATGTTTCTCTCCTAACCGAGTCGTAAGTCTTTTTAAAATCAATAAGTAGTTGATGTACCAGAATATTGCATTCCCATTTCCTTTCGAGTATTTGTCAAATGGTAGATATCTGATCGATAAGTGATTGATTTCTTTTAAATCCATACTTATAATCTTCAATAATTTCATCTGTGTATCGGAAGGATTTTATAGGATGTTGACAGAACAGAAATGCCTAAATAATTATTACAATCTGCTTTGTCGCCTTTCTTGTGAATTGGAACAATGATTCATCCTTTCCACTCTTGTGGTAATTCCTCCTTATTCCAGATAAGGAGAATAAGCTTGTGTATCTTGTTCCAAACTTTTCCCCTCCAGCTAAAATTAACTCAGCCGGAATTTCGTCTATACCAGGAGATCTGTGTTTCTTTAATTTCTTTATAGCGATGGTTCTGCCGTGTACATTTCCCTTTCCCCACGAACGTTAGTTTATGGCTGCGTGTTAAGAAATCTTCCCATCTATTCAAGATGCTATCAGTGAGAATTGTTCCGTCATCTCTTTTTAAATTATATGAGAGGTTCATACCTTTTCTTAAATTCGATGGTCCCCTTATATATGTCTCGTTTTTCTTACTATTATCTTCAAGTTCATTAATTTTAGCCTTCAAAAAATCGTGTTTCTTTTGTTCTATACATTTTGGAAGTTTCCCATCTGATCTCAACGAAATTTTGTGTAGTTACATCGTTCGAATTTTGTAAACAACGCAGTTTCGCCTGTTTTTCCTTTTCCGCTAGCTTAATGCATTCCTAGTCAAACCATTGTTTGTTCTTACATATTTCCGCGTGTCCTGTTTTTTCCTCTTGCTGAAATTTTACTGCTATCCCTAATTTGAACCCAAGTGTCCTCAACACTATTGCTCTCAAAACCTTCTAAAACCGAGAATCTATTCGACACTGCAATCTGGTATTATTGCGGGATTTGGGCAAATACGCTTTCTACTACTTCTTCGTAAACACAATCTTTTATATCGCCATCCTTATCTTATGTTGGGGCATGCAAATTTAAAACAATAATATCACACTTTAAGAGTAATAAAAGAAAGTCTATCATTAACAAATTCAAACAGTTTAATTGCCGGTATTAAACGAATCGAAATTAAAATGCTATTTGTGTGATCAGATACAGAATAAAATTACAAAAGTTTACAATTATTACTAGAAATTAATGCTGTCATCTATTTCGAACATTTTAAAAGCACATTGTTTCTAATTTGTTGAAATTTCATTTCTGATCCATAGTGTGAAACGTAAATAGCTGTAAATTTTCATAACCATTATCCAAGAGGATTTGTATATAACCAAAGGTAGTTTTGTGAAGTTTTATTCAAAAAAAAAAAAAAAACCTTGAAAACAGTTTTTTTTTTTTTTTTGGTAAAAGAATACATAATGATCGTTTTTGGATGTTGCAATGGTCTGTCCGAGCAGCTTGATAAAAAAATTCAGCATAGCATAACAACAAAAGCTGCTTCTCTTATATTAAAAAAAGAAAAAAAAAGAAAGAGACAAAAGTTTAGTATGGTGAATGTTAGGGGCGCCGAATTCTACTTCTCTCCGGGCGCCGACATCTCTAGCTACGGCTCTTGGCCTACTGTACTGTTTAATATAAGTAGGCCTATATTAAGTACTATTGTACCTGTACGTGAGTAAGCAAATTAATATGACTTGACATGTACCTCCAAAAACTGAACACACTTCGAAAATCCACGTCAACTGCGATTGTCCCCTTTGCCCCCGCTGCGGCCCTCCATGCTGTGTACTATTAGAAATTAGCGTTGTACACATATGACACTTTTAAAACCAGAATTATAACAGAATTATTATTATTAATATTATTATTATTATTAGTAGTAGTAGTAGTAGTAGTAGAACAGGCGCGCACTCAGAAATTTTTCTTGGGCGGGTTTCAAGCTTTGAGGAGGGTCCAATACTTAAAACTACTGGGTCTTATGCATAGTCGTTCTGACGCGTGATTAGTGTCGTACTAAAGATTTCGACAAACATATGTTTCCTGCAGTAATCCGGCCTTTAGTATGACACTAATCATTCGTCAAAACGACTCTGCATAAGGCTCAATTATGTCTAAACGGGTATTATTCTGCACCTCAAAACCCGGCTAAGTAATTGTAAAATACTTCCACCTATATTTTCAGAAAAACATGATAGAACTTGATAGTTTTTATAAGAGAAAGAGTATAGATACAGTGTAATAGCAAGTTTTCATGCTACTTCAATGATTTTCCTTTTAAACAAGTTTAGTTGTATTGAGAAAATAAATAAATGTATGTTGAGTTAGGAAGATTTGAGGAAGTCCAGACCCATTGGATACTCTATGGTTGCGCCCCTGAGTAGTATGTGATAGTTAAATGCGTTCTGTTTGGTTTCCCAGCAACCATATTTCTACTTGCGTGTTTAAACCAGTTGCATGAGACAGCAACTGGTTGAAATCGATTCAAGCAAATTTTAAAGAGAGAGAGAGAGAGAAATAGAAGAAACAAAAAATAAAAGTAAAAACTGTTTTGTCAGTCGAAGCTTCATGTCCTTTCGTAATCTGCTTTAACCAAGCGCAGACCTACAAGATCACGGTGACAAGGCTGGACCGCAGCGTCCAGTGCTACTACGTGGAGCTTAACTAGTTGACAGCGTCGCCAAAGGAACTACTTCCATCAAGCCCTCTAATCCCTTACTTTGCTTTACGATCAGATTATATTTCAACCCGAAAGAGAATAATAGCATAAGAAACGTGTACAGCGAAACAGGATTACTGTGTCATGTGTTAAAGAGCTGTAACAAGAAAGGAAAATACTGTCCATTCAACACGGATGGTAACCCATAATAACCAACTCTATGCAGTGCTTCCCAACCTAGTGTACGCATAGTGTTTGTTACCCACGATACGATAAATTTGTTTTGTCGTCTCGATTCTTCTCTCGAAAACGAGACGAAAAGAGTCTTTTTAATCCAGAAGAGATGAGAAACATGCCAATTCTTGTCCTCTTTTCCCTAGACGAAAATCGAGACGAATCGAGAAATTTCAGTAGTTTAGTGCGGAAAACTAGTTCACCAAAATATTTGAGTTTTACGACCCACGTTTATACTTGGTAGGCTAAAGGAAACGGTGATGATGAGAAATGAATGAAATGGTGGAATGAAGAAAGTGGGAAAAAAAGGACAACCCCAACGAAACCCAGACACACGGTATTTGTCCATCGCAAAGTTCACTTAGCGTGTTCTGGAATCGAACCAGGAACCCCATACACCAAAGAAGTGAACGCTCTACCACTGAGCCACCGCGACTGCACCCAAATCTTAGATTTCTAACATTGTTTTAATGTTATATCGGTAAGCATTTTGCACTTGAAAAGGTTATCCAAACCGCAAGATATATGAATCGTTCTTGTCAAATCTAACATCATATGACAGCTGAAAGTTGAAGCTAACAATATATGTGCAAAAAGTATTGGGATTGTCATAACCAGATAAGATATTGTAAAGATGAATTAACTTTCCACAAAACTGTGCTACATTTTACAATTTTCTATCGATAAAGGCACTAATGCTGCACTGGCTGGTGAAGAAATTTGTGCTAGTTATGGGCAAGATATGTTATCAAAAACAATAGCAAAAAGATAGTTCAATCGATTTCGTTCTGGAAATTTCGATGTCCAATATACTTCTCGCAGTAAGGTACCAAAACCAATCACGACAAAAAAAAGTGGATGATATTATAATAAAAGTCGACCAAGACCGGCATGTAGACAGTCATTATATCCTCAATGGTCTACAAATTCGTTGGCAAATAATGTTAGATCATTTTTAGAAAGTTGGCCATAATAATAATAATAATAATAATAATAATAATAATAATAATAATAATAATAATAATAATAATAATAATAATAATAATAATAATAATAATAATAATAATAATAAAATACTTTGACGTTCAGGTGCCACATGTTCTGACTTAAAAAAATATTCACTTGTCGAATTTTCATCTGCGAACCCCTTTCTGAAAACGTAATGAAATGGTGACCATTTCTGAAGCGGTTTATCACGAGTAATGAAAACTAGAAACACACGACAACAATGTGAGAAAAGAATCACGGTGGAAGCAAGGAGAAGCACCATAGTCTGTGCCAAGGCCCACACTGACGCCCAGGTGCATTATGCTGCTCGTTTGGTGGCATTGGAATTACATCGTGCATCACAAGCTGCTGCTGCCAAGCAGAAGGGTAGACTCGGGTCAGTGGCGGAACCAGGGAGTGGGGCGATCGAGGCGATCGCCCCCCAGAAGAGATTGAGTTGAATTCAGTGTGAGTTTAACGTCCCGTTCAGCAGCGAGGCTACATGAGACGTGGACCTACTGATTAACGTGGAATCCGAACCACATGACTCCCGCCAGGAATCGAACCCGGGTCTCCCACGCCAATTCCGCCCAGAAGAGGAAACTTTTTTTTATTTTAATATAAATAAAACCAATTCCAGAGTTTGGAGCTCTTAAAAGAAGCTCTAAGTAGCAATATTACAACCCACCGCCCCCCCCAGAAGTCCGTCCTGGATCCGCCCCTGACTCGGGCCTGTACTGTAGGCAATTGGCGTAAGTGCACCTAACAATTCAAAAGAAACACCCAGAGCTGGTCAACAGAAATGGTGTCGTATACTACGCTGATAACGCCAGACCGCATACATCTTTAACGACCTGTCAGCAGAAATTCAGAGAACTCGGTTGGGAAGCCTATCCTGCGTATAGCTCGAGTTTAGCACCGTCTGACTGCAATTTGTTTCGGTCTTTGCGGAACTCCCTGAATGGTGTTGATTTAGTTTCAAAAGAGACCCATGAAAACTACGTGTCTTAGTTTTTTTGACCAGAAACCTCAGAATTTCTATAGCGTCGAATTTATGGCATTGCCCGGGAAACAGCAGACGGTCTTCGAACAAAATGGTGCATTACGGATTCACAATATTACTTATAGATAAATACAATACATACAATACAATATAGATATATACAATAAATTTATTCTCAATTTTGGCCTACAAAGGCTCAGTAGTTTGTAGACAACCTGATATATTTCATGTATAAATAGATCATAAGAACACAAATAAGAGCATTTATTAACGTTTAAAGATACACTAGTCATTACACAATATACCCCAATAATAAAAATAGTTTTGGTGTTGTTATTATCACACGCATGGTCTCGTCTTTAAACTATGATCACACCCTTCATGGGCTTCACATGGTGCGGATTTTTTAATTTTTTTTTTAAAAGTTTAACCTACCAGATTTATGCACCGAGGCTAACAGAGATTGGAGGAATTCTGGTAACTTCTAGATGAGGACATATACCGGTACATTCTACATAAATTTACAAAATAAGACGAGAAGGAAACGAGGCAAAGCGAGAAAAATCTTCCAAGAATCAAAATGAGACTTGAAAGAATTCTTTAAGAATCGAGACGAAACGAGGCATCTAAAAGAATTTACGAGACGAGCCAAAAAAAAAAAAACTTATTTCTCGTCTCTTCTCGTAGGCAACACCAGGCACTCTTGAAGGTAAGTGCCGGGCAGCGGAAACGGAAAATTATTAATAACTTCTTATAAGACACCTTAAGAGCTTCTTTGCTTGCGATGTAAATAATGTAAAACTACCCTTTTTATGTGGAAAATTGCAGTATCAACAAAGACATGGATGATGGAACGGACCTAGCGGAATTAGCATGTGAAAACTGCCCGCAAGCATATCTGCACCGAATTTACAGTATCGATTAACATTTATGAGAAACTCAGTTTCCATAAGTTTCAGCCCCCCAAGCGCTTTTGGAGGGGTGTTAGGAGGGGGGAAGGAAAATTGATTTTTTTTTTCTCCTGAAGGGCTCAACCGATTTGCATGAAATAAAGATGCTAGGTGTTCTCAACAAGAGAAAAGTCGGAAAATATTTCTTTGAAATTTTTTGGGGTTGAAATTTGAAGTCAAAAGATTTTTTTGAAATTTTCAAAAAAAAAAAAAATAGTGGAAGACTAACTGGGACACCCACAATTTTTTGCCAGTTTTGTCTTGACAAGGTCCCTAATAATATATTGTTTTCATTTTGTTTCACTAAGTGTGCCTCATAATGAAAGAAAGGCAAATGTACATATGTCAGCATCTATGTGGTATACGTATGATACACACTGTACACCACTGTAGGATAACCAATACCTTTGAATAGGGGGATGAAGTTGTTATAATATTGGAGTCTTATGATAACAAGTATTTCGTGTCTTAATGGTAATTGGTCACTGAGGATGAAGGGGGTTCTCGGCCCTGTTCGCACCTCCCTTGGTTACGCCACTGGTGTACATCAACTGAATTTATACATTCCCGCATTTTGTGTTAATTTTGCACATAATCAATGTCCTGTGATATATATAGATCTTTGTTTAGTAATTGTTGTTGTTTTGTAACAGTTGGTTAATAATATGCCTGTTGTTAATAGGTATTTATGTGTTTAGTTTGTTTCGTTGGTATTACTCTATATTTGTGTTTAATATGATCAAATAAAGAATGGATTAAAATAAATTAATCCTCATCACTGTTTTCGTCCAGTACTGAAACAATTTCGGCTTTCGTGAACATTTTACTGACAAGTAAACCTTACGTTTGGGTGAATCGAGTTGCTGACTGACACACATATGAGAAAGTAGTACTAAATGTGGTCAGTATTTCAGTGAAGTTGTAGGTGCGAAGCTCCAGGGGTTTAGGAGATACAGCTACCAGAACATCACATGGAAGTACAGAATAGTCTTCATACAGTTGGAGGTAAAAGCCCTGTAAGACCTCTTGTAACGACAAAAGGTGAATAACAAATAAATGGGTACATATTAGGACTAGGGGGAAGTTATATAGTAAGGGTATACCTGACGGCGGCCATCTTGAAATCCGCCATTTTGAATTAAGGTTAAGTTTTTAAAATAGGAATAGGGTCATGTGATACATGATTTAAGGCGGTGGTGACGTTAATTTTGATTTACACGCGATTGGTAAAAAGTTACGGGGAAATCAAATATTGTTGCAGCGAGAAATATTTGTGAACAGGATACAAGAAAACCAACGAAATGGCGTGCAAGTACAGCATCAAACAACTAACATTGTAATGCCACCATTGTATTTCCGATTAACTTCTAGCCCGAAGTCATCTATTGCATTACTCTATTCCCATTTAATTTTGTACTGGTTAATGATAAAGCAAAAATGGTTATACCGTTGGGTTTATGGTAAAATTTGCTATTAATAAGGTGTCACTGTTATGCGTTTTGTTTAAAACTTTTGTCTGATTCAAATGGCGGATTTGAACATGGCCGCCATCAAGGCAACTCTTACCATAGACCTAATATTTATCCACCTGCTTTTTATTTGATTATTATCATTAACAAAAAATTTACAAGGTGGGGTAAAGGACTAATATGCTGCCACAATATTTAATTTCCCTGTAACATTTTACCAATTGCGTGTAAATCAAAATTAACGTCATCATTGTTCTTCTGATTAAATTTTCGCCTTAAATCATGTATCACATGATCCTATTCGTATTTTAAAAACTTAACCTTAATTCAAAATGGCGGATTTCAAGATGGCCGCCGTCAGGTATACCCTTACTATATGACTTCCCCC